>NW_028317673.1:980252-1326784 GCF_055824585.1 Amblyomma mixtum
GTGAAGGTGATTCACGGTATGGTGAAGGTGATGCTCGGTATGGTGAAGGTGATGCTCGGTATTGTGAATGTGATGCTTGGTATGGTGGAGGTGATGCTTGCTATGGTGGAGGTGATGCTTGCTATGGTGAAGGTGTCTTGGTATGGTGAAGGTGATGCTTGGTATGGTGAAGGTGATGCTTGGTATGGTGAAGGTGATGCTTGGTATGGTGAAGGTGATGCTTGGTATGGTGAAGGTGATGCTTGGTATGGTGAAGGTGTTGCTTGGTATGGTGAAGGTGATGCTTGGTATGGTGAAGGTGATGCTTGGTATGGTGAAGGTGATGCTTGGTATGGTGAAGGTGATGCTTGGTATGGTGAAGGTGATGCTTGGTATGGTGAAGGTGATGCTTGGTATGGTGAAGGTGATGTTTGGTATGGTGAAGGTGATGCTTGGTATGGTGAAGGTGCTGCTTGGTATGGTGAAGGTGCTGCTTGGTATGTGGAGGTGATGCTTGCTATGGTGGAGGTGATGCTTGCTATGGCGAAGGTGATGCTTGCTATGGCGAAGGTGATGCTTGGTATGGTGAAGGTGATGCTTGGTATGGTGAAGGTGATGCTTGGTATGGTGAAGGTGATGCTTGGTATGGTGAAGGTGATGCTTGGTATGGTGAAGGTGATGCTTGGTATGGTGAAGGTGATGCTTGCTATGGCGGAGGTGATGCTTGCTATGGTGAAGGTGATGCTTGCTATGGTGAAGGTGATGCTTGCTATGGTGGAGGTGATGCTTGCTATGGTGGAGGTGATGCTTGCTATGGTGAAGGTGATGCTTGCTATGGTGAAGGTGATGCTTGCTATGGTGAAGTGATGCTTGCTATGGTGGAGGTGATGCTTGCTATGGTGGAGGTGATGCTTGCTATGGTGAAGGTGATGCTTGCTATGGTGAAGGTGATGCTTGCTATGGTGGAGGTGATGCTTGCTATGGTGGAGGTGATGCTTGCTATGGTGGAGGTGATGCTTGCTATGGTGGAGGTGATGCTATGGTGGAGGTGATGCTTGCTATGGTGGAGGTGATGCTTGCTATGGTGGAGGTGATGCTTGCTATGGTGGAGGTGATGCTTGCTATGGTGAAGGTGATGCTTGGTATGGTGAAGGTGATGCTTGGTATGGTGAAGGTGATGCTTGGTATGGTGAAGGTGATGCTTGGTATGGTGAAGGTGATGCTTGGTATGGTGAAGGTGATGCTTGGTATGGTGAAGGTGATGCTTGGTATAATGAAGGTGATGCTTGGTATGGTGAAGGTGTTGCTTGGTATGGTGAAGGTGATGCTTGGTATGGTGAAGGTGATGCTTGGTATGGTGAAGGTGATGCTTGGTATGGTGAAGGTGATGCTTGGTATGGTGAAGGTGATGCTTGGTATGGTGAAGGTGATGCTTGGTATGGTGAAGTTGATGCTTGGTATGGTGAAGGTGATGTTTGGTATGGTGAAGGTGATGCTTGCTATGGTGGAGGTGATGCTTGCTATGGTGGAGGTGATACTTGGTATGGTGGAGGTGATGCTTGCTATGGTGGAGGTGATGCTTGCTATGGTGGAGGTGATGCTTGCTATGGTGGAGGTGATGCTTGCTATGGTGGAGGTGATGCTTGCTATGGTGAAGGTGATGCTTGCTATGGTGAAGGTGATGCTTGCTATGGTGAAGGTGATGCTTGCTATGGTGAAGGTGATGCTTGCTATGGTGAAGGTGATGCTTGCTATGGTGAAGGTGATGCTTGCTATGGTGGAGGTGATGCTTGCTATGGTGGAGGTGATGCTTGCTATGGTGGAGGTGATGCTTGCTATGGTGGAGGTGATGCTTGCTATGGTGGAGGTGATGCTTGCTATGGTGGAGGTGATGCTTGCTATGGTGGAGGTGATGCTTGCTATGGTGAAGGTGATGCTTGCTATGGTGGAGGTGATGCTTGCTATGGTGAAGGTGATGCATGCTATGGTGAAGCTGATGCATGCTATGGTGAAGGTGATGCTTGCTATGGTGAAGGTGATGCTTGCTATGGTGAAGGCGATGCTTGCTATGGTGGAGGCGATGCTTGCTATGGTGGAGGTGATGCTTGCTATGGTGGAGGTGATGCTTGCTATGGTGGAGGTGATGCTTGCTATGGTGGAGGTGATGCTTGCTATGGTGGAGGTGATGCTTGCTATGGTGAAGGTGATGCTTGCTATGGTGAAGGTGATGCTTGCTATGGTGAATGTGATGCTTGCTATGGAGAAGGTATTGCTTGCTATGGTGAAGGTGATGCTTGCTATGGTGAAGGTGATGCTTGCTATGGTGAAGGTGATGCTTGCTATGGTGAAGGTGATGCTTGCTATGGTGGAGGTGATGCTTGCTATGGTGGAGGTGATGCTTGCTATGGTGGAGGTGATGCTTGCTATGGTGGAGGTGATGCTATGGTGGAGGTGATGCTTGCTATGGTGGAGGTGATGCTTGCTATGGTGGAGGTGATGCTTGCTATGGTGAATGTGATGCTTGCTATGGTGGAGGTGATGCTTGATATGGTGGAGGTGATGCTTGATATGGTGAAGGTGATGCTTGGTATGGTGAAGGTGATGCTTGGTATGGTGAAGGTGATGCTTGGTATGGTGAAGGTGATGCTTGGTATGGTGAAGGTGATGCTTGGTATGGTGAAGGTGATGTTTGGTATGGTGAAGGTGATGCTTGCTATGGTGGAGGTGATGCTTGCTAGGGTGGAGGTGATACTTGGTATGGTGAAGGTGATACTTGGTATGGTGAAGGTGATGCTTGGTATGGTGAAGGTGATGCTTGGTATGGTGAAGGTGATGCTTGGTATGGTGAAGGTGATGCTTGGTATGGTGAAGGTGTTGCTTGGTATGGTGAAGGTGCTGCTTGGTATGGTGAAGGTGATGCTTGGTATGGTGAAGGTGATGCTTGGTATGGTGAAGGTGATGCTTGGTATGGTGAAGGTGATTCACGGTATGGTGAAGGTGATGCTCGGTATGGTGAAGGTGATGCTCGGTATTGTGAATGTGATGCTTGGTATGGTGGAGGTGATGCTTGCTATGGTGGAGGTGATGCTTGCTATGGTGAAGGTGTCTTGGTATGGTGAAGGTGATGCTTGGTATGGTGAAGGTGATGCTTGGTATGGTGAAGGTGATGCTTGGTATGGTGAAGGTGATGCTTGGTATGGTGAAGGTGATGCTTGGTATGGTGAAGGTGATGCTTGGTATGGTGAAGGTGTTGCTTGGTATGGTGAAGGTGATGCTTGGTATGGTGAAGGTGATGCTTGGTATGGTGAAGGTGATGCTTGGTATGGTGAAGGTGATGCTTGGTATGGTGAAGGTGATGCTTGGTATGGTGAAGGTGATGCTTGGTATGGTGAAGGTGATGTTTGGTATGGTGAAGGTGATGCTTGGTATGGTGAAGGTGCTGCTTGGTATGGTGAAGGTGCTGCTTGGTATGTGGAGGTGATGCTTGCTATGGTGGAGGTGATGCTTGCTATGGCGAAGGTGATGCTTGCTATGGCGAAGGTGATGCTTGGTATGGTGAAGGTGATGCTTGGTATGGTGAAGGTGATGCTTGGTATGGTGAAGGTGATGCTTGGTATGGTGAAGGTGATGCTTGGTATGGTGAAGGTGATGCTTGCTATGGCGGAGGTGATGCTTGCTATGGTGAAGGTGATGCTTGCTATGGTGAAGGTGATGCTTGCTATGGTGGAGGTGATGCTTGCTATGGTGGAGGTGATGCTTGCTATGGTGAAGGTGATGCTTGCTATGGTGAAGGTGATGCTTGCTATGGTGAAGTGATGCTTGCTATGGTGGAGGTGATGCTTGCTATGGTGGAGGTGATGCTTGCTATGGTGAAGGTGATGCTTGCTATGGTGAAGGTGATGCTTGCTATGGTGGAGGTGATGCTTGCTATGGTGGAGGTGATGCTTGCTATGGTGGAGGTGATGCTTGCTATGGTGGAGGTGATGCTATGGTGGAGGTGATGCTTGCTATGGTGGAGGTGATGCTTGCTATGGTGGAGGTGATGCTTGCTATGGTGGAGGTGATGCTTGCTATGGTGAAGGTGATGCTTGGTATGGTGAAGGTGATGCTTGGTATGGTGAAGGTGATGCTTGGTATGGTGAAGGTGATGCTTGGTATGGTGAAGGTGATGCTTGGTATGGTGAAGGTGATGCTTTGTATGGTGAAGGTGATGCTTGGTATAATGAAGGTGATGCTTGGTATGGTGAAGGTGTTGCTTGGTATGGTGAAGGTGATGCTTGGTATGGTGAAGGTGATGCTTGGTATGGTGAAGGTGATGCTTGGTATGGTGAAGGTGATGCTTGGTATGGTGAAGGTGATGCTTGGTATGGTGAAGGTGATGCTTGGTATGGTGAAGTTGATGCTTGGTATGGTGAAGGTGATGTTTGGTATGGTGAAGGTGATGCTTGCTATGGTGGAGGTGATGCTTGCTATGGTGGAGGTGATACTTGGTATGGTGGAGGTGATGCTTGCTATGGTGGAGGTGATGCTTGCTATGGTGGAGGTGATGCTTGCTATGGTGGAGGTGATGCTTGCTATGGTGGAGGTGATGCTTGCTATGGTGAAGGTGATGCTTGCTATGGTGAAGGTGATGCTTGCTATGGTGAAGGTGATGCTTGCTATGGTGAAGGTGATGCTTGCTATGGTGAAGGTGATGCTTGCTATGGTGAAGGTGATGCTTGCTATGGTGGAGGTGATGCTTGCTATGGTGGAGGTGATGCTTGCTATGGTGGAGGTGATGCTTGCTATGGTGGAGGTGATGCTTGCTATGGTGGAGGTGATGCTTGCTATGGTGGAGGTGATGCTTGCTATGGTGGAGGTGATGCTTGCTATGGTGGAGGTGATGCTTGCTATGGTGAAGGTGATGCTTGCTATGGTGGAGGTGATGCTTGCTATGGTGAAGGTGATGCATGCTATGGTGAAGCTGATGCATGCTATGGTGAAGGTGATGCTTGCTATGGTGAAGGTGATGCTTGCTATGGTGAAGGCGATGCTTGCTATGGTGGAGGCGATGCTTGCTATGGTGGAGGTGATGCTTGCTATGGTGGAGGTGATGCTTGCTATGGTGGAGGTGATGCTTGCTATGGTGGAGGTGATGCTTGCTATGGTGGAGGTGATGCTTGCTATGGTGAAGGTGATGCTTGCTATGGTGAAGGTGATGCTTGCTATGGTGAATGTGATGCTTGCTATGGAGAAGGTATTGCTTGCTATGGTGAAGGTGATGCTTGCTATGGTGAAGGTGATGCTTGCTATGGTGAAGGTGATGCTTGCTATGGTGAAGGTGATGCTTGCTATGGTGGAGGTGATGCTTGCTATGGTGGAGGTGATGCTTGCTATGGTGGAGGTGATGCTTGCTATGGTGGAGGTGATGCTATGGTGGAGGTGATGCTTGCTATGGTGGAGGTGATGCTTGCTATGGTGGAGGTGATGCTTGCTATGGTGAATGTGATGCTTGCTATGGTGGAGGTGATGCTTGATATGGTGGAGGTGATGCTTGATATGGTGGAGGTGATGCTTGCTATGGTGGAGGTGATGCTTGCTATGGTGAAGGTGATGCTTGCTATGGTGAAGGTGATGCTTGCTATGGTGAAGGTGATGCTTGCTATGGTGGAGGTGATGCTTGCTATGGTGGAGGTGATGCTTGCTATGGGGAGGTGATGCTTGCTATGGTGGAGGTGATGCTTGCTATGGTGGAGGTGATGCTTGCTATGGTGGAGGTGATGCTTGCTATGGTGGAGGTGATGCTTGCTATGGTGGAGGTGATGCTTGCTATGGTGTAGGTGATGTTTGCTATGGTGAAGGTGATGCTTGCTATGGTGAAGGTGATGCTTGCTATGGTGAAGGTGATGCTTGCTATGGTGAAGGTGATGCTTGCTATGGTGAAGGTGATGCTTGCTATGGTGGAGGTGATGCTTGCTATGGTGGAGGTGATGCTTGCTATGGTGGAGGTGATGCTTGCTATGGTGAAGGTGATGCTTGCTATGGTGGAGGTGATGCTTGCTATGGTGGAGGTGATGCTTGCTATGGTGGAGGTGATGCTTGCTATGGTGAAGGTGATGCTTGCTATGGTGGAGGTGATGCTTGCTATGGTGGAGGTGATGCTTGCTATGGTGGAGGTGATGCTTGCTATGGTGAAGGTGATGCTTGCTATGGTGAAGGTGATGCTTGCTATGGTGAAGGTGATGCTTGCTATGGTGAAGGTGATGCTTGCTATGGTGAAGGTGATGCTTGCTATGGTGAAGGTGATGCTTGCTATGGTGAAGGTGATGCTTGCTATGGTGAAGGTGATGCTTGCTATGGTGAAGGTGATGCTTGCTATGGTGGAGGTGATGCTTGCTATGGTGGAGGTGATGCTTGCTATGGTGGAGGTGATGCTTGCTATGGTGGAGGTGATGCTTGCTATGGTGGAGGTGATGCTTGCTATGGTGGAGGTGATGCTTGCTATGGTGGAGGTGATGCTTGCTATGGTGAAGGCGATGCTTGCTATGGTGGAGGTGATGCTTGCTATGGTGGAGGTGATGCTTGCTATGGTGGAGGTGATGCTTGCTATGGTGGAGGTGATGCTTGCTATGGTGGAGGTGATGCTTGCTATGGTGAAGGTGATGCTTGCTATGGTGAAGGTGATGCTTGCTATGGTGAATGTGATGCTTGCTATGGTGAATGTGATGCTTGCTATGGTGAAGGTGATGCTTGCTATGGTGAAGGTGATGCTTGCTATGGTGAAGGTGATGCTTGCTATGGTGAAGGTGATGCTTGCTATGGTGGAGGTGATGCTTGCTATGGTGGAGGTGATGCTTGCTATGGTGGAGGTGATGCTTGCTATGGTGGAGGTGATGCTATGGTGGAGGTGATGCTTGCTATGGTGGAGGTGATGCTTGCTATGGTGGAGGTGATGCTTGCTATGGTGGAGTTGATGCTTGCTATGGTGAAGGTGATGCTTGGTATGGTGAAGGTGATGCTTGGTATGGTGAAGGTGATGCTTGGTATGGTGAAGGTGATGCTTGGTATGGTGAAGGTGATGCTTGGTATGGTGAAGGTGATGCTTGGTATGGTGAAGGTGATGCTTGGTATGGTGAAGGTGATGCTTGGTATGGTGAAGGTGATGCTTGGTATGGTGAAGGTGATGCTTGGTATGGTGAAGGTGTTGCTTGGTATGGTGAAGGTGATGCTTGGTATGGTGAAGGTGATGCTTGGTATGGTGAAGGTGATGCTTGGTATGGTGAAGGTGATGCTTGGTATGGTGAAGGTGATGCTTGGTATGGTGAAGGTGATGCTTGGTATGGTGAAGGTGATGCTTGGTATGGTGAAGGTGATGTTTGGTATGGTGAAGGTGATGCTTGCTATGGTGGAGGTGATGCTTGCTATGGTGGAGGTGATACTTGGTATGGTGAAGGTGATACTTGGTATGGTGAAGGTGTTGCTTGGTATGGTGAAGGTGCTGCTTGGTATGGTGAAGGTGATGCTTGGTATGGTGAAGGTGATGCTTGGTATGGTGAAGGTGATGCTTGGTATGGTGAAGGTGATGCACGGTATGGTGAAGGTGATGCTCGGTATGGTGAAGGTGATGCTCGGTATTGTGAATGTGATGCTTGGTATGGTGGAGGTGATGCTTGCTATGGTGGAGGTGATGCTTGCTATGGTGAAGGTGTCTTGGTATGGTGAAGGTGATGCTTGGTATGGTGAAGGTGATGCTTGGTATGGTGAAGGTGATGCTTGGTATGGTGAAGGTGATGCTTGGTATGGTGAAGGTGATGCTTGGTATGGTGAAGGTGATGCTTGGTATGGTGAAGGTGTTGCTTGGTATGGTGAAGGTGATGCTTGGTATGGTGAAGGTGACGCTTGGTATGGTGAAGGTGATGCTTGCTATGGTGGAGGTGATGCTTGCTATGGTGGAGGTGATGCTTGCTATGGTGGAGGTGATGCTTGCTATGGTGGAGGTGATGCTTGCTATGGTGGAGGTGATGATTGCTATGGTGAAGGTGATGCTTGCTATGGTGAAGGTGATGCTTGCTATGGTGAAGGTGATGCTTGCTATGGTGAAGGTGATGCTTGCTATGGTGAAGGTGATGCTTGCTATGGTGAAGGTGATGCTTGCTATGGTGAAGGTGATGCTTGCAATGGTGAAGGTGATGCTTGCTATGGTGAAGGTGATGCTTGCTATGGTGAAGGTGATGCTTGCTATGGTGAAGGTGATGCTTGCTATGGTGGAGGTGATGCTTGCTATGGTGGAGGTGATGCTTGCTATGGTGGAGGTGATGCTTGCTATGGTGGAGGTGATGCTTGCTATGGTGGAGGTGATGCTTGCTATGGTGGAGGTGATGCTTGCTATGGTGGAGGTGATGCTTGCTATGGTGAAGGTGATGCTTGCTATGGTGAAGGTGATGCTTGCTATGGTGAAGGTGATGCTTGCTATGGTGAAGGTGATGCTTGCTATGGTGAAGGTGATGCTTGCTATGGTGAAGGTGATGCTTGCTATGGTGAAGGTGATGCTTGCTATGGTGGAGGTGATGCTTGCTATGGTGGAGGTGATGCTTGCTATGGTGGAGGTGATGCTTGCTATGGTGGAGGTGATGCTTGCTATGGTGGAGGTGATGCTTGCTATGGTGGAGGTGATGCTTGCTATGGTGGAGGTGATGCTTGCTATGGTGGAGGTGATGCTTGCTATGGTGGAGGTGATGCTTGCTATGGTGGAGGTGATGCTTGCTATGGTGGAGGTGATGCTTGCTATGGTGGAGGTGATGCTTGCTATGGTGAAGGTGATGCTTGCTATGGTGAAGGTGATGCTTGCTATGGTGAAGGTGATGCTTCCTATGGTGAAGGTGATGCTTGCTATGGTGAAGGTGATGCTTGCTATGGTGAAGGTGATACTTGGTATGGTGAAGGTGATACTTGGTATGGTGAAGGTGATGCTTGGTATGGTGAAGGTGATGCTTGGTATGGTGAAGGTGATGCACGGTATGGTGAAGGTGATGCTTGGTATGGTGAAGGTGATGCTTGGTATGGTGGAGGTGATGCTTGGTATGGTGGAGGTGATGCTTGCTATGGTGAAGGTGATGCTCGGTATGGTGAAGGTGATGCTTGGTATGGTGAAGGTGATGCTTGGTATGGTGAAGGTGATGCTTGGTATGGTGAAGGTGATGCTTGGTATGGTGAAGGTGATGCTTGGTATGGTGAAGGTGATGCTTGGTATGGTGAAGGTGATGCTTGGTATGGTGAAGGTGTTGCTTGGTATGTTGAAGGTGATGCTTGGTATGGTGAAGGTGATGCTTGGTATGGTGAAGGTGATGCTTGGTATGGTGAAGGTGATGCTTGGTATGGTGAAGGTGATGCTTGGTATGGTGAAGGTGATGCTTGGTATGGTGAAGGTGATGCTTGGTATGGTGAAGGTGATGTTTGGTATGGTGAAGGTGATGCTTGCTATGGTGGAGGTGATACTTGGTATGGTGGAGGTGATACTTGGTATGGTGAAGGTGATGCTTGGTATGGTGAAGGTGATGCTTGGTATGGTGAAGGTGATGCTTGGTATGGTGAAGGTGATGCTTGGTATGGTGAAGGTGTTGCTTGGTATGGTGAAGGTGCTGCTTGGTATGGTGAAGGTGCTGCTTGGTATGGTGAAGGTGATGCTTGGTATGGTGAAGGTGATGCTTGGTATGGTGAAGGTGATGCTTGGTATGGTGAAGGTGATGCACGGTATGGTGAAGGTGATGCTCGGTATGGTGAAGGTGATGCTCGGTATTGTGAATGTGATGCTTGGTATGGTGGAGGTGATGCTTGCTATGGTGGAGGTGATGCTTGCTATGGTGAAGGTGTCTTGGTATGGTGAAGGTGATGCTTGGTATGGTGAAGGTGATGCTTGGTATGGTGAAGGTGATGCTTGGTATGGTGAAGGTGATGCTTGGTATGGTGAAGGTGATGCTTGGTATGGTGAAGGTGATGCTTGGTATGGTGAAGGTGATGCTTGGTATGGTGAAGGTGTTGCTTGGTATGGTGAAGGTGATGCTTGGTATGGTGAAGGTGACGCTTGGTATGGTGAAGGTGATGCTTGGTATGGTGAAGGTGATGCTTGCTATGGTGGAGGTGATGCTTGCTATGGTGGAGGTGATGCTTGCTATGGTGGAGGTGATGCTTGCTATGGTGGAGGTGATGATTGCTATGGTGAAGGTGATGCTTGCTATGGTGAAGGTGATGCTTGCTATGGTGAAGGTGATGCTTGCTATGGTGAAGGTGATGCTTGCTATGGTGAAGGTGATGCTTGCTATGGTGAAGGTGATGCTTGCTATGGTGAAGGTGATGCTTGCTATGGTGAAGGTGATGCTTGCAATGGTGAAGGTGATGCTTGCTATGGTGAAGGTGATGCTTGCTATGGTGAAGGTGATGCTTGCTATGGTGAAGGTGATGCTTGCTATGGTGGAGGTGATGCTTGCTATGGTGGAGGTGATGCTTGCTATGGTGGAGGTGATGCTTGCTATGGTGGAGGTGATGCTTGCTATGGTGGAGGTGATGCTTGCTATGGTGGAGGTGATGCTTGCTATGGTGGAGGTGATGCTTGCTATGGTGAAGGTGATGCTTGCTATGGTGAAGGTGATGCTTGCTATGGTGAAGGTGATGCTTGCTATGGTGAAGGTGATGCTTGCTATGGTGAAGGTGATGCTTGCTATGGTGAAGGTGATGCTTGCTATGGTGAAGGTGATGCTTGCTATGGTGAAGGTGATGCTTGCTATGGTGGAGGTGATGCTTGCTATGGTGGAGGTGATGCTTGCTATGGTGGAGGTGATGCTTGCTATGGTGGAGGTGATGCTTGCTATGGTGGAGGTGATGCTTGCTATGGTGGAGGTGATGCTTGCTATGGTGGAGGTGATGCTTGCTATGGTGGAGGTGATGCTTGCTATGGTGGAGGTGATGCTTGCTATGGTGGAGGTGATGCTTGCTATGGTGAAGGTGATGCTTGCTATGGTGAAGGTGATGCTTGCTATGGTGAAGGTGATGCTTCCTATGGTGAAGGTGATGCTTGCTATGGTGAAGGTGATGCTTGCTATGGTGAAGGTGATACTTGGTATGGTGAAGGTGATACTTGGTATGGTGAAGGTGATGCTTGGTATGGTGAAGGTGATGCTTGGTATGATGAAGGTGATGCACGGTATGGTGAAGGTGATGCTTGGTATGGTGAAGGTGATGCTTGGTATGGTGGAGGTGATGCTTGGTATGGTGGAGGTGATGCTTGCTATGGTGAAGGTGATGCTTGGTATGGTGAAGGTGATGCTCGGTATGGTGAAGGTGATGCTTGGTATGGTGAAGGTGATGCTTGGTATGGTGAAGGTGATGCTTGGTATGGTGAAGGTGATGCTTGGTATGGTGAAGGTGATGCTTGGTATGGTGAAGGTGATGCTTGGTATGGTGAAGGTGTTGCTTGGTATGTTGAAGGTGATGCTTGGTATGGTGAAGGTGATGCTTGGTATGGTGAAGGTGATGCTTGGTATGGTGAAGGTGATGCTTGGTATGGTGAAGGTGATGCTTGGTATGGTGAAGGTGATGCTTGGTATGGTGAAGGTGATGCTTGGTATGGTGAAGGTGATGTTTGGTATGGTGAAGGTGATGCTTGCTATGGTGGAGGTGATGCTTGCTATGGTGGAGGTGATACTTGGTATGGTGAAGGTGATACTTGGTATGGTGAAGGTGATGCTTGGTATGGTGAAGGTGATGCTTGGTATGGTGAAGGTGATGCTTGGTATGGTGAAGGTGATGCTTGGTATGGTGAAGGTGTTGCTTGGTATGGTGAAGGTGCTGCTTGGTATGGTGAAGGTGATGCTTGGTATGGTGAAGGTGATGCTTGGTATGGTGAAGGTGATGCTTGGTATGGTGAAGGTGATGCACGGTATGGTGAAGGTGATGCTCGGTATGGTGAAGGTGATGCTCGGTATTGTGAATGTGATGCTTGGTATGGTGGAGGTGATGCTTGCTATGGTGGAGGTGATGCTTGCTATGGTGAAGGTGTCTTGGTATGGTGAAGGTGATGCTTGGTATGGTGAAGGTGATGCTTGGTATGGTGAAGGTGATGCTTGGTATGGTGAAGGTGATGCTTGGTATGGTGAAGGTGATGCTTGGTATGGTGAAGGTGATGCTTGGTATGGTGAAGGTGTTGCTTGGTATGGTGAAGGTGATGCTTGGTATGGTGAAGGTGATGCTTGGTATGGTGAAGGTGATGCTTGGTATGGTGAAGGTGATGCTTGGTATGGTGAAGGTGATGCTTGGTATGGTGAAGGTGATGCTTGGTATGGTGAAGGTGATGCTTGGTATGGTGAAGGTGATGCTTGGTATGGTGAAGGTGATGCTTGGTATGGTGAAGGTGATGCTTGGTATGGTGAAGGTGATGTTTGGTATGGTGAAGGTGATGCTTGCTATGGTGGAGGTGATGCTTGCTATGGTGGAGGTGATACTTGGTATGGTGAAGGTGATACTTGGTATGGTGAAGGTGATGCTTGGTATGGTGAAGGTGATGCTTGGTATGGTGAAGGTGATGCTTGGTATGGTGAAGGTGATGCTTGGTATGGTGAAGGTGTTGCTTGGTATGGTGAAGGTGCTGCTTGGTATGGTGAAGGTGATGCTTGGTATGGTGAAGGTGATGCTTGGTATGGTGAAGGTGATGCTTGGTATGGTGAAGGTGATGCACGGTATGGTGAAGGTGATGCTCGGTATGGTGAAGGTGATGCTCGGTATTGTGAATGTGATGCTTGGTATGGTGGAGGTGATGCTTGCTATGGTGGAGGTGATGCTTGCTATGGTGAAGGTGTCTTGGTATGGTGAAGGTGATGCTTGGTATGGTGAAGGTGATGCTTGGTATGGTGAAGGTGATGCTTGGTATGGTGAAGGTGATGCTTGGTATGGTGAAGGTGATGCTTGGTATGGTGAAGGTGTTGCTTGGTATGGTGAAGGTGATGCTTGGTATGGTGAAGGTGATGCTTGGTATGGTGAAGGTGATGCTTGGTATGGTGAAGGTGATGCTTGGTATGGTGAAGGTGATGCTTGGTATGGTGAAGGTGATGCTTGGTATGGTGAAGGTGATGTTTGGTATGGTGAAGGTGATGCTTGGTATGGTGAAGGTGCTGCTTGGTATGGTGAAGGTGCTGCTTGGTATGTGGAGGTGATGCTTGCTATGGTGGAGGTGATGCTTGCTATGGCGAAGGTGATGCTTGCTATGGCGAAGGTGATGCTTGGTATGGTGAAGGTGATGCTTGGTATGGTGAAGGTGATGCTTGGTATGGTGAAGGTGATGCTTGGTATGGTGAAGGTGATGCTTGGTATGGTGAAGGTGATGCTTGGTATGGTGAAGGTGATGCTTGGTATGGTGAAGGTGATGCTTGGTATGGTGAAGGTGATGCTTGCTATGGCGGAGGTGATGCTTGCTATGGTGAAGGTGATGCTTGCTATGGTGAAGGTGATGCTTGCTATGGTGGAGGTGATGCTTGCTATGGTGGAGGTGATGCTTGCTATGGTGAAGGTGATGCTTGCTATGGTGAAGGTGATGCTTGCTATGGTGAAGGTGCTGCTTGGTATGGTGAAGGTGATGCTTGGTATGGTGAAGGTGATGCTTGGTATGGTGAAGGTGATGCTTGGTATGGTGAAGGTGATGCTTGCTATGGCGGAGGTGATGCTTGCTATGGTGAAGGTGATGCTTGCTATGGTGAAGGTGATGCTTGCTATGGTGGAGGTGATGCTTGCTATGGTGGAGGTGATGCTTGCTATGGTGAAGGTGATGCTTGCTATGGTGAAGGTGATGCTTGCTATGGTGAAGTGATGCTTGCTATGGTGGAGGTGATGCTTGCTATGGTGGAGGTGATGCTTGCTATGGTGAAGGTGATGCTTGCTATGGTGAAGGTGATGCTTGCTATGGTGGAGGTGATGCTTGCTATGGTGGAGGTGATGCTTGCTATGGTGGAGGTGATGCTTGCTATGGTGGAGGTGATGCTATGGTGGAGGTGATGCTTGCTATGGTGGAGGTGATGCTTGCTATGGTGGAGGTGATGCTTGCTATGGTGGAGGTGATGCTTGCTATGGTGAAGGTGATGCTTGGTATGGTGAAGGTGATGCTTGGTATGGTGAAGGTGATGCTTGGTATGGTGAAGGTGATGCTTGGTATGGTGAAGGTGATGCTTGGTATGGTGAAGGTGATGCTTGGTATAATGAAGGTGATGCTTGGTATGGTGAAGGTGTTGCTTGGTATGGTGAAGGTGATGCTTGGTATGGTGAAGGTGATGCTTGGTATGGTGAAGGTGATGCTTGGTATGGTGAAGGTGATGCTTGGTATGGTGAAGGTGATGCTTGGTATGGTGAAGGTGATGCTTGGTATGGTGAAGTTGATGCTTGGTATGGTGAAGGTGATGTTTGGTATGGTGAAGGTGATGCTTGCTATGGTGGAGGTGATGCTTGCTATGGTGGAGGTGATACTTGGTATGGTGAAGGTGATACTTGGTATGGTGAAGGTGATGCTTGGTATGGTGAAGGTGATGCTTGGTATGGTGAAGGTGATGCTTGGTATGGTGAAGGTGATGCTTGGTATGGTGAAGGTGTTGCTTGGTATGGTGAAGGTGCTGCTTGGTATGGTGAAGGTGATGCTTGGTATGGTGAAGGTGATGCTTGGTATGGTGAAGGTGATGCTTGGTATGGTGAAGGTGATGCTTGGTATGGTGAAGGTGATGCACGGTATGGTGAAGGTGATGCTCGGTATGGTGAAGGTGATGCTCGGTATGGTGAATGTGATGCTTGGTATGGTGGAGGTGATGCTTGCTATGGTGGAGGTGATGCTTGCTATGGTGGAGGTGATGCTTGCTATGGTGAAGGTGATGCTTGGTATGGTGAAGGTGATGCTTGGTATGGTGAAGGTGATGCTTGGTATGGTGAAGGTGATGCTTGGTATGGTGAAGGTGATGCTTGGTATGGTGAAGGTGATGCTTGGTATGGTGAAGGTGTTGCTTGGTATGGTGAAGGTGATGCTTGGTATGGTGAAGGTGATGCTTGGTATGGTGAAGGTGATGCTTGGTATGGTGAAGGTGATGCTTGCTATGGCGGAGGTGATGCTTGCTATGGTGGAGGTGATGCTTGCTATGGTGGAGGTGATGCTTGCTATGGTGGAGGTGATGCTTGCTATGGTGGAGGTGATGCTTGCTATGGTGAAGGTGATGCTTGCTATGGTGGAGGTGATGCTTGCTATGGTGGAGGTGATGCTTGCTATGGTGGAGGTGATGCTTGCTATGGTGAAGGTGATGCTTGCTATGGTGAAGGTGATGCTTGCTATGGTGAAGGTGATGCTTCCTATGGTGAAGGTGATGCTTGCTATGGTGAAGGTGATGCTTGCTATGGTGAAGGTGATGCTTGCTATGGTGAAGGTGATGCTTGCTATGGTGAAGGTGATGCTTGCTATGGTGAAGGTGATGCTTGCTATGGTGAAGGTGATGCTTGCTATGGTGAAGGTGATGCTTGCTATGGTGAAGGTGATGCTTGCTATGGTGGAGGTGATGCTTGCTATGGTGGAGGTGATGCTTGCTATGGTCGAGGTGATGCTTGCTATGGTGGAGGTGATGCTTGCTATGGTGGAGGTGATGCTTGCTATGGTGGAGGTGATGCTTGCTATGGTGGAGGTGATGCTTGCTATGGTGGAGGTGATGCTTGCTATGGTGGAGGTGATGCTTGCTATGGTGAAGGTGATGCTTGCTATGGTGAAGGTGATGCTTGCTATGGTGAAGGTGATGCTTCCTATGGTGAAGGTGATGCTTGCTATGGTGAAGGTGATACTTGGTATGGTGAAGGTGATACTTGGTATGGTGAAGGTGATGCTTGGTATGGTGAAGGTGATGCTTGGTATGGTGAAGGTGATGCACGGTATGGTGAAGGTGATGCACGGTATGGTGAAGGTGATGCTTGGTATGGTGGAGGTGATGCTTGGTATGGTGGAGGTGATGCTTGGTATGGTGAAGGTGATGCTTGGTATGGTGAAGGTGATGCTTGGTATGGTGAAGGTGATGCTTGGTATGGTGAAGGTGATGCTTGGTATGGTGAAGGTGATGCTTGGTATGGTGAAGGTGATGCTTGGTATGGTGAAGGTGATGCTTGGTATGGTGAAGGTGTTGCTTGGTATGTTGAAGGTGATGCTTGGTATGGTGAAGGTGATGCTTGGTATGGTGAAGGTGATGCTTGGTATGGTGAAGGTGATGCTTGGTATGGTGAAGGTGATGCTTGGTATGGTGAAGGTGATGCTTGGTATGGTGAAGGTGATGCTTGGTATGGTGAAGGTGATGCACGGTATGGTGAAGGTGATGCTCGGTATGGTGAAGGTGATGCTCGGTATTGTGAATGTGATGCTCGGTATGGTGGAGGTGATGCTTGCTATGGTGGAGGTGATGCTTGCTATGGTGAAGGTGTCTTGGTATGGTGAAGGTGATGCTTGGTATGGTGAAGGTGATGCTTGGTATGGTGAAGGTGATGCTTGGTATGGTGAAGGTGATGCTTGGTATGGTGAAGGTGATGCTTGGTATGGTGAAGGTGATGCTTGGTATGGTGAAGGTGTTGCTTGGTATGGTGAAGGTGATGCTTGGTATGGTGAAGGTGATGCTTGGTATGGTGAAGGTGATGCTTGGTATGGTGAAGGTGATGCTTGGTATGGTGAAGGTGATGCTTGGTATGGTGAAGGTGATGCTTGGTATGGTGAAGGTGATGTTTGGTATGGTGAAGGTGATGCTTGGTATGGTGAAGGTGCTGCTTGGTATGGTGGAGGTGATGCTTGCTATGGTGGAGGTGATGCTTGCTATGGCGAAGGTGATGCTTGCTATGGCGAAGGTGATGCTTGGTATGGCGAAGGTGATGCTTGGTATGGTGAAGGTGATGCTTGGTATGGTGAAGGTGATGCTTGGTATGGTGAAGGTGTTGCTTGGTATGGTGAAGGTGCTGCTTGGTATGGTGAAGGTGATGCTTGGTATGGTGAAGGTGATGCTTGGTATGGTGAAGGTGATGCTTGGTATGGTGAAGATGATGCTTGCTATGGCGGAGGTGATTATTGCTATGGTGAAGGTGATGCTTGCTATGGTGAAGGTGATGCTTGCTATGGTGGAGGTGATGCTTGCTATGGTGAAGGTGATGCTTGCTATGGTGAAGGTGATGCTTCCTATGGTGAAGGTGATGCTTGCTATGGTGAAGGTGATGCTTGCTATGGTGAAGGTGATGCTTGCTATGGTGAAGGTGATGCTTGCTATGGTGAAGGTGATGCTTGCTATGGTGAAGGTGATGCTTGCTATGGTGAAGGTGATGCTTGCTATGGTGAAGGTGATGCTTGCTATAGTGGAGGTGATGCTTGCTATGGTGGAGGTGATGCTTGCTATGGTGGAGGTGATGCTTGCTATGGTGGAGGTGATGCTTGCTATGGTGGAGGTGATGCTTGCTATGGTGGAGGTGATGCTTGCTATGGTGGAGGTGATGCTTGCTATGGTGGAGGTGATGCTTGCTATGGTGGAGGTGATGCTTGCTATGGTGGAGGTGATGCTTGCTATGGTGAAGGTGATGCTTGCTATGGTGAAGGTGATGCTTGCTATGGTGAAGGTGATGCTTCCTATGGTGAAGGTGATGCTTGCTATGGTGAAGGTGATGCTTGCTATGGTGAAGGTGATACTTGGTATGGTGAAGGTGATACTTGGTATGGTGAAGGTGATGCTTGGTATGGTGAAGGTGATGCTTGGTATGGTGAAGGTGATGCACGGTATGGTGAAGGTGATGCACGGTATGGTGAAGGTGATGCTTGGTATGGTGGAGGTGATGCTTGGTATGGTGGAGGTGATGCTTGCTATGGTGAAGGTGATGCTTGGTATGGTGAAGGTGATGCTTGGTATGGTGAAGGTGATGCTTGGTATGGTGAAGGTGATGCTTGGTATGGTGAAGGTGATGCTTGGTATGGTGAAGGTGATGCTTGGTATGGTGAAGGTGATGCTTGGTATGGTGAAGGTGATGCTTGGTATGGTGAAGGTGTTGCTTGGTATGTTGAAGGTGATGCTTGGTATGGTGAAGGTGATGCTTGGTATGGTGAAGGTGATGCTTGGTATGGTGAAGGTGATGCTTGGTATGGTGAAGGTGATGCTTGGTATGGTGAAGGTGATGCTTGGTATGGTGAAGGTGATGCTTGGTATGGTGAAGGTGATGCTTGGTATGGTGAAGGTGATGTTTGGTATGGTGAAGGTGATGCTTGCTATGGTGGAGGTGATGCTTGCTATGGTGGAGGTGATACTTGGTATGGTGAAGGTGATACTTGGTATGGTGAAGGTGATGCTTGGTATGGTGAAGGTGATGCTTGGTATGGTGAAGGTGATGCTTGGTATGGTGAAGGTGTTGCTTGGTATGGTGAAGGTGCTGCTTGGTATGGTGAAGGTGCTGCTTGGTATGGTGAAGGTGATGCTTGGTATGGTGAAGGTGATGCTTGGTATGGTGAAGGTGATGCTTGGTATGGTGAAGGTGATGCACGGTATGGTGAAGGTGATGCTCGGTATGGTGAAGGTGATGCTCGGTATTGTGAATGTGATGCTTGGTATGGTGGAGGTGATGCTTGGTATGGTGGAGGTGATGCTTGCTATGGTGAAGGTGTCTTGGTATGGTGAAGGTGATGCTTGGTATGGTGAAGGTGATGCTTGGTATGGTGAAGGTGATGCTTGGTATGGTGAAGGTGATGCTTGGTATGGTGAAGGTGATGCTTGGTATGGTGAAGGTGATGCTTGGTATGGTGAAGGTGATGCTTGCTATGGCGGAGGTGATGCTTGCTATGGTGAAGGTGATGCTTGCTATGGTGAAGGTGATGCTTGCTATGGCGAAGGTGATGCTTGCTATGGCGAAGGTGATGCTTGGTATGGCGAAGGTGATGCTTGGTATGGTGAAGGTGATGCTTGGTATGGTGAAGGTGATGCTTGGTATGGTGAAGGTGCTGCTTGGTATGGTGAAGGTGATGCTTGGTATGGTGAAGGTGATGCTTGCTATGGTGAAGGTGTCTTGCTATGGTGAAGGTGATGCTTGGTATGGTGAAGGTGATGCTTGGTATGGTGAAGGTGCTGCTTGGTATGGTGAAGGTGATGCTTGGTATGGTGAAGGTGATGCTTGGTATGGTGAAGGTGATGCTTGGTATGGTGAAGGTGATGCTTGCTATGGCGGAGGTGATGCTTGCTATGGTGAAGGTGATGCTTGCTATGGTGAAGGTGATGCTTGCTATGGTGGAGGTGATGCTTGCTATGGTGGAGGTGATGCTTGCTATGGTGAAGGTGATGCTTGCTATGGTGAAGGTGATGCTTGCTATGGTGAAGGTGCTGCTTGGTATGGTGAAGGTGATGCTTGGTATGGTGAAGGTGATGCTTGGTATGGTGAAGGTGATGCTTGGTATGGTGAAGGTGATGCTTGCTATGGCGGAGGTGATGCTTGCTATGGTGAAGGTGATGCTTGCTATGGTGAAGGTGATGCTTGCTATGGTGGAGGTGATGCTTGCTATGGTGGAGGTGATGCTTGCTATGGTGAAGGTGATGCTTGCTATGGTGAAGGTGATGCTTGCTATGGTGAAGTGATGCTTGCTATGGTGGAGGTGATGCTTGCTATGGTGGAGGTGATGCTTGCTATGGTGAAGGTGATGCTTGCTATGGTGAAGGTGATGCTTGCTATGGTGGAGGTGATGCTTGCTATGGTGGAGGTGATGCTTGCTATGGTGGAGGTGATGCTTGCTATGGTGGAGGTGATGCTATGGTGGAGGTGATGCTTGCTATGGTGGAGGTGATGCTTGCTATGGTGGAGGTGATGCTTGCTATGGTGGAGGTGATGCTTGCTATGGTGAAGGTGATGCTTGGTATGGTGAAGGTGATGCTTGGTATGGTGAAGGTGATGCTTGGTATGGTGAAGGTGATGCTTGGTATGGTGAAGGTGATGCTTGGTATGGTGAAGGTGATGCTTGGTATAATGAAGGTGATGCTTGGTATGGTGAAGGTGTTGCTTGGTATGGTGAAGGTGATGCTTGGTATGGTGAAGGTGATGCTTGGTATGGTGAAGGTGATGCTTGGTATGGTGAAGGTGATGCTTGGTATGGTGAAGGTGATGCTTGGTATGGTGAAGGTGATGCTTGGTATGGTGAAGTTGATGCTTGGTATGGTGAAGGTGATGTTTGGTATGGTGAAGGTGATGCTTGCTATGGTGGAGGTGATGCTTGCTATGGTGGAGGTGATACTTGGTATGGTGAAGGTGATACTTGGTATGGTGAAGGTGATGCTTGGTATGGTGAAGGTGATGCTTGGTATGGTGAAGGTGATGCTTGGTATGGTGAAGGTGATGCTTGGTATGGTGAAGGTGTTGCTTGGTATGGTGAAGGTGCTGCTTGGTATGGTGAAGGTGATGCTTGGTATGGTGAAGGTGATGCTTGGTATGGTGAAGGTGATGCTTGGTATGGTGAAGGTGATGCTTGGTATGGTGAAGGTGATGCACGGTATGGTGAAGGTGATGCTCGGTATGGTGAAGGTGATGCTTGGTATTGTGAATGTGATGCTTGGTATGGTGGAGGTGATGCTTGCTATGGTGGAGGTGATGCTTGCTATGGTGAAGGTGTCTTGGTATGGTGAAGGTGATGCTTGGTATGGTGAAGGTGATGCTTGGTATGGTGAAGGTGATGCTTGGTATGGTGAAGGTGATGCTTGGTATGGTGAAGGTGATGCTTGGTATGGTGAAGGTGATGCTTGGTATGGTGAAGGTGTTGCTTGGTATGGTGAAGGTGATGCTTGGTATGGTGAAGGTGATGCTTGGTATGGTGAAGGTGATGCTTGGTATGGTGAAGGTGATGCTTGCTATGGCGGAGGTGATGCTTGCTATGGCGGAGGTGATGCTTGCTATGGTGGAGGTGATGCTTGCTATGGTGGAGGTGATGCTTGCTATGGTGGAGGTGATGCTTGCTATGGTGAAGGTGATGCTTGCTATGGTGGAGGTGATGCTTGCTATGGTGGAGGTGATGCTTGCTATGGTGGAGGTGATGCTTGCTATGGTGGAGGTGATGCTTGCTATGGTGAAGGTGATGCTTGCTATGGTGAAGGTGATGCTTGCTATGGTGAAGGTGATGCTTCCTATGGTGAAGGTGATGCTTGCTATGGTGAAGGTGATGCTTGCTATGGTGAAGGTGATGCTTGCTATGGTGAAGGTGATGCTTGCTATGGTGAAGGTGATGCTTGCTATGGTGAAGGTGATGCTTGCTATGGTGAAGGTGATGCTTGCTATGGTGAAGGTGATGCTTGCTATGGTGAAGGTGATGCTTGCTATGGTGGAGGTGATGCTTGCTATGGTGGAGGTGATGCTTGCTATGGTCGAGGTGATGCTTGCTATGGTGGAGGTGATGCTTGCTATGGTGGAGGTGATGCTTGCTATGGTGGAGGTGATGCTTGCTATGGTGGAGGTGATGCTTGCTATGGTGGAGGTGATGCTTGCTATGGTGGAGGTGATGCTTGCTATGGTGGAGGTGATGCTTGCTATGGTGAAGGTGATGCTTGCTATGGTGAAGGTGATGCTTGCTATGGTGAAGGTGATGCTTCCTATGGTGAAGGTGATGCTTGCTATGGTGAAGGTGATACTTGGTATGGTGAAGGTGATACTTGGTATGGTGAAGGTGATGCTTGGTATGGTGAAGGTGATGCTTGGTATGGTGAAGGTGATGCACGGTATGGTGAAGGTGATGCTTGGTATGGTGAAGGTGATGCTTGGTATGGTGGAGGTGATGCTTGGTATGGTGGAGGTGATGCTTGCTATGGTGAAGGTGATGCTTGGTATGGTGAAGGTGATGCTTGGTATGGTGAAGGTGATGCTTGGTATGGTGAAGGTGATGCTTGGTATGGTGAAGGTGATGCTTGGTATGGTGAAGGTGATGCTTGGTATGGTGAAGGTGATGCTTGGTATGGTGAAGGTGTTGCTTGGTATGTTGAAGGTGATGCTTGGTATGGTGAAGGTGATGCTTGGTATGGTGAAGGTGATGCTTGGTATGGTGAAGGTGATGCTTGGTATGGTGAAGGTGATGCTTGGTATGGTGAAGGTGATGCTTGGTATGGTGAAGGTGATGCTTGGTATGGTGAAGGTGATGCACGGTATGGTGAAGGTGATGCTCGGTATGGTGAAGGTGATGCTCGGTATTGTGAATGTGATGCTTGGTATGGTGGAGGTGATGCTTGCTATGGTGGAGGTGATGCTTGCTATGGTGAAGGTGTCTTGGTATGGTGAAGGTGATGCTTGGTATGGTGAAGGTGATGCTTGGTATGGTGAAGGTGATGCTTGGTATGGTGAAGGTGATGCTTGGTATGGTGAAGGTGATGCTTGGTATGGTGAAGGTGTTGCTTGGTATGGTGAAGGTGATGCTTGGTATGGTGAAGGTGATGCTTGGTATGGTGAAGGTGATGCTTGGTATGGTGAAGGTGATGCTTGGTATGGTGAAGGTGATGCTTGGTATGGTGAAGGTGATGCTTGGTATGGTGAAGGTGATGTTTGGTATGGTGAAGGTGATGCTTGGTATGGTGAAGGTGCTGCTTGGTATGGTGGAGGTGATGCTTGCTATGGTGGAGGTGATGCTTGCTATGGCGAAGGTGATGCTTGCTATGGCGAAGGTGATGCTTGGTATGGTGAAGGTGATGCTTGGTATGGTGAAGGTGATGCTTGGTATGGTGAAGGTGATGCTTGGTATGGTGAAGGTGTTGCTTGGTATGGTGAAGGTGCTGCTTGGTATGGTGAAGGTGATGCTTGGTATGGTGAAGGTGATGCTTGGTATGGTGAAGGTGATGCTTGGTATGGTGAAGATGATGCTTGCTATGGCGGAGGTGATTATTGCTATGGTGAAGGTGATGCTTGCTATGGTGAAGGTGATGCTTGCTATGGTGGAGGTGATGCTTGCTATGGTGAAGGTGATGCTTGCTATGGTGAAGGTGATGCTTCCTATGGTGAAGGTGATGCTTGCTATGGTGAAGGTGATGCTTGCTATGGTGAAGGTGATGCTTGCTATGGTGAAGGTGATGCTTGCTATGGTGAAGGTGATGCTTGCTATGGTGAAGGTGATGCTTGCTATGGTGAAGGTGATGCTTGCTATGGTGAAGGTGATGCTTGCTATAGTGGAGGTGATGCTTGCTATGGTGGAGGTGATGCTTGCTATGGTGGAGGTGATGCTTGCTATGGTGGAGGTGATGCTTGCTATGGTGGAGGTGATGCTTGCTATGGTGGAGGTGATGCTTGCTATGGTGGAGGTGATGCTTGCTATGGTGGAGGTGATGCTTGCTATGGTGGAGGTGATGCTTGCTATGGTGGAGGTGATGCTTGCTATGGTGAAGGTGATGCTTGCTATGGTGAAGGTGATGCTTGCTATGGTGAAGGTGATGCTTCCTATGGTGAAGGTGATGCTTGCTATGGTGAAGGTGATGCTTGCTATGGTGAAGGTGATACTTGGTATGGTGAAGGTGATACTTGGTATGGTGAAGGTGATGCTTGGTATGGTGAAGGTGATGCTTGGTATGGTGAAGGTGATGCACGGTATGGTGAAGGTGATGCTTGGTATGGTGAAGGTGATGCTTGGTATGGTGGAGGTGATGCTTGGTATGGTGGAGGTGATGCTTGCTATGGTGAAGGTGATGCTTGGTATGGTGAAGGTGATGCTTGGTATGGTGAAGGTGATGCTTGGTATGGTGAAGGTGATGCTTGGTATGGTGAAGGTGATGCTTGGTATGGTGAAGGTGATGCTTGGTATGGTGAAGGTGATGCTTGGTATGGTGAAGGTGATGCTTGGTATGGTGAAGGTGTTGCTTGGTATGTTGAAGGTGATGCTTGGTATGGTGAAGGTGATGCTTGGTATGGTGAAGGTGATGCTTGGTATGGTGAAGGTGATGCTTGGTATGGTGAAGGTGATGCTTGGTATGGTGAAGGTGATGCTTGGTATGGTGAAGGTGATGCTTGGTATGGTGAAGGTGATGCTTGGTATGGTGAAGGTGATGTTTGGTATGGTGAAGGTGATGCTTGCTATGGTGGAGGTGATGCTTGCTATGGTGGAGGTGATACTTGGTATGGTGAAGGTGATACTTGGTATGGTGAAGGTGATGCTTGGTATGGTGAAGGTGATGCTTGGTATGGTGAAGGTGATGCTTGGTATGGTGAAGGTGATGCTTGGTATGGTGAAGGTGTTGCTTGGTATGGTGAAGGTGCTGCTTGGTATGGTGAAGGTGATGCTTGGTATGGTGAAGGTGATGCTTGGTATGGTGAAGGTGATGCTTGGTATGGTGAAGGTGATGCTTGGTATGGTGAAGGTGATGCACGGTATGGTGAAGGTGATGCTCGGTATGGTGAAGGTGATGCTCGGTATTGTGAATGTGATGCTTGGTATGGTGGAGGTGATGCTTGCTATGGTGGAGGTGATGCTTGCTATGGTGAAGGTGTCTTGGTATGGTGAAGGTGATGCTTGGTATGGTGAAGGTGATGCTTGGTATGGTGAAGGTGATGCTTGGTATGGTGAAGGTGATGCTTGGTATGGTGAAGGTGATGCTTGGTATGGTGAAGGTGATGCTTGGTATGGTGAAGGTGTTGCTTGGTATGGTGAAGGTGATGCTTGGTATGGTGAAGGTGATGCTTGGTATGGTGAAGGTGATGCTTGGTATGGTGAAGGTGATGCTTGGTATGGTGAAGGTGATGCTTGGTATGGTGAAGGTGATGCTTGGTATGGTGAAGGTGATGTTTGGTATGGTGAAGGTGATGCTTGGTATGGTGAAGGTGCTGCTTGGTATGGTGGAGGTGATGCTTGCTATGGTGGAGGTGATGCTTGCTATGGCGAAGGTGATGCTTGCTATGGCGAAGGTGATGCTTGGTATGGTGAAGGTGATGCTTGGTATGGTGAAGGTGATGCTTGGTATGGTGAAGGTGATGCTTGGTATGGTGAAGGTGTTGCTTGGTATGGTGAAGGTGCTGCTTGGTATGGTGAAGGTGATGCTTGGTATGGTGAAGGTGATGCTTGGTATGGTGAAGGTGATGCTTGGTATGGTGAAGGTGATGCTTGCTATGGCGGAGGTGATGCTTGCTATGGTGAAGGTGATGCTTGCTATGGTGAAGGTGATGCTTGCTATGGTGGAGGTGATGCTTGCTATGGTGGAGGTGATGCTTGCTATGGTGAAGGTGATGCTTGCTATGGTGAAGTGATGCTTGCTATGGTGGAGGTGATGCTTGCTATGGTGGAGGTGATTCTTGCTATGGTGAAGGTGATGCTTGCTATGGTGAAGGTGATGCTTGCTATGGTGAAGGTGATGCTTGCTATGGTGAAGGTGATGCTTGCTATGGTGAAGGTGATGCTTGCTATGGTGGAGGTGATGCTTGCTATGGGGGAGGTGATGCTTGCTATGGTGGAGGTGATGCTTGCTATGGTGGAGGTGATGCTTGCTATGGTGGAGGTGATGCTTGCTATGGTGGAGGTGATGCTTGCTATGGTGGAGGTGATGCTTGCTATGGTGGAGGTGATGCTTGCTATGGTGGAGGTGATGCTTGCTATGGTGAAGGTGATGCTTGCTATGGTGAAGGTGATGCTTGCTATGGTGAAGGTGATGCTTCCTATGGTGAAGGTGATGCTTGCTATGGTGAAGGTGATGCTTGCTATGGTGAAGGTGATGCTTGCTCTGGTGAAGGTGATGCTTGCTATGGTGAAGGTGATACTTGGTATGGTGAAGGTGATACTTGGTATGGTGAAGGTGATGCTTGGTATGGTGAAGGTGATGCTTGGTATGGTGAAGGTGATGCACGGTATGGTGAAGGTGATGCTTGGTATGGTGAAGGTGATGCTTGGTATGGTGGAGGTGATGCTTGGTATGGTGGAGGTGATGCTTGGTGTGGTGAAGGTGATGCTTGGTATGGTGAAGGTGATGCTTGGTATGGTGAAGGTGATGCTTGGTATGGTGAAGGTGATGCTTGGTATGGTGAAGGTGATGCTTGGTATGGTGAAGGTGATGCTTGGTATGGTGAAGGTGTTGCTTGGTATGGTGAAGGTGATGCTTGGTATGGTGAAGGTGATGCTTGGTATGGTGAAGGTGTTGCTTGGTATGGTGAAGGTGATGCTTGGTATGGTGAAGGTGATGCTTGGTATGGTGAAGGTGATGCTTGGTATGGTGAAGGTGATGCTTGGTATGGTGAAGGTGATGCTTGGTATGGTGAAGGTGATGCTTGGTATGGTGAGGGTGATACTTGCTATGGTGAAGGTGATACTTGGTATGGTGAAGGTGATACTTCGTATGGTGAGGGTGATACTTGGTATGGTGAAGGTGATACTTGGTATGGTGAAGGTGATACTTGGTATGGTGAAGGTGGTACTTGCTATGGTGAAGGTGATACTTGCTATGGTGAAGGTGATACTTGGAATGGTGAAGGTGATGCTTGGTATGGTGAAGGTGATGCTTGGTATGGTGAAGGTGATGCTTGCTATGGTGAAGTTGATACTTGGTATGGTGAAGGTGATACTTGCTATGGTGAAGGTGATACTTGGTATGGTGAAGGTGATACTTGGTGTGGTGAAGGTGATACTTGGTATGGTGAAGGTGATACTTGGTATGGTGAAGGTGATAATTGGTATGGTGAAGGTGATACTTGGTATGGTGAAGGTGATACTTGGTATGGTGAAGGTGATACTTGGTATGGTGAAGGTGATACTTGGTATGGTGAAGGTGATACTTGGTATGGTGAAGGTGATGCTTGGTATGGTGAAGGTGATGCTTGGTATGGTGAAGGTGATGCTTGGTATGGTGAAGGTGATGCTTGGTATGGTGAAGGTGATGCTTGGTATGGTGAAGGTGATGCTTGGTATGGTGAAGGTGATGCTTGGTATGGTGAAGGTGATGCTTGCTATGGTGGAGGTGATGCTTGCTATGGTGAAGGTGATGCTTGGTATGGTGAAGTTGATGCTTGCTATGGTGGAGGTGATGCTTGCTGTGATGAAGGTGATGCTTGCTATGGTGAAGGTGATGCTTGCTATGGTGAAGGTGATGCTTGCTATGGTGAAGGTGATGCTTGCTATGGTGAAGGTGATGCTTGCTATTTGTAAGGTGATGCTTGCTATGGTGAAGGTGATGCTTGCTATGGTGAAGATGATGCTTGCTATGGTGAAGGTGATGCTTGCTATGTTGAAGGTGATGCTTGCTATGGTGAAGGTGATGCTTGCTATGGTGAAGGTGATGCTTGCTATGGTGAAGGTGATGCATGCTATGGTGAAGGTGATGCATGCTATGGTGAAGGTGATGCTTGCTATGGTGAAGGTGATGCTTGCTATGGTGAAGGTGATGCTTGCTATGGTGAAGGTGATGCTTGCTATGGTGAAGGTGATGCTTGGTATGGTGAAGGTGATACTTGGTATGGTGAAGGTGATACTTGGTATGGTGAAGGTGATGCTTGGTATGGTGAAGGTGATGCTTGGTATGGTGAAGGTGATGCTTGCTATGGTGGAGGTGATGCTTGCTATGGTGGAGGTGATGCTTGCTATGGTGGAGGTGATGCTTGCTATGCTGAAGGTGATACTTGGTATGGTGACGGTGATACTTTGTATGGTGAAGGTGATGCTTTGTATGGTGAAGGTGATGCTTGGTATGGTGAAGGTGATACTTGGTATGGTGAAGGTGATGCTTGGTATGGTGAAGGTGATGCTTGGTAAGGTGAAGGTGATGCTTGGTATGGTGAAGGTGATGCTTGGTATGGTGAAGGTGATGCTTGGTATGGTGAAGGTGATGCTTGGTATGGTGAAGGTGATGTTTGGTATGGTGAAGGTGATGCTTGGTATGGTGAAGGTGATGCTTGCTATGGTGAAGGTGATGCTTGGTATGGTGAAGGTGATGCTTGGTATGGTGAAGGTGATGCTTGGTATGGTGAAGGTGATGCTTGGTATGGTGAAGGTGATGCTTGGTATGGTGAAGGTGATGCTTGGTATGGTGAAGGTGATGCTTGCTATGGTGAAGGTGATGCTTGCTATGGTGAAGGTGATGCTTGCTATGGTGGAGGTGATGCTTGCTATGGTGGAGGTGATGCTTGCTAAGGTGGAGGTGATGCTTGCTATGGTGGAGGTGATGCTTGCTATGGTGGAGGTGATGCTTGCTATGGTGGAGGTGATGCTTGCTATGGTGAAGGTGATGCTTGGTATGGTGAAGTTGATGCTTGCTATGGTGGAGGTGATGCTTGCTGTGATGAAGGTGATGCTTGCTATGGTGAAGGTGATGCTTGCCATGGTGAAGGTGATGCTTGCTATGGTGAAGGTGATGCTTGCTATGGTGGAGGTGATGCTTGCTATGGTGAAGGTGATGCTTGCTATGGTGAAGGTGATGCTTGGTATGGTGGAGGTGATGCTTGCTATGGTGAAGGTGATGCTTGCTATGGTGAAGTGATGCTTGCTATGGTGAAGGTGATGCTTGCTATGGTGAAGGTGATGCTTGCTATGGTGAAGGTGATGCTTGCTATGGTGAAGGTGATGCTTGCTATGGTGGAGGTGATGTTTGCTATGGTGGAGGTGATGCTTGCTATGGTGGAGGTGATGCTTGCTATGGTGGAGGTGATGCTTGCTATGGTGGAGGTGATGCTTGCTATGGTGGAGGTGATGCTTGCTATGGTGGAGGTGATGCTTGCTATGGTGAAGGTGATGCTTGCTATGGTGGAGGTGGTGCTTGCTATGGTGAAGGTGATGCTTGCTATGGTGAAGGTGATGCTTGCTATGGTGAAGGTGATGCTTGCTATGGTGAAGGTGATGCTTGCTATGGTGAAGGTGATGATTGCTATGGTGAAGGTGATGCTTGCTATGGTGAAGTTGATGCTTGCTATGGTGAAGCTGATGCATGCTATGGTGAAGGTGATGCTTGCTATGGTGAAGGTGATGCTTGCTGAGGTGAAGGTGATGCTTGCTGAGGTGAAGGTGATGCTTGGTATGGTGAAGGTGATGCTTGGTATGGTGAAGGTGATGCTTGGTATGGTGAAGGTGATGCTTGGTATGGTGAAGGTGATGCTTGGTATGGTGAAGGTGATGCTTGGTATGGTGAAGGTGATGCTTGCTGTGGTGGAGGTGATGCTTGCTATGGTGAAGGTGATGCTTGCTATGGTGGAGGTGATGCTTGGTATGGTGAAGTTGATGCTTGCTATGGTGGAGGTGATGCTTGCTGTGATGAAGGTGATGCTTGCTATGGTGAAGGTGATGCTTGCTATGGTGAAGGTGATGCTTGCTATGGGGAAGGTGATGCTTGCTATGGTGGAGGTGATGCTTGCTATGGTGAAGGTGATGCTTGCTATGGTGAAGGTGATGCTTGCTATGGTGAAGGTGATGCTTGCTATGGTGAAGGTGATGCTTGCTATGGTGGAGGTGATGCTTGCTATGGTGGAGGTGATGCTTGCTATGGTGGAGGTGATGCTTGCTATGGTGGAGGTGATGCTTGCTATGGTGGAGGTGATGCTTGCTATGGTGGAGGTGATGCTTGCTATGGTGGAGGTGATGCTTGCTATGGTGGAGGTGATGCTTGCTATGGTGAAGGTGATGCTTGCTATGGTGAAGGTGATGCTTGCTATGGTGAAGGTGATGCTTGCTATGGTGAAGGTGATGCTTGCTATGGTGGAGGTGATGCTTGCTATGGTGGAGGTGATGCTTGCTATGGTGGAGGTGATGCTTGCTATGGTGGAGGTGATGCTTGCTATGGTGGAGGTGATGCTTGCTATGGTTGAGGTGATGCTTGCTATGGTGGAGGTGATGCTTGCTATGGTGAAGGTGATGCTTGGTATGGTGAAGGTGTTGCTTGGTATGGTGAAGGTGTTGCTTGGTATGGTGAAGGTGCTGCTTGGTATGGTGAAGGTGATGCTTGGTATGGTGAAGGTGATGCTTGGTATGGTGAAGGTGATGCTTGGTATGGTGAAGGTGATGCTTGGTATGGTGAAGGTGATGCACGGTATGGTGAAGGTGTTGCTCGGTATGGTGAAGGTGATGCTTGGTATGGTGAAGGTGATGCTTGGTATGGTGGAGGTGATGCTTGCTATGGTGAAGGTGATGCTTGGTATGGTGGAGGTGATGCTTGCTATGGTAGAGGTGATGCTTGCTATGGTGAAGGTGATGCTTGGTATGGTGAAGGTGATGCTTGGTATGGTGAAGGTGATGCTTGGTATGGTGAAGGTGATGCTTGGTATGGTGAAGGTGATGCTTGGTATGGTGAAGGTGATGCTTGGTATGGTGAAGGCGATGCTTGGTATGGTGAAGGCGATGCTTGGTATGGTGAAGGCGATGCTTGGTATGGTGAAGGTGATGCTTGGTATGGTGAAGGTGATGCTTGGTATGGTGAAGGTGATGCTTGGTATGGTGAAGGTGATTCTTGGTATGGTGGAGGTGATGCTTGCTATGGTGGAGGTGATGCTTGCTATGGTGGAGGTGATGCTTGCTAGGGTGGAGGTGATGCTTGCTATGGTGGAGGTGATGCTTGCTATGGTGGAGGTGATGCTTGCTATGGTGGAGGTGGTGCTTGCTATGGTGGAGGTGATGCTTGGTATGGTGAAGGTGATGCTTGGTATGGTGAAGGTGTTGCTTGGTATGGTGAAGGTGTTGCTTGGTATGGTGAAGGTGATGCTTGGTATGGTGAAGGTGATGCTTGGTATGGTGAAGGTGATGCTTGGTATGGTGAAGGTGATGCTTGGTATGGTGAAGGTGATGCTTGGTATGGTGAAGGTGATGCTTGGTATGGTGAAGGTGATGCTTGGTATGGTGAAGGTGATGCTTGGTATGGTGAAGGTGCTGCTTGGTATGGTGTAGGTGATGCTTGGTATTGTGGAGGTGATGCTTGGTATGGTGAAGGTGATGCTTGGTATGGTGAAGGTGATGCTTGCTATGGTGAAGGTGATGCTTGGTATGGTGAAGGTGATGCTTGGTATGGTGAAGGTGATGCTTGGTATGGTGAAGGTGATGCTTGGTATGGTGAAGGTGATGCTTGGTATGGTGAAGGTGATGCTTGCTATGGTGAAGGTGATGCTTGCTATGGTGAAGGTGATGCTTGCTATGGTGAAGGTGATGCTTGCTATGGTGGAGGTGATGCTTGCTATGGTGGAGGTGATGCTTGCTAAGGTGGAGGTGATGCTTGCTATGGTGGAGGTGATGCTTGCTATGGTGGAGGTGATGCTTGCTATGGTGGAGGTGATGCTTGCTATGGTGAAGGTGATGCTTGGTATGGTGAAGTTGATGCTTGCTATGGTGGAGGTGATGCTTGCTGTGATGAAGGTGATGCTTGCTATGGTGAAGGTGATGCTTGCCATGGTGAAGGTGATGCTTGCTATGGTGAAGGTGATGCTTGCTATGGTGGAGGTGATGCTTGCTATGGTGAAGGTGATGCTTGCTATGGTGAAGGTGATGCTTGGTATGGTGGAGGTGATGCTTGCTATGGTGAAGGTGATGCTTGCTATGGTGAAGTGATGCTTGCTATGGTGAAGGTGATGCTTGCTATGGTGAAGGTGATGCTTGCTATGGTGAAGGTGATGCTTGCTATGGTGAAGGTGATGCTTGCTATGGTGGAGGTGATGTTTGCTATGGTGGAGGTGATGCTTGCTATGGTGGAGGTGATGCTTGCTATGGTGGAGGTGATGCTTGCTATGGTGGAGGTGATGCTTGCTATGGTGGAGGTGATGCTTGCTATGGTGAAGGTGATGCTTGCTATGGTGGAGGTGGTGCTTGCTATGGTGAAGGTGATGCTTGCTATGGTGAAGGTGATGCTTGCTATGGTGAAGGTGATGCTTGCTATGGTGAAGGTGATGCTTGCTATGGTGAAGGTGATGATTGCTATGGTGAAGGTGATGCTTGCTATGGTGAAGGTGATGCTTGCTATGGTGAAGCTGATGCATGCTATGGTGAAGGTGATGCTTGCTATGGTGAAGGTGATGCTTGCTGAGGTGAAGGTGATGCTTGCTGAGGTGAAGGTGATGCTTGGTATGGTGAAGGTGATGCTTGGTATGGTGAAGGTGATGCTTGGTATGGTGAAGGTGATGCTTGGTATGGTGAAGGTGATGTTTGGTATGGTGAAGGTGATGCTTGGTATGGTGAAGGTGATGCTTGCTGTGGTGGAGGTGATGCTTGCTATGGTGAAGGTGATGCTTGCTATGGTGGAGGTGATGCTTGGTATGGTGAAGTTGATGCTTGCTATGGTGGAGGTGATGCTTGCTGTGATGAAGGTGATGCTTGCTATGGTGAAGGTGATGCTTGCTATGGTGAAGGTGATGCTTGCTATGGTGAAGGTGATGCTTGCTATGGTGGAGGTGATGCTTGCTATGGTGAAGGTGATGCTTGCTATGGTGAAGGTGATGCTTGCTATGGTGAAGGTGATGCTTGCTATGGTGAAGGTGATGCTTGCTATGGTGGAGGTGATGCTTGCTATGGTGGAGGTGATGCTTGCTATGGTGGAGGTGATGCTTGCTATGGTGGAGGTGATGCTTGCTATGGTGGAGGTGATGCTTGCTATGGTGGAGGTGATGCTTGCTATGGTGGAGGTGATGCTTGCTATGGTGGAGGTGATGCTTGCTATGGTGAAGGTGATGCTTGCTATGGTGAAGGTGATGCTTGCTATGGTGAAGGTGATGCTTGCTATGGTGAAGGTGATGCTTGCTATGGTGGAGGTGATGCTTGCTATGGTGGAGGTGATGCTTGCTATGGTGGAGGTGATGCTTGCTATGGTGGAGGTGATGCTTGCTATGGTGGAGGTGATGCTTGCTATGGTTGAGGTGATGCTTGCTATGGTGGAGGTGATGCTTGCTATGGTGAAGGTGATGCTTGGTATGGTGAAGGTGTTGCTTGGTATGGTGAAGGTGTTGCTTGGTATGGTGAAGGTGCTGCTTGGTATGGTGAAGGTGATGCTTGGTATGGTGAAGGTGATGCTTGGTATGGTGAAGGTGATGCTTGGTATGGTGAAGGTGATGCTTGGTATGGTGAAGGTGATGCACGGTATGGTGAAGGTGTTGCTCGGTATGGTGAAGGTGATGCTTGGTATGGTGAAGGTGATGCTTGGTATGGTGGAGGTGATGCTTGCTATGGTGAAGGTGATGCTTGGTATGGTGGAGGTGATGCTTGCTATGGTAGAGGTGATGCTTGCTATGGTGAAGGTGATGCTTGGTATGGTGAAGGTGATGCTTGGTATGGTGAAGGTGATGCTTGGTATGGTGAAGGTGATGCTTGGTATGGTGAAGGTGATGCTTGGTATGGTGAAGGTGATGCTTGGTATGGTGAAGGCGATGCTTGGTATGGTGAAGGCGATGCTTGGTATGGTGAAGGTGATGCTTGGTATGGTGAAGGTGATGCTTGGTATGGTGAAGGTGATGCTTGGTATGGTGAAGGTGATTCTTGGTATGGTGGAGGTGATGCTTGCTATGGTGGAGGTGATGCTTGCTATGGTGGAGGTGATGCTTGCTAGGGTGGAGGTGATGCTTGCTATGGTGGAGGTGATGCTTGCTATGGTGGAGGTGATGCTTGCTATGGTGGAGGTGGTGCTTGCTATGGTGGAGGTGATGCTTGGTATGGTGAAGGTGATGCTTGGTATGGTGAAGGTGTTGCTTGGTATGGTGAAGGTGTTGCTTGGTATGGTGAAGGTGATGCTTGGTATGGTGAAGGTGATGCTTGGTATGGTGAAGGTGATGCTTGGTATGGTGAAGGTGATGCTTGGTATGGTGAAGGTGATGCTTGGTATGGTGAAGGTGATGCTTGGTATGGTGAAGGTGATGCTTGGTATGGTGAAGGTGATGCTTGGTATGGTGAAGGTGCTGCTTGGTATGGTGTAGGTGATGCTTGGTATTGTGGAGGTGATGCTTGGTATGGTGAAGGTGATGCTTGGTATGGTGAAGGTGATGCTTGGTATGGTGAAGGTGATGCTTGGTATGGTGAAGGTGATGCTTGGTATGGTGAAGGTGGTGCTTGGTATGGTGAAGGTGATGCTTGGTATGGTGAAGGTGATGCTTGGTATGGTGAAGGTGATGCTTGGTATGGTGAAGGTGATGCTTGGTATGGTGAAGGTGATGCTTGGTATGGTGAAGGTGATGCTTGGTATGGTGAAGGTGATACTTGGTATGGTGAAGGTGATACTTGGTATGGTGAAGGTGATGCTTGGTATGGTGAAGGTGATGCTTGGTATGGTGAAGGTGATGCGTGCTATGGTGAAGGTGATGCTTGCTATGGTGAAGGTGATGCTTGCTATGGTGAAGGTGATACTTGGAATGGTGAAGGTGATACTTGGAATGGTGAAGGTGATACTTGCTATGGTGAAGGTGATACTTGGTATGGTGAAGGTGATACTTGCTATGGTGAAGGTGATAATTGGTATGGTGAAGGTGATACTTGGTATGGTGAAGGTGATAATTGGTATGGTGAAGGTGATACTTGGTATGGTGAAGGTGATACTTGGTATGGTGAAGGTGATACTTGGTATGGTGAAGGTGATGCTTGGTATGGTGAAGGTGATGCTTGGTATGGTGAAGGTGATGCTTGGTATGGTGAAGGTGATGCTTGGTATGGTGAAGGTGATGCTTGGTATGGTGAAGGTGATGCTTGGTATGGTGAAGGTGATGCTTGGTATGGTGAAGGTGATGCTTGGTATGGTGAAGGTGATGCTTGCTATGGTGGAGGTGATGCTTGCTATGGTGAAGGTGATGCTTGCTATGGTGGAGGTGATGCTTGGTATGGTGAAGTTGATGCTTGCTATGGTGGAGGTGATGCTTGCTGTGATGAAGGTGATGCTTGCTATGGTGAAGGTGATCCTTGCTATGTTGAAGGTGATGCTTGCTATGGTGAGGGTGATGCTTGCTATGGTGGAGTTGATGCTTGCTATGGTGAAGGTGATGCTTGCTATGGTGAAGGTGATGCTTGCTATGGTGAAGGTGATGCTTGCTATGGTGAAGGTGATGCTTGCTATGGTGGAGGTGATGCTTGCTATGGTGGAGGTGATGCTTGCTATGGTGGAGGTGATGCTTGCTATGGTGGAGGTGATGCTTGCTATGGTGGAGGTGATGCTTGCTATGGTGGAGGTGATGCTTGCTATGGTGGAGGTGATGCTTGCTATGGTGAAGGTGATGCTTGCTATGGTGAAGGTGATGCTTGCTATGGTGAAGGTGATGCTTGCTATGGTGAAGGTGATGCTTGCTATGGTGGAGGTGATGCTTGCTATGGTGGAGGTGATGCTTGCTATGGTGGAGGTGATGCTTGCTATGGTGGAGGTGATGCTTGCTATGGTGGAGGTAATGCTTGCTATGGTGGAGGTGATGCTTGCTATGGTGGAGGTGATGCTTGCTATGGTGAAGGTGATGCTTGGTATGGTGAAGGTGTTGCTTGGTATGGTGAAGGTGTTGCTTGGTATGGTGAAGGTGCTGCTTGGTATGGTGAAGGTGATGCTTGGTATGGTGAAGGTGATGCTTGGTATGGTGAAGGTGATGCACGGTATGGTGAAGGTGATGCACGGTATGGTGAAGGTGTTGCTCGGTATGGTGAAGGTGATGCTTGGTATGGTGAAGGTGATGCTTGCTATGGTAGAGGTGATGCTTGCTATGGTGGAGGTGATGCTTGCTATGGTGGAGGTGATGCTTGCTATGGTGGAGGTGATGCTTGCTATGGTGAAGGTGATGCTTGCTATGGTGGAGGTGGTGCTTGCTGAGGTGAAGGTGAAGCTTGCTGAGGTGAAGGTGATGCTTGGTATGGTGAAGGTGATGCTTGGTATGGTGAAGGTGATGCTTGGTATGGTGAAGGTGATGCTTGGTATGGTGAAGGTGATGCTTGCTATGGTGGAGGTGATGCTTGCTATGGTGAAGGTGATTCTTGCTATGGTGGAGGTGATGCTTGGTATGGTGAAGTTGATGCTTGCTATGGTGGAGGTGATGCTTGCTGTGATGAAGGTGATGCTTGCTATGGTGAAGGTGATGCTTGCTATGGTGAAGGTGATGCTTGCTATGGTGAAGGTGATGCTTGCTATGGTGGAGGTGATGCTTGCTATGGTGAAGGTGATGCTTGCTATGGTGAAGGTGATGCTTGCTATGGTGAAGGTGATGCTTGCTATGGTGAAGGTGATGCTTGCTATGGTGGAGGTGATGCTTGCTATGGTGGAGGTGATGCTTGCTATGGTGGAGGTGATGCTTGCTATGGTGGAGGTGATGCTTGCTATGGTGGAGGTGATGCTTGCTATGGTGGAGGTGATGCTTGCTATGGTGGAGGTGATGCTTGCTATGGTGGAGGTGATGCTTGCTATGGTGGAGGTGATGCTTGCTATGGTGAAGGTGATGCTTGCTATGGTGAAGGTGATGCTTGCTATGGTGAAGGTGATGCTTGCTATGGTGAAGGTGATGCTTGCTATGGTGGAGGTGATGCTTGCTATGGTGGAGGTGATGCTTGCTATGGTGGAGGTGATGCTTGCTATGGTGGAGGTGATGCTTGCTATGGTGGAGGTGATGCTTGCTATGGTGGAGGTGATGCTTGCTATGGTGAAGGTGATGCTTGGTATGGTGAAGGTGTTGCTTGGTATGGTGAAGGTGTTGCTTGGTATGGTGAAGGTGCTGCTTGGTATGGTGAAGGTGATGCTTGGTATGGTGAAGGTGATGCTTGGTATGGTGAAGGTGATGCTTGGTATGGTGAAGGTGATGCTTGGTATGGTGAAGGTGATGCATGGTATGGTGAAGGTGTTGCTCGGTATGGTGAAGGTGATGCTTGGTATGGTGAAGGTGATGCTTGGTATGGTGGAGGTGATGCTTGCTATGGTAGAGGTGATGCTTGCTATGGTGAAGGTGATGCTTGGTATGGTGAAGGTGATGCTTGGTATGGTGAAGGTGATGCTTGGTATGGTGAAGGTGATGCTTGGTATGGTGAAGGTGATGCTTGGTATGGTGAAGGCGATGCTTGGTATGGTGAAGGCGATGCTTGGTATGGTGAAGGCGATGCTTGGTATGGTGAAGGTGATGCTTGGTATGGTGAAGGTGATGCTTGGTATGGTGAAGGTGATGCTTGGTATGGTGAAGGTGATTCTTGGTATGGTGGAGGTGATGCTTGCTATGGTGGAGGTGATGCTTGCTATGGTGGAGGTGATGCTTGCTATGGTGGAGGTGATGCTTGCTATGGTGGAGGTGATGCTTGCTATGGTGGAGGTGATGCTTGCTATGGTGGAGGTGATGCTTGCTATGGTGGAGGTGATGCTTGGTATGGTGAAGGTGATGCTTGGTATGGTGAAGGTGTTGCTTGGTATGGTGAAGGTGTTGCTTGGTATGGTGAAGGTGATGCTTGGTATGGTGAAGGTGATGCTTGGTATGGTGAAGGTGATGCTTGGTATGGTGAAGGTGATGCTTGGTATGGTGAAGGTGATGCTTGGTATGGTGAAGGTGATGCTTGGTATGGTGAAGGTGCTGCTTGGTATGGTGTAGGTGATGCTTGGTATTGTGGAGGTGATGCTTGGTATGGTGAAGGTGATGCTTGCTATGGTGGAGGTGATGCTTGCTATGGTGGAGGTGATGCTTGCTATGGTGGAGGTGATGCTTGCTATGGTGGAGGTGATGCTTGCTATGGTGGAGGTGATGCTTGCTATGGTGGAGGTGATGCTTGCTATGGTGGAGGTGATGCTTGCTATGGTGGAGGTGATGCTTGCTATGGTGAAGGTGATGCTTGCTATGGTGAAGGTGATGCTTGCTATGGTGAAGGTGATGCTTCCTATGGTGAAGGTGATGCTTGCTATGGTGAAGGTGATGCTTGCTATGGTGAAGGTGATGCTTGCTATGGTGAAGGTGATGCTTGCTATGGTGAAGGTGATACTTGGTATGGTGAAGGTGATACTTGGTATGGTGAAGGTGATGCTTGGTATGGTGAAGGTGATGCTTGGTATGGTGAAGGTGATGCACGGTATGGTGAAGGTGATGCTTGGTATGGTGAAGGTGATGCTTGGTATGGTGGAGGTGATGCTTGGTATGGTGGAGGTGATGCTTGGTATGGTGAAAGTGATGCTTGGTATGGTGAAGGTGATGCTTGGTATGGTGAAGGTGATGCTTGGTATGGTGAAGGTGATGCTTGGTATGGTGAAGGTGATGCTTGGTATGGTGAAGGTGATGCTTGGTATGGTGAAGGTGTTGCTTGGTATGGTGAAGGTGATGCTTGGTATGGTGAAGGTGATGCTTGGTATGGTGAAGGTGATGCTTGGTATGGTGAAGGTGATGCTTGGTATGGTGAAGGTGATGCTTGGTATGGTGAAGGTGATGCTTGGTATGGTGAAGGTGATACTTGCTATGGTGAAGGTGATACTTGGTATGGTGAAGGTGATACTTGGTATGGTGAAGGTGATACTTGGTATGGTGAAGGTGATACTTGGTATGGTGAAGGTGATACTTGGTATGGTGAAGGTGATACTTGGTATGGTGAAGGTGATACTTGGTATGGTGAAGGTGGTACTTGCTATGGTGAAGGTGATACTTGCTATGGTGAAGGTGATACTTGGAATGGTGAAGGTGATGCTTGGTATGGTGAAGGTGATGCTTGGTATGGTGAAGGTGATGCTTGCTATGGTGAAGTTGATACTTGGTATGGTGAAGGTGATACTTGCTATGGTGAAGGTGATACTTGCTATGGTGAAGGTGATACTTGGTGTGGTGAAGGTGATACTTGGTATGGTGAAGGTGATAATTGGTATGGTGAAGGTGATACTTGGTATGGTGAAGGTGATACTTGGTATGGTGAAGGTGATACTTGGTATGGTGAAGGTGATACTTGGTATGGTGAAGGTGATACTTGGTATGGTGAAGGTGATGCTTGGTATGGTGAAGGTGATGCTTGGTATGGTGAAGGTGATGCTTGGTATGGTGAAGGTGATGCTTGGTATGGTGAAGGTGATGCTTGGTATGGTGAAGGTGATGCTTGGTATGGTGAAGGTGATGCTTGGTATGGTGAAGGTGATGCTTGCTATGGTGAAGGTGATGCTTGCTATGGTGAAGGTGATGCTTGCTATGGTGGAGGTGATGCTTGCTATGGTGGAGGTGATGCTTGCTATGGGGGAGGTGATGCTTGCTATGGTGGAGGTGATGCTTGCTATGGTGGAGGTGATGCTTGCTATGGTGGAGGTGATGCTTGCTATGGTGGAGGTGATGCTTGCTATGGTGAAGGTGATGCTTGCTATGGTGGAGGTGATGCTTGCTATGGTGAAGGTGATGCATGCTATGGTGAAGCTGATGCATGCTATGGTGAAGGTGATGCTTGCTATGGTGAAGGTGATGCTTGCTATGGTGAAGGCGATGCTTGCTATGGTGGAGGTGATGCTTGCTATGGTGGAGGTGATGCTTGCTATGGTGGAGGTGATGCTTGCTATGGTGGAGGTGATGCTTGCTATGGTGAAGGTGATGCTTGCTATGGTGAAGGTGATGCTTGCTATGGTGAATGTGATGCTTGCTATGGAGAAGGTATTGCTTGCTATGGTGAAGGTGATGCTTGCTATGGTGAAGGTGATGCTTGCTATGGTGAAGGTGATGCTTGCTATGGTGAAGGTGATGCTTGCTATGGTGGAGGTGATGCTTGCTATGGTGGAGGTGATGCTTGCTATGGTGGAGGTGATGCTTGCTATGGTGGAGGTGATGCTATGGTGGAGGTGATGCTTGCTATGGTGGAGGTGATGCTTGCTATGGTGGAGGTGATGCTTGCTATGGTGGAGGTGATGCTTGCTATGGTGGAGGTGATGCTTGCTATGGTGAAGGTGATGCTTGCTATGGTGAAGGTGATGCTTGCTATAGTGAAGGTGATGCTTGCTATGGTGAAGGTGATGCTTGCTATGGTGAAGGTGATGCTTGCTATGGTGAAGGTGATGCTTGCTATGGTGAAGGTGATGCTTGCTATGGTGAAGGTGATGCTTGCTATGGTGGAGGTGATGCTTGCTATGGTGGAGGTGATGCTTGCTATGGTGGAGGTGATGCTTGCTATGGTGGAGGTGATGCTTGCTATGGTGGAGGTGATGCTTGCTATGGTGGAGGTGATGCTTACTATGGTGGAGGTGATGCTTGCTATGGTGAAGGTGATGCTTGCTATGGTGGAGGTGATGCTTGCTATGGTGAAGGTGATGCATGCTATGGTGAAGCTGATGCATGCTATGGTGAAGGTGATGCTTGCTATGGTGAAGGTGATGCTTGCTATGGTGCAGGCGATGCTTGCTATGGTGGAGGTGATGCTTGCTATGGTGGAGGTGATGCTTGCTATGGTGGAGGTGATGCTTGCTATGGTGGAGGTGATGCTTGCTATGGTGGAGGTGATGCTTGCTATGGTGAAGGTGATGCTTGCTATGGTGAAGGTGATGCTTGCTATGGTGAATGTGATGCTTGCTATGGAGAAGGTATTGCTTGCTATGGTGAAGGTGATGCTTGCTATGGTGAAGGTGATGCTTGCTATGGTGAAGGTGATGCTTGCTATGGTGGAGGTGATGCTTGCTATGGTGGAGGTGATGCTTGCTATGGTGGAGGTGATGCTTGCTATGGTGGAGGTGATGCTATGGTGGTGGTGATGCTTGCTATGGTGGAGGTGATGCTTGCTATGGTGGAGGTGATGCTTGCTATGGTGAATGTGATGCTTGCTATGGTGGAGGTGATGCTTGATATGGTGGAGGTGATGCTTGATATGGTGGAGGTGATGCTTGCTATGGTGGAGGTGATGCTTGCTATGGTGAAGGTGATGCTTGCTATGGTGAAGGTGATGCTTGCTATGGTGAAGGTGATGCTTGCTATGGTGGAGGTGATGCTTGCTATGGTGGAGGTGATGCTTGCTATGGTGGAGGTGATGCTTGCTATGGTGGAGGTGATGCTTGCTATGGTGGAGGTGATGCTTGCTATGGTGGAGGTGATGCTTGCTATGGTGTAGGTGATTTTTTCTATGGTGAAGGTGATGCTTGCTATGGTGAAGGTGATGCTTGCTATGGTGAAGGTGATGCTTGCTATGGTGGAGGTGATGCTTGCTATGGTGGAGGTGATGCTTGCTATGGTGGAGGTGATGCTTGCTATGGTGGAGGTGATGCTTGCTATGGTGGAGGTGATGCTTGCTATGGTGGAGGTGATGCTTGCTATGGTGGAGGTGATGCTTGCTATGGTGAAGGTGATGCTTGCTATGGTGGAGGTGATGCTTGCTATGGTGGAGGTGATGCTTGCTATGGTGGAGGTGATGCTTGCTATGGTGGAGGTGATGCTTGCTATGGTGAATGTAATGCTTGCTATGGTGGAGGTGATGCTTGATATGGTGGAGGTGATGCTTGCTATGGTGGAGGTGATGCTTGCTATGGTGGAGGTGATGCTTGCTATGGTGGAGGTGATGCTTGCTATGGTGGAGGTGATGCTTGCTATGGTGGAGGTGATGCTTGCTATGGTGGAGGTGATGCTTGCTATGGTGGAGGTGATGCTTGCTATGGTGGAGGTGATGCTTGCTATGGTGAAGGTGATGCTTGCTATGGTGAAGGTGATGCTTGCTATGGTGAAGGTGATGCTTGCTATGGTGAAGGTGATGCTTGCTATGGTGAAGGTGATGCTTGCTATGGTGAAGGTGATGCTTGCTATGGTGAAGGTGATGCTTGCTATGGTGGAGGTGATGCTTGCTATGGTGGAGGTGATGCTTGCTATGGTGGAGGTGATGCTTGCTATGGTGGAGGTGATGCTTGCTATGGTGGAGGTGATGCTTGCTATGGTGGAGGTGATGCTTGCTATGGTGAATGTAATGCTTGCTATGGTGGAGGTGATGCTTGATATGGTGGAGGTGATGCTTGATATGGTGGAGGTGATGCTTGCTATGGTGGAGGTGATGCTTGCTATGGTGGAGGTGATGCTTGCTATGGTGGAGGTGATGCTTGCTATGGTGGAGGTGATGCTTGCTATGGTGGAGGTGATGCTTGCTATGGTGGAGGTGATGCTTGCTATGGTGAAGGTGATGCTTGCTATGGTGAAGGTGATGCTTGCTATGGTGAAGGTGATGCTTGCTATGGTGAAGGTGATGCTTGCTATGGTGAAGGTGATGCTTGCTATGGTGAAGGTGATGCTTGCTATGGTGAAGGTGATGCTTGCTATGGTGGAGGTGATGCTTGCTATGGTGGAGGTGATGCTTGCTATGGTGGAGGTGATGCTTGCTATGGTGGAGGTGATGCTTGCTATGGTGGAGGTGATGCTTGCTATGGTGGAGGTGATGCTTGCTATGGTGGAGGTGATGCTTGCTATGGTGGAGGTGATGCTTGCTATGGTGAAGGTGATGCTTGCTATGGTGAAGGTGATGCATGCAATGGTGAAGCTGATGCATGCTATGGTGAAGGTGATGCTTGCTATGGTGAAGGTGATGCTTGCTATGGTGAAGGCGATGCTTGCTATGGTGGAGGTGATGCTTGCTATGGTGGAGGTGATGCTTGCTATGGTGGAGGTGATGCTTGCTATGGTGGAGGTGATGCTTGCTATGGTGGAGGTGATGCTTGCTATGGTGAAGGTGATGCTTGCTATGGTGAAGGTGATGCTTGCTATGGTGAATGTGATGCTTGCTATGGAGAAGGTATTGCTTGCTATGGTGAAGGTGATGCTTGCTATGGTGAAGGTGATGCTTGCTATGGTGAAGGTGATGCTTGCTATGGTGAAGGTGATGCTTGCTATGGTGGAGGTGATGCTTGCTATGGTGGAGGTGATGCTTGCTATGGTGGAGGTGATGCTATGGTGGAGGTGATGCTTGCTATGGTGGAGGTGATGCTTGCTATGGTGGAGGTGATGCTTGCTATGGTGGAGGTGATGCTTGCTATGGTGAAGGTGATGCTTGGTATGGTGAAGGTGATGCTTGGTATGGTGAAGGTGATGCTTGGTATGGTGAAGGTGATGCTTGGTATGGTGAAGGTGATGCTTGGTATGGTGAAGGTGATGCTTGGTATGGTGAAGGTGTTGCTTGGTATGGTGAAGGTGATGCTTGGTATGGTGAAGGTGATGCTTGGTATGGTGAAGGTGATGCTTGGTATGGTGAAGGTGATGCTTGGATGGTGAAGGTGATGCTTGGTATGGTGAAGGTGATGCTTGGTATGGTGAAGGTGATGCTTGGTATGGTGAAGGTGATGCTTGGTATGGTGAAGGTGATGTTTGGTATGGTGAAGGTGATGCTTGCTATGGTGGAGGTGATGCTTGCTATGGTGGAGGTGATACTTGGTATGGTGAAGGTGATACTTGGTATGGTGAAGGTGATGCTTGGTATGGTGAAGGTGATGCTTGGTATGGTGAAGGTGATGCTTGGTATGGTGAAGGTGATGCTTGGTATGGTGAAGGTGTTGCTTGGTATGGTGAAGGTGCTGCTTGGTATGGTGAAGGTGATGCTTGGTATGGTGAAGGTGATGCTTGGTATGGTGAAGGTGATGCTTGGTATGCTGAAGGTGATGCTTGGTATGGTGAAGGTGATGCACGGTATGGTGAAGGTGATGCTCGGTATGGTGAAGGTGATGCTTGGTATTGTGAATGTGATGCTTGGTATGGTGGAGGTGATGCTTGCTATGGTGGAGGTGATGCTTGCTATGGTGAAGGTGTCTTGGTATGGTGAAGGTGATGCTTGGTATGGTGAAGGTGATGCTTGGTATGGTGAAGGTGATGCTTGGTATGGTGAAGGTGATGCTTGGTATGGTGAAGGTGATGCTTGGTATGGTGAAGGTGTTGCTTGGTATGGTGAAGGTGATGCTTGGTATGGTGAAGGTGATGCTTGGTATGGTGAAGGTGATGCTTGCTATGGCGGAGGTGATGCTTGCTATGGTGGAGGTGATGCTTGCTATGGTGGAGGTGATGCTTGCTATGGTGGAGGTGATGCTTGCTATGGTGGAGGTGATGCTTGCTATGGTGAAGGTGATGCTTGCTATGGTGAAGGTGGTGCTTGCTATGGTGAAGGTGATGCTTGCTATGGTGAAGGTGATGCTTGCTATGGTGAAGGTGATGCTTGCTATGGTGAAGGTGATGCTTGCTATGGTGAAGGTGATGCTTGCTATGGTGAAGGTGATGCTTGCTATGGTGAAGGTGATGCTTGCAATGGTGAAGGTGATGCTTGCTATGGTGAAGGTGATGCTTGCTATGGTGAAGGTGATGCTTGCTATGGTGAAGGTGATGCTTGCTATGGTGGAGGTGATGCTTGCTATGGTGGAGGTGATGCTTGCTATGGTGGAGGTGATGCTTGCTATGGTGGAGGTGATGCTTGCTATGGTGGAGGTGATGCTTGCTATGGTGGAGGTGATGCTTGCTATGGTGGAGGTGATGCTTGCTATGGTGAAGGTGATGCTTGCTATGGTGAAGGTGATGCTTGCTATGGTGAAGGTGATGCTTGCTATGGTGAAGGTGATGCTTGCTATGGTGAAGGTGATGCTTGCTATGGTGAAGGTGATGCTTGCTATGGTGAAGGTGATGCTTGCTATGGTGGAGGTGATGCTTGCTATGGTGGAGGTGATGCTTGCTATGGTGGAGGTGATGCTTGCTATGGTGGAGGTGATGCTTGCTATGGTGGAGGTGATGCTTGCTATGGTGGAGGTGATGCTTGCTATGGTGGAGGTGATGCTTGCTATGGTGGAGGTGATGCTTGCTATGGTGGAGGTGATGCTTGCTATGGTGGAGGTGATGCTTGCTATGGTGAAGGTGATGCTTGCTATGGTGAAGGTGATGCTTGCTATGGTGAAGGTGATGCTTGCTATGGTGAAGGTGATGCTTCCTATGGTGAAGGTGATGCTTGCTATGGTGAAGGTGATGCTTGCTATGGTGAAGGTGATACTTGGTATGGTGAAGGTGATACTTGGTATGGTGAAGGTGATGCACGGTATGGTGAAGGTGATGCTTGGTATGGTGAAGGTGATGCACGGTATGGTGAAGGTGATGCTTGGTATGGTGAAGGTGATGCACGGTATGGTGAAGGTGATGCTTGGTATGGTGAAGGTGATGCTTGGTATGGTGGAGGTGATGCTTGGTATGGTGGAGGTGATGCTTGCTATGGTGAAGGTGATGCTTGGTATGGTGAAGGTGATGCTTGGTATGGTGAAGGTGATGCTTGGTATGGTGAAGGTGATGCTTGGTATGGTGAAGGTGATGCTTGGTATGGTGAAGGTGTTGCTTGGTATGTTGAAGGTGATGCTTGGTATGGTGAAGGTGATGCTTGGTATGGTGAAGGTGATGCTTGGTATGGTGAAGGTGATGCTTGGTATGGTGAAGGTGATGCTTGGTATGGTGAAGGTGATGCTTGGTATGGTGAAGGTGATGCTTGGTATGGTGAAGGTGATGTTTGGTATGGTGAAGGTGATGCTTGCTATGGTGGAGGTGATGCTTGCTATGGTGGAGGTGATACTTGGTATGGTGAAGGTGATGCTTGGTATGGTGAAGGTGATGCTTGGTATGGTGAAGGTGATGCTTGGTATGGTGAAGGTGATGCTTGGTATGGTGAAGGTGTTGCTTGGTATGGTGAAGGTGCTGCTTGGTATGGTGAAGGTGATGCTTGGTATGGTGAAGGTGATGCTTGGTATGGTGAAGGTGATGCTTGGTATGGTGAAGGTGATGCACGGTATGGTGAAGGTGATGCTCGGTATGGTGAAGGTGATGCTCGGTATTGTGAATGTGATGCTTGGTATGGTGGAGGTGATGCTTGCTATGGTGGAGGTGATGCTTGCTATGGTGAAGGTGTCTTGGTATGGTGAAGGTGATGCTTGGTATGGTGAAGGTGATGCTTGGTATGGTGAAGGTGATGCTTGGTATGGTGAAGGTGATGCTTGGTATGGTGAAGGTGATGCTTGGTATGGTGAAGGTGATGCTTGGTATGGTGAAGGTGATGCTTGGTATGGTGAAGGTGATGCTTGGTATGGTGAAGGTGATGCTTGGTATGGTGAAGGTGATGCTTGGTATGGTGAAGGTGATGCTTGGTATGGTGAAGGTGATGCTTGGTATGGTGAAGGTGATGCTTGGTATGGTGAAGGTGATGTTTGGTATGGTGAAGGTGATGCTTGGTATGGTGAAGGTGCTGCTTGGTATGGTGGAGGTGATGCTTGCTATGGTGGAGGTGATGCTTGCTATGGCGAAGGTGATGCTTGCTATGGCGAAGGTGATGCTTGGTATGGTGAAGGTGATGCTTGGTATGGTGAAGGTGATGCTTGGTATGGTGAAGGTGATGCTTGGTATGGTGAAGGTGTTGCTTGGTATGGTGAAGGTGCTGCTTGGTATGGTGAAGGTGATGCTTGGTATGGTGAAGGTGATGCTTGGTATGGTGAAGGTGATGCTTGGTATGGTGAAGGTGATGCTTGCTATGGCGGAGGTGATGCTTGCTATGGTGAAGGTGATGCTTGCTATGGTGAAGGTGATGCTTGCTATGGTGGAGGTGATGCTTGCTATGGTGGAGGTGATGCTTGCTATGGTGAAGGTGATGCTTGCTATGGTGAAGTGATGCTTGCTATGGTGGAGGTGATGCTTGCTATGGTGGAGGTGATTCTTGCTATGGTGAAGGTGATGCTTGCTATGGTGAAGGTGATGCTTGCTATGGTGAAGGTGATGCTTGCTATGGTGAAGGTGATGCTTGCTATGGGGGAGGTGATGCTTGCTATGGTGGAGGTGATGCTTGCTATGGTGGAGGTGATGCTTGCTATGGTGGAGGTGATGCTTGCTATGGTGGAGGTGATTCTTGCTATGGTGAAGGTGATGCTTGCTATGGTGAAGGTGATGCTTGCTATGGTGAAGGTGATGCTTGCTATGGTGGAGGTGATGCTTGCTATGGGGGAGGTGATGCTTGCTATGGTGGAGGTGATGCTTGCTATGGTGGAGGTGATGCTTGCTATGGTGGAGGTGATGCTTGCTATGGTGGAGGTGATGCTTGCTATGGTGGAGGTGATGCTTGCTATGGTGGAGGTGATGCTTGCTATGGTGGAGGTGATGCTTGCTATGGTGAAGGTGATGCTTGCTATGGTGAAGGTGATGCTTGCTATGGTGAAGGTGATGCTTCCTATGGTGAAGGTGATGCTATGGTGAAGGTGATGCTTGCTATGGTGAAGGTGATGCTTGCTATGGTGAAGGTGATGCTTGCTATGGTGAAGGTGATACTTGGTATGGTGAAGGTGATACTTGGTATGGTGAAGGTGATGCTTGGTATGGTGAAGGTGATGCTTGGTATGGTGAAGGTGATGCACGGTATGGTGAAGGTGATGCTTGGTATGGTGAAGGTGATGCTTGGTATGGTGGAGGTGATGCTTGGTATGGTGGAGGTGATGCTTGGTATGGTGAAGGTGATGCTTGGTATGGTGAAGGTGATGCTTGGTATGGTGAAGGTGATGCTTGGTATGGTGAAGGTGATGCTTGGTATGGTGAAGGTGATGCTTGGTATGGTGAAGGTGATGCTTGGTATGGTGAAGGTGATGCTTGGTATGGTGAAGGTGATGCTTGGTATGGTGAAGGTGATGCTTGGTATGGTGAAGGTGATGCTTGGTATGGTGAAGGTGATGCTTGGTATGGTGAAGGTGATGCTTGGTATGGTGAAGGTGATGCTTGGTATGGTGAAGGTGATACTTGCTATGGTGAAGGTGATACTTGGTATGGTGAAGGTGATACTTGGTATGGTGAAGGTGATACTTGGTATGGTGAAGGTGATACTTGGTATGGTGAAGGTGATGCTTGCTATGGTGAAGGTGATGCTTGCTATGGTGGAGGTGATGCTTGCTATGGTGAAGGTGATGCTATGGTGGAGGTGATGCTTGCTATGGTGGAGGTGATGCTTGCTATGGTGAAGGTGATGCTTGCTATGGTGGAGGTGATGCTTGCTATGGTGGAGGTGATGCTTGCTATGGTGGAGGTGATGCTTGCTATGGTGGAGGTGATGCTTGCTATGGTGAAGGTGATGCTTGCTATGGTGAAGGTGATGCTTGCTATGGTGAAGGTGATGCTTGCTATGGTGAAGGTGATGCTTGCTATGGTGAAGGTGATGCTTGCTATGGTGAAGGTGATGCTTGCTATGGTGGAGGTGATGCTTGCTATGGTGGAGGTGATGCTTGCTATGGTGGAGGTGATGCTTGCTATGGTGGAGGTGATGCTTGCTATGGTGGAGGTGATGCTTGCTATGGTGAAGGTGATGCTTGCTATGGTGAAGGTGATGCTTGCTATGGTGAATGTGATGCTTGCTATGGAGAAGGTATTGCTTGCTATGGTGAAGGTGATGCTTGCTATGGTGAAGGTGATGCTTGCTGTGGTGAAGGTGATGCTTGCTATGGTGGAGGTGATGCTTGCTATGGTGGACGTGATGCTTGCTATGGTGGAGGTGATGCTTGCTATGGTGGAGGTGATGCTTGCTATGGTGGAGGTGATGCTTGCTATGGTGAAGGTGATGCTTGCTATGGTGGAGGTGATGCTTGCTATGGTGGAGGTGATGCTTGCTATGGTGGAGGTGATGCTTGCTATGGTGGAGGTGATGCTTGCTATGGTGGAGGTGATGTTTGCTATGGTGGAGGTGATGCTTGCTATGGTGGAGGTGATGCTTGCTATGGTGGAGGTGATGCTTGCTATGGTGGAGGTGATGCTTGCTATGGTGGAGGTGATGCTTGCTATGGTGGAGGTGATGCTTGCTATGGTGGAGGTGATGCTTGCTATGGTGAAGGTGATGCTTGCTATGGTGAAGGTGATGCTTGCTATGGTGAAGGTGATGCTTGCTATGGTGAAGGTGATGCTTGCTATGGTGGAGGTGATGCTTGCTATGGCGGAGGTGATGCTTGCTATGGTGGAGGTGATGCTTGCTATGGTGGAGGTGATGCTTGCTATGGTGGAGGTGATGCTTGCTATGGTGGAGGTGATGCTTGCTATGGTGAAGGTGATGCTATGGTGGAGGTGATGCTTGCTATGGTGGAGGTGATGCTTGCTATGGTGAATGTGATGCTTGCTATGGTGGAGGTGATGCTTGATATGGTGGAGGTGATGCTTGCTATGGTGGAGGTGATGCTTGCTATGGTGGAGGTGATGCTTGCTATGGTGGAGGTGATGCTTGCTATGGTGGAGGTGATGCTTGCTATGGTGGAGGTGATGCTTGCTATGGTGGAGGTGATGCTTGCTATGGTGGAGGTGATGCTTGCTATGGTGGAGGTGATGCTTGCTATGGTGAAGGTGATGCTTGCTATGGTGGAGGTGATGCTTGCTATGGTGGAGGTGATGCTTGCTATGGTGAAGGTGATGCTTGCTATGGTGGAGGTGATGCTTGCTATGGTGGAGGTGATGCTTGCTATGGTGGAGGTGATGCTTGCTATGGTGTAGGTGATGTTTGCTATGGTGAAGGTGATGCTTGCTATGGTGAAGGTGATGCTTGCTATGGTGAAGGTGATGCTTGCTATGGTGAAGGTGATGCTTGCTATGGTGAAGGTGATGCTTGCTATGGTGGAGGTGATGCTTGCTATGGTGGAGGTGATGCTTGCTATGGTGGAGGTGATGCTTGCTATGGTGGAGGTGATGCTTGCTATGGTGGAGGTGATGCTTGCTATGGTGGAGGTGATGCTTGCTATGGTGGAGGTGATGCTTGCTATGGTGAAGGTGATGCTTGCTATGGTGGAGGTGATGCTTGCTATGGTGGAGGTGATGCTTGCTATGGTGGAGGTGATGCTTGCTATGGTGAATGTAATGCTTGCTATGGTGGAGGTGATGCTTGATATGGTGGAGGTGATGCTTGATATGGTGGAGGTGATGCTTGCTATGGTGGAGGTGATGCTTGCTATGGTGGAGGTGATGCTTGCTATGGTGGAGGTGATGCTTGCTATGGTGGAGGTGATGCTTGCTATGGTGGAGGTGATGCTTGCTATGGTGGAGGTGATGCTTGCTATGGTGAAGGTGATGCTTGCTATGGTGAAAGTGATGCTTGCTATGGTGAAGGTGATGCTTGCTATGGTGAAGGTGATGCTTGCTATGGTGAAGGTGATGCTTGCTATGGTGAAGGTGATGCTTGCTATGGTGAAGGTGATGCTTGCTATGGTGAAGGTGATGCTTGCTATGGTGGAGGTGATGCTTGCTATGGTGGAGGTGATGCTTGCTATGGTGGAGGTGATGCTTGCTATGGTGGAGGTGATGCTTGCTATGGTGGAGGTGATGCTTGCTATGGTGGAGGTGATGCTTGCTATGGTGGAGGTGATGCTTGCTATGGTGGAGGTGATGCTTGCTATGGTGAAGGTGATGCTTGCTATGGTGGAGGTGATGCTTGCTATGGTGAAGGTGATGCATGCTATGGTGAAGCTGATGCATGCTATGGTGAAGGTGATGCTTGCTATGGTGAAGGTGATGCTTGCTATGGTGAAGGCGATGCTTGCTATGGTGGAGGTGATGCTTGCTATGGTGGAGGTGATGCTTGCTATGGTGGAGGTGATGCTTGCTATGGTGGAGGTGATGCTTGCTATGGTGAAGGTGATGCTTGCTATGGTGAAGGTGATGCTTGCTATTTGTAAGGTGATGCTTGCTATGGTGGAGGTGATGCTTGCTATGGTGAAGGTGATGCTTGCTATGGTGAAGGTGATGCTTGCTATGGTGAATGTGATGCTTGCTATGGAGAAGGTATTGCTTGCTATGGTGAAGGTGATGCTTGCTATGGTGAGGGTGATGCTTGCTATGGTGAAGGTGATGCTTGCTATGGTGAAGGTGATGCTTGCTATGGTGGAGGTGATGCTTGCTATGGTGGAGGTGATGCTTGCTATGGTGGAGGTGATGCTTGCTATGGTGGAGGTGATGCTATGGTGGAGGTGATGCTTGCTATGGTGGAGGTGATGCTTGCTATGGTGGAGGTGATGCTTGCTATGGTGAATGTGATGCTTGCTATGGTGGAGGTGATTCTTGATATGGTGGAGGTGATGCTTGATATGGTGGAGGTGATGCTTGCTATGGTGGAGGTGATGCTTGCTATGGTGAAGGTGATGCTTGCTATGGTGAAGGTGATGCTTGCTATGGTGAAGGTGATGCTTGCTATGGTGGAGGTGATGCTTGCTATGGTGGAGGTGATGCTTGCTATGGGGGAGGTGATGCTTGCTATGGTGGAGGTGATGCTTGCTATGGTGGAGGTGATGCTTGCTATGGTGGAGGTGATTCTTGATATGGTGGAGGTGATGCTTGATATGGTGGAGGTGATGCTTGCTATGGTGGAGGTGATGCTTGCTATGGTGAAGGTGATGCTTGCTATGGTGAAGGTGATGCTTGCTATGGTGAAGGTGATGCTTGCTATGGTGGAGGTGATGCTTGCTATGGTGGAGGTGATGCTTGCTATGGGGGAGGTGATGCTTGCTATGGTGGAGGTGATGCTTGCTATGGTGGAGGTGATGCTTGCTATGGTGGAGGTGATGCTTGCTATGGTGGAGGTGATGCTTGCTATGGTGTAGGTGATGTTTGCTATGGTGAAGGTGATGCTTGCTATGGTGAAGGTGATGCTTGCTATGGTGAAGGTGATGCTTGCTATGGTGAAGGTGATGCTTGCTATGGTGAAGGTGATGCTTGCTATGGTGGAGGTGATGCTTGCTATGGTGGAGGTGATGCTTGCTATGGTGGAGGTGATGCTTGCTATGGTGGAGGTGATGCTTGCTATGGTGGAGGTGATGCTTGCTATGGTGGAGGTGATGCTTGCTATGGTGGAGGTGATGCTTGCTATGGTGGAGGTGATGCTTGCTATGGTGGAGGTGATGCTTGCTATGGTGAATGTAATGCTTGCTATGGTGGAGGTGATGCTTGATATGGTGGAGGTGATGCTTGCTATGGTGGAGGTGATGCTTGCTATGGTGAATGTGATGCTTGCTATGGTGGAGGTGATTCTTGATATGGTGGAGGTGATGCTTGATATGGTGGAGGTGATGCTTGCTATGGTGGAGGTGATGCTTGCTATGGTGTAGGTGATGTTTGCTATGGTGAAGGTGATGCTTGCTATGGTGAAGGTGATGCTTGCTATGGTGAAGGTGATGCTTGCTATGGTGAAGGTGATGCTTGCTATGGTGAAGGTGATGCTTGCTATGGTGAAGGTGATGCTTGCTATGGTGAAGGTGATGCTTGCTATGGTGGAGGTGATGCTTGCTATGGTGGAGGTGATGCTTGCTATGGTGGAGGTGATGCTTGCTATGGTGGAGGTGATGCTTGCTATGGTGGAGGTGATGCTTGCTATGGTGGAGGTGATGCTTGCTATGGTGGAGGTGATGCTTGCTATGGTGAAGGTGATGCTTGCTATGGTGGAGGTGATGCTTGCTATGGTGAAGGTGATGCATGCTATGGTGAAGCTGATGCATGCTATGGTGAAGGTGATGCTTGCTATGGTGAAGGTGATGCTTGCTATGGTGAAGGCGATGCTTGCTATGGTGAATGTAATGCTTGCTATGGTGGAGGTGATGCTTGATATGGTGGAGGTGATGCTTGCTATGGTGAAGGTGATGCTTGCTATGGTGAAGGTGATGCTTGCTATGGTGGAGGTGATGCTTGCTATGGTGGAGGTGATGCTTGCTATGGTGGAGGTGATGCTTGCTATGGTGGAGGTGATGCTTGCTATGGTGTAGGTGATGTTTGCTATGGTGAAGGTGATGCTTGCTATGGTGAAGGTGATGCTTGCTATGGTGAAGGTGATGCTTGCTATGGTGAAGGTGATGCTTGCTATGGTGAAGGTGATGCTTGCTATGGTGGAGGTGATGCTTGCTATGGTGGAGGTGATGCTTGCTATGGTGGAGGTGATGCTTGCTATGGTGGAGGTGATGCTTGCTATGGTGGAGGTGATGCTTGCTATGGTGGAGGTGATGCTTGCTATGGTGGAGGTGATGCTTGCTATGGTGGAGGTGATGCTTGCTATGGTGGAGGTGATGCTTGCTATGGTGAATGTAATGCTTGCTATGGTGGAGGTGATGCTTGATATGGTGGAGGTGATGCTTGATATGGTGGAGGTGATGCTTGCTATGGTGGAGGTGATGCTTGCTATGGTGGAGGTGATGCTTGCTATGGTGGAGGTGATGCTTGCTATGGTGGAGGTGATGCTTGCTATGGTGGAGGTGATGCTTGCTATGGTGGAGGTGATGCTTGCTATGGTGAAGGTGATGCTTGCTATGGTGGAGGTGATGCTTGCTATGGTGAAGGTGATGCATGCTATGGTGAAGCTGATGCATGCTATGGTGAAGGTGATGCTTGCTATGGTGAAGGTGATGCTTGCTATGGTGAAGGCGATGCTTGCTATGGTGGAGGTGATGCTTGCTATGGTGGAGGTGATGCTTGCTATGGTGGAGGTGATGCTTGCTATGGTGGAGGTGATGCTTGCTATGGTGGAGGTGATGCTTGCTATGGTGAAGGTGATGCTTGCTATGGTGAAGGTGATGCTTGCTATGGTGAATGTGATGCGTGCTATGGAGAAGGTATTGCTTGCTATGGTGAAGGTGATGCTTGCTATGGTGAAGGTGATGCTTGCTATGGTGAAGGTGATGCTTGCTATGGTGAAGGTGATGCTTGCTATGGTGGAGGTGATGCTTGCTATGGTGGAGGTGATGCTTGCTATGGTGGAGGTGATGCTATGGTGGAGGTGATGCTTGCTATGGTGGAGGTGATGCTTGCTATGGTGAATGTGATGCTTGCTATGGTGGAGGTGATGCTTGATATGGTGGAGGTGATGCTTGATATGGTGGAGGTGATGCTTGCTATGGTGGAGGTGATGCTTGCTATGGTGAAGGTGATGCTTGCTATGGTGAAGGTGATGCTTGCTATGGTGAAGGTGATGCTTGCTATGGTGGAGGTGATGCTTGCTATGGTGGAGGTGATGCTTGCTATGGGGGAGGTGATGCTTGCTATGGTGGAGGTGATGCTTGCTATGGTGGAGGTGATGCTTGCTATGGTGGAGGTGATGCTTGCTATGGTGGAGGTGATGCTTGCTATGGTGAAGGTGATGCTTGCTATGGTGGAGGTGATGCTTGCTATGGTGAAGGTGATGCATGCTATGGTGAAGCTGATGCATGCTATGGTGAAGGTGATGCTTGCTATGGTGAAGGTGATGCTTGCTATGGTGAAGGCGATGCTTGCTATGGTGGAGGTGATGCTTGCTATGGTGGAGGTGATGCTTGCTATGGTGGAGGTGATGCTTGCTATGGTGGAGGTGATGCTTGCTATGGTGAAGGTGATGCTTGCTATGGTGAAGGTGGTGCTTGCTATGGTGAATGTGATGCTTGCTATGGAGAAGGTATTGCTTGCTATGGTGAAGGTGATGCTTGCTATGGTGAAGGTGATGCTTGCTATGGTGAAGGTGATGCTTGCTATGGTGAAGGTGATGCTTGCTATGGTGGAGGTGATGCTTGCTATGGTGGAGGTGATGCTTGCTATGGTGGAGGTGATGCTTGCTATGGTGGAGGTGATGCTTGCTATGGTGGAGGTGATGCTTGCTATGGTGGAGGTGATGCTTGCTATGGTGGAGGTGATGCTTGCTATGGTGAAGGTGATGCTTGCTATGGTGAAGGTGATGCTTGCTATGGTGAAGGTGATGCTTGCTATGGTGAAGGTGATGCTTGCTATGGTGAAGGTGATGCTTGCTATGGTGAAGGTGATGCTTGCTATGGTGAAGGTGATGCTTGCTATGGTGGAGGTGATGCTTGCTATGGTGGAGGTGATGCTTGCTATGGTGGAGGTGATGCTTGCTATGGTGGAGGTGATGCTTGCTGTGGTGGAGGTGATGCTTGCTATGGTGGAGGTGATGCTTGCTATGGTGGAGGTGATGCTTGCTATGGTGGAGGTGATGCTTGCTATGGTGAAGGTGATGCTTGCTATGGTGGAGGTGATGCTTGCTATGGTGAAGGTGATGCATGCTATGGTGAAGCTGATGCATGCTATGGTGAAGGTGATGCTTGCTATGGTGAAGGTGATGCTTGCTATGGTGAAGGCGATGCTTGCTATGGTGGAGGTGATGCTTGCTATGGTGGAGGTGATGCTTGCTATGGTGGAGGTGATGCTTGCTATGGTGGAGGTGATGCTTGCTATGGTGGAGGTGATGCTTGCTATGGTGGAGGTGATGCTTGCTATGGTGAAGGTGATGCTTGCTATGGTGAAGGTGATGCTTGCTATGGTGAATGTGATGCTTGCTATGGAGAAGGTATTGCTTGCTATGGTGAAGGTGATGCTTGCTATGGTGAAGGTGATGCTTGCTATGGTGAAGGTGATGCTTGCTATGGTGGAGGTGATGCTTGCTATGGTGGAGGTGATGCTTGCTATGGTGGAGGTGATGCATGCTATGGTGGAGGTGATGCTATGGTGGAGGTGATGCTTGCTATGGTGGAGGTGATGCTTGCTATGGTGGAGGTGATGCTTGCTATGGTGAATGTGATGCTTGCTATGGTGGAGGTGATGCTTGATATGGTGGAGGTGATGCTTGATATGGTGGAGGTGATGCTTGCTATGGTGGAGGTGATGCTTGCTATGGTGAAGGTGATGCTTGCTATGGTGAAGGTGATGCTTGCTATGGTGAAGGTGATGCTTGCTATGGTGGAGGTGATGCTTGCTATGGTGGAGGTGATGCTTGCTATGGGGGAGGTGATGCTTGCTATGGGGGAGGTGATGCTTGCTATGGTGGAGGTGATGCTTGCTATGGTGGAGGTGATGCTTGCTATGGTGGAGGTGATGCTTGCTATGGTGGAGGTGATGCTTGCTATGGTGGAGGTGATGCTTGCTATGGTGTAGGTGATGTTTGCTATGGTGAAGGTGATGCTTGCTATGGTGAAGGTGATGCTTGCTATGGTGAAGGTGATGCTTGCTATGGTGAAGGTGATGCTTGCTATGGTGAAGGTGATGCTTGCTATGGTGGAGGTGCTGCTTGGTATGGTGAAGGTGATGCTTGGTATGGTGAAGGTGATGCTTGGTATGGTGAAGGTGATGCTTGGTATGGTGAAGGTGATGCTTGGTATGGTGAAGGTGATGCACGGTATGGTGAAGGTGTTGCTCGGTATGGTGAAGGTGATGCTTGGTATGGTGAAGGTGATGCTTGGTATGGTGGAGGTGATGCTTGCTATGGTAGAGGTGATGCTTGCTATGGTGAAGGTGATGCTTGGTATGGTGAAGGTGATGCTTGGTATGGTGAAGGTGATGCTTGGTATGGTGAAGGTGATGCTTGGTATGGTGAAGGTGATGCTTGGTATGGTGAAGGTGATGCTTGGTATGGTGAAGGCGATGCTTGGTATGGTGAAGGCGATGCTTGGTATGGTGAAGGCGATGCTTGGTATGGTGAAGGTGATGCTTGGTATGGTGAAGGTGATGCTTGGTATGGTGAAGGTGATGCTTGGTATGGTGAAGGTGATTCTTGGTATGGTGGAGGTGATGCTTGCTATGGTGGAGGTGATGCTTGCTATGGTGGAGGTGATGCTTGCTATGGTGGAGGTGATGCTTGCTATGGTGGAGGTGATGCTTGCTATGGTGGAGGTGATGCTTGCTATGGTGGAGGTGATGCTTGCTATGGTGGAGGTGATGCTTGGTATGGTGAAGGTGATGCTTGGTATGGTGAAGGTGTTGCTTGGTATGGTGAAGGTGTTGCTTGGTATGGTGAAGGTGATGCTTGGTATGGTGAAGGTGATGCTTGGTATGGTGAAGGTGATGCTTGGTATGGTGAAGGTGATGCTTGGTATGGTGAAGGTGATGCTTGGTATGGTGAAGGTGATGCTTGGTATGGTGAAGGTGATGCTTGGTATGGTGAAGGTGATGCTTGGTATGGTGACGGTGCTGCTTGGTATGGTGTAGGTGATGCTTGGTATTGTGGAGGTGATGCTTGGTATGGTGAAGGTGATGCTTGGTATGGTGAAGGTGATGCTTGGTATGGTGAAGGTGATGCTTGGTATGGTGAAGGTGATGCTTGGTATGGTGAAGGTGGTGCTTGGTATGGTGAAGGTGATGCTTGGTATGGTGAAGGTGATGCTTGGTATGGTGAAGGTGATGCTTGGTATGGTGAAGGTGATGCTTGGTATGGTGAAGGTGATGCTTGGTATGGTGAAGGTGATGCTTGGTATGGTGAAGGTGATACTTGGTATGGTGAAGGTGATACTTGGTATGGTGAAGGTGATGCTTGGTATGGTGAAGGTGATGCTTGGTATGGTGAAGGTGATGCGTGCTATGGTGAAGGTGATGCTTGCTATGGTGAAGGTGATGCTTGCTATGGTGAAGGTGATACTTGGAATGGTGAAGGTGATACTTGGAATGGTGAAGGTGATACTTGCTATGGTGAAGGTGATACTTGGTATGGTGAAGGTGATACTTGCTATGGTGAAGGTGATAATTGGTATGGTGAAGGTGATACTTGGTATGGTGAAGGTGATAATTGGTATGGTGAAGGTGATACTTGGTATGGTGAAGGTGATACTTGGTATGGTGAAGGTGATACTTGGTATGGTGAAGGTGATGCTTGGTATGGTGAAGGTGATGCTTGGTATGGTGAAGGTGATGCTTGGTATGGTGAAGGTGATACTTGGTATGGTGAAGGTGATGCTTGGTATGGTGAAGGTGATGCTTGGTATGGTGAAGGTGATGCTTGGTATGGTGAAGGTGATGCTTGGTATGGTGAAGGTGATGCTTGGTATGGTGAAGGTGATGCTTGCTATGGTGGAGGTGATGCTTGCTATGGTGGAGGTGATGCTTGCTATGGTGGAGGTGATGCTTACTATGGTGGAGGTGATGCTTGCTATGGTGGAGGTGATGCTTGCTATGGTGGAGGTGATGCTTGCTATGGTGGAGGTGATGCTTGCTATGGTGGAGGTGATGCTTGCTATGGTGGAGGTGATGCTTGCTATGGTGGAGGTGATGCTTGCTATGGTGGAGGTGATGCTTGCTATGGTGGAGGTGATGCTTGCTATGGTGGAGGTGATGCTTGCTATGGTGGAGGTGATGCTTGCTATGGTGGAGTGATGCTTGCTATGGTGGAGGTGATGCTTGCTATGGTGAAGGTGATGCTTGCTATGGTGAAGGTGATGCTTGCTATGGTGGAGGTGATGCTTGCTATGGTGGAGGTGATGCTTGCTATGGTGGAGGTGATGCTTGCTATGGTGGAGGTGATGCTTGCTATGGTGAAGGTGATGCTTGCTATGGTGGAGGTGATGCTTGCTATGGTGAAGGTGATGCATGCTATGGTGAAGCTGATGCATGCTATGGTGAAGGTGATGCTTGCTATGGTGAAGGCGATGCTTGCTATGGTGGAGGTGATGCTTGCTATGGTGGAGGTGATGCTTGCTATGGTGGAGGTGATGCTTGCTATGGTGGAGGTGATGCTTGCTATGGTGGAGGTGATGCTTGCTATGGTGGAGGTGATGCTTGCTATGGTGAAGGTGATGCTTGCTATGGTGAATGTGATGCTTTCTATGGAGAAGGTATTGCTTGCTATGGTGAAGGTGATGCTTGCTATGGTGAAGGTGATGCTTGCTATGGTGAAGGTGATGCTTGCTATGGTGAAGGTGATGCTTGCTATGGTGGAGGTGATGCTTGCTATGGTGGAGGTGATGCTTGCTATGGTGGAGGTGATGCTTGCTATGGTGGAGGTGATGCTTGCTATGGTGGAGGTGATGCTTGCTATGGTGGAGGTGATGCTTGCTATGGTGAAGGTGATGCTTGCTATGGTGGAGGTGATGCTTGCTATGGTGGAGGTGATGCTTGCTATGGTGGAGGTGATGCTTGCTATGGTGGAGGTGATGCTTGCTATGGTGGAGGTGATGTTTGCTATGGTGGAGGTGATGCTTGCTATGGTGGAGGTGATGCTTGCTATGGTGGAGGTGATGCTTGCTATGGTGGAGGTGATGCTTGCTATGGTGGAGGTGATGCTTGCTATGGTGGAGGTGATGCTTGCTATGGTGGAGGTGATGCTTGCTATGGTGAAGGTGATGCTTGCTATGGTGGAGGTGATGCTTGCTATGGTGAAGGTGATGCTTGCTATGGTGAAGGTGATGCTTGCTATGGTGAAAGTGATGCTTGCTATGGTGGAGGTGATGCTTGCTATGGCGGAGGTGATGCTTGCTATGGTGGAGGTGATGCTTGCTATGGTGGAGGTGATGCTTGCTATGGTGGAGGTGATGCTTGCTATGGTGGAGGTGATGCTTGCTATGGTGGAGGTGATGCTTGCTATGGTGGAGGTGATGCTTGCTATGGTGAAGGTGATGCTTGCTATGGTGAAGGTGATGCTTGCTATGGTGAAGGTGATGCTTGCTATGGTGAAGGTGATGCTTGCTATGGTGGAGGTGATGCTTGCTATGGCGGAGGTGATGCTTGCTATGGCGGAGGTGATGCTTGCTATGGTGGAGGTGATGCTTGCTATGGTGGAGGTGATGCTTGCTATGGTGGAGGTGATGCTTGCTATGGTGGAGGTGATGCTTGCTATGGTGGAGGTGACGCTTGCTATGGTGGAGGTGACGCTTGCTATGGTGAAGGTGATGCTATGGTGGAGGTGATGCTTGCTATGGTGGAGGTGATGCTTGCTATGGTGGAGGTGATGCTTGCTATGGTGAATGTGATGCTTGCTATGGTGGAGGTGATGCTTGATATGGTGGAGGTGATGCTTGATATGGTGGAGGTGATGCTTGCTATGGTGGAGGTGATGCTTGCTATGGTGGAGGTGATGCTTGCTATGGTGGAGGTGATGCTTGCTATGGTGGAGGTGATGCTTGCTATGGTGAAGGTGATGCTTGCTATGGTGGAGGTGATGCTTGCTATGGTGGAGGTGATGCTTGCTATGGTGAAGGTGATGCTTGCTATGGTGAAGGTGATGCTTGCTATGGTGAAGGTGATGCTTGCTATGGTGGAGGTGATGCTTGCTATGGTGGAGGTGATGCATGCTATGGTGGAGGTGATGCTTGCTATGGTGGAGGTGATGCTTGCTATGGTGGAGGTGATGCTTGCTATGGTGGAGGTGATGCTTGCTATGGTGGAGGTGATGCTTGCTATGGTGGAGGTGATGCTTGCTATGGTGGAGGTGATGCTTGCTATGGTGAAGGTGATGCTTGCTATGGTGAAGGTGATGCTTGCTATGGTGAAGGTGATGCTTGCTATGGTGAAGGTGATGCTTGCTATGGTGAAGGTGATGCTTGCTATGGTGAAGGTGATGCTTGCTATGGTGAAGGTGATGCTTGCTATGGTGAAGGTGACGCTTGCTATGGTGAAGGTGACGCTTGCTATGGTGAAGGTGACGCTTGCTATGGTGAAGGTGATGCTTGCTATGGTGAAGGTGATGCTTGCTATGGTGAAGGTGATGCATGCTATGGTGAAGGTGATGCATGCTATGGTGAAGGTGATGCATGCTATGGTGAAGGCGATGCTTGCTATGGTGAAGGTGATGCTTGCTATGGTGAAGGCGATGCTTGCTATGGTGGAGGTGATGCTTGCTATGGTGGAGGTGATGCTTGCTATGGTGGAGGTGATGCTTGCTATGGTGGAGGTGATGCTTGCTATGGTGGAGGTGATGCTTGCTATGGTGGAGGTGATGCTTGCTATGGTGAAGGTGATGCTTGCTATGGTGAAGGTGATGCTTGCTATGGTGAAGGTGATGCTTGCTATGGTGAATGTGATGCTTGCTATGGAGAAGGTATTGCTTGCTATGGTGAAGGTGATGCTTGCTATGGTGAAGGTGATGCTTGCTATGGTGAAGGTGATGCTTGCTATGGTGAAGGTGATGCTTGCTATGGTGGAGGTGATGCTTGCTATGGTGGAGGTGATGCTTGCTATGGTGGAGGTGATGCTTGCTATGGTGGAGGTGATGCTTGCTATGGTGAAGGTGATGCTTGCTATGGTGAAGGTGATGCTTGCTATGGTGAAGGTGATGCTTGCTATGGTGAAGGTGATGCTTGCTATGGTGAAGGTGATGCTTGCTATGGTGAAGGTGATGCTTGCTATGGTGGAGGTGATGCTTGCTATGGTGGAGGTGATGCTTGCTATGGTGGAGGTGATGCTTGCTATGGTGGAGGTGATGCTTGCTATGGTGAAGGTGATGCTTGCTATGGTGAAGGTGATGCTTGCTATGGTGAATGTGATGCTTGCTATGGAGAAGGTATTGCTTGCTATGGTGAAGGTGATGCTTGCTATGGTGAAGGTGATGCTTGCTATGGTGAAGGTGATGCTTGCTATGGTGAAGGTGATGCTTGCTATGGTGGAGGTGATGCTTGCTATGGTGGAGGTGATGCTTGCTATGGTGAAGGTGATGCTTGCTATGGTGGAGGTGATGCTTGCTATGGTGAAGGTGATGCTTGCTATGGTGAAGGTGATGCTTGCTATGGTGGAGGTGATGCTTGCTATGGTGAAGGTGATGCTATGGAGGTGATGCTTGCTATGGTGGAGGTGATGCTTGCTATGGTGAAGGTGATGCTTGCTATGGTGGAGGTGATGCTTGCTATGGTGGAGGTGATGCTTGCTATGGTGGAGGTGATGCTTGCTATGGTGGAGGTGATGCTTGCTATGGTGAAGGTGATGCTTGCTATGGTGAAGGTGATGCTTGCTATGGTGAAGGTGATGCTTGCTATGGTGAAGGTGATGCTTGCTATGGTGAAGGTGATGCTTGCTATGGTGGAGGTGATGCTTGCTATGGTGGAGGTGATGCTTGCTATGGTGGAGGTGATGCTTGCTATGGTGAAGGTGATGCTTGCTATGGTGAAGGTGATGCTTGCTATGGTGAATGTGATGCTTGCTATGGAGAAGGTATTGCTTGCTATGGTGAAGGTGATGCTTGCTATGGTGAAGGTGATGCTTGCTATGGTGAAGGTGATGCTTGCTATGGTGAAGGTGATGCTTGCTATGGTGGAGGTGATGCTTGCTATGGTGGACGTGATGCTTGCTATGGTGGAGGTGATGCTTGCTATGGTGGAGGTGATGCTTGCTATGGTGGAGGTGATGCTTGCTATGGTGGAGGTGATGCTTGCTATGGTGAAGGTGATGCTTGCTATGGTGGAGGTGATGCTTGCTATGGTGGAGGTGATGCTTGCTATGGTGGAGGTGATGCTTGCTATGGTGGAGGTGATGCTTGCTATGGTGGAGGTGATGTTTGCTATGGTGGAGGTGATGCTTGCTATGGTGGAGGTGATGCTTGCTATGGTGGAGGTGATGCTTGCTATGGTGGAGGTGATGCTTGCTATGGTGGAGGTGATGCTTGCTATGGTGGAGGTGATGCTTGCTATGGTGGAGGTGATGCTTGCTATGGTGAAGGTGATGCTTGCTATGGTGAAGGTGATGCTTGCTATGGTGAAGGTGATGCTTGCTATGGTGAAGGTGATGCTTGCTATGGTGGAGGTGATGCTTGCTATGGCAGAGGTGATGCTTGCTATGGTGGAGGTGATGCTTGCTATGGTGGAGGTGATGCTTGCTATGGTGGAGGTGATGCTTGCTATGGTGGAGGTGATGCTTGCTATGGTGGAGGTGATGCTTGCTATGGTGGAGGTGATGCTTGCTATGGTGAAGGTGATGCTATGGTGGAGGTGATGCTTGCTATGGTGGAGGTGATGCTTGCTATGGTGAATGTGATGCTTGCTATGGTGGAGGTGATGCTTGATATGGTGGAGGTGATGCTTGATATGGTGGAGGTGATGCTTGCTATGGTGGAGGTGATGCTTGCTATGGTGGAGGTGATGCTTGCTATGGTGGAGGTGATGCTTGCTATGGTGGAGGTGATGCTTGCTATGGTGGAGGTGATGCTTGCTATGGTGGAGGTGATGCTTGCTATGGTGGAGGTGATGCTTGCTATGGTGGAGGTGATGCTTGCTATGGTGAAGGTGATGCTTGCTATGGTGGAGGTGATGCTTGCTATGGTGGAGGTGATGCTTGCTATGGTGAAGGTGATGCTTGCTATGGTGGAGGTGATGCTTGCTATGGTGGAGGTGATGCTTGCTATGGTGGAGGTGATGCTTGCTATGGTGTAGGTGATGTTTGCTATGGTGAAGGTGATGCTTGCTATGGTGAAGGTGATGCTTGCTATGGTGAAGGTGATGCTTGCTATGGTGAAGGTGATGCTTGCTATGGTGAAGGTGATGCTTGCTATGGTGGAGGTGATGCTTGCTATGGTGGAGGTGATGCTTGCTATGGTGGAGGTGATGCTTGCTATGGTGGAGGTGATGCTTGCTATGGTGGATGTGATGCTTGCTATGGTGGAGGTGATGCTTGCTATGGTGGAGGTGATGCTTGCTATGGTGGAGGTGATGCTTGCTATGGTGAAGGTGATGCTTGCTATGGTGGAGGTGATGCTTGCTATGGTGGAGGTGATGCTTGCTATGGTGGAGGTGATGCTTGCTATGGTGAATGTAATGCTTGCTATGGTGGAGGTGATGCTTGATATGGTGGAGGTGATGCTTGATATGGTGGAGGTGATGCTTGCTATGGTGGAGGTGATGCTTGCTATGGTGGAGGTGATGCTTGCTATGGTGGAGGTGATGCTTGCTATGGTGGAGGTGATGCTTGCTATGGTGGAGGTGATGCTTGCTATGGTGAAGGTGATGCTTGCTATGGTGAAGGTGATGCTTGCTATGGTGAAGGTGATGCTTGCTATGGTGAAGGCGATGCTTGCTATGGTGAAGGTGATGCTTGCTATGGTGAAGGTGATGCTTGCTATGGTGAAGGTGATGCTTGCTATGGTGGAGGTGATGCTTGCTATGGTGGAGGTGATGCTTGCTATGGTGGAGGTGATGTTTGCTATGGTGGAGGTGATGCTTGCTATGGTGGAGGTGATGCTTGCTATGGTGGAGGTGATGCTTGCTATGGTGGAGGTGATGCTTGCTATGGTGAAGGTGATGCTTGCTATGGTGGAGGTGATGCTTGCTATGGTGAAGGTGATGCATGCTATGGTGAAGCTGATGCATGCTATGGTGAAGGTGATGCTTGCTATGGTGAAGGTGATGCTTGCTATGGTGAAGGCGATGCTTGCTATGGTGGAGGTGATGCTTGCTATGGTGGAGGTGATGCTTGCTATGGTGGAGGTGATGCTTGCTATGGTGGAGGTGATGCTTGCTATGGTGGAGGTGATGCTTGCTATGGTGGAGGTGATGCTTGCTATGGTGAAGGTGATGCTTGCTATGGTGAAGGTGATGCTTGCTATGGTGAATGTGATGCTTGCTATGGAGAAGGTATTGCTTGCTATGGTGAAGGTGATGCTTGCTATGGTGAAGGTGATGCTTGCTATGGTGAAGGTGATGCTTGCTATGGTGAAGGTGATGCTTGCTATGGTGGAGGTGATGCTTGCTATGGTGGAGGTGATGCTTGCTATGGTGGAGGTGATGCTTGCTATGGTGGAGGTGATGCTATGGTGGAGGTGATGCTTGCTATGGTGGAGGTGATGCTTGCTATGGTGGAGGTGATGCTTGCTATGGTGAATGTGATGCTTGCTATGGTGGAGGTGATGCTTGATATGGTGGAGGTGATGCTTGATATGGTGGAGGTGATGCTTGCTATGGTGGAGGTGATGCTTGCTATGGTGAAGGTGATGCTTGCTATGGTGAAGGTGATGCTTGCTATGGTGAAGGTGATGGTTGCTATGGTGGAGGTGATGCTTGCTATGGTGGAGGTGATGCTTGCTATGGGGGAGGTGATGCTTGCTATGGTGGAGGTGATGCTTGCTATGGTGGAGGTGATGCTTGCTATGGTGGAGGTGATGCTTGCTATGGTGGAGGTGATGCTTGCTATGGTGGAGGTGATGCTTGCTATGGTGTAGGTGATGTTTGCTATGGTGAAGGTGATGCTTGCTATGGTGAAGGTGATGCTTGCTATGGTGAAGGTGATGCTTGCTATGGTGAAGGTGATGCTTGCTATGGTGAAGGTGATGCTTGCTATGGTGGAGGTGATGCTTGCTATGGTGGAGGTGATGCTTGCTATGGTGGAGGTGATGCTTGCTATGGTGGAGGTGATGCTTGCTATGGTGGAGGTGATGCTTGCTATGGTGGAGGTGATGCTTGCTATGGTGGAGGTGATGCTTGCTATGGTGAAGGTGATGCTTGCTATGGTGGAGGTGATGCTTGCTATGGTGGAGGTGATGCTTGCTATGGTGGAGGTGATGCTTGCTATGGTGAATGTAATGCTTGCTATGGTGGAGGTGATGCTTGATATGGTGGAGGTGATGCTTGATATGGTGGAGGTGATGCTTGCTATGGTGGAGGTGATGCTTGCTATGGTGGAGGTGATGCTTGCTATGGTGGAGGTGATGCTTGCTATGGTGGAGGTGATGCTTGCTATGGTGGAGGTGATGCTTGCTATGGTGGAGGTGATGCTTGCTATGGTGGAGGTGATGCTTGCTATGGTGAAGGTGATGCTTGCTATGGTGAAGGTGATGCTTGCTATGGTGAAGGTGATGCTTGCTATGGTGAAGGTGATGCTTGCTATGGTGAAGGTGATGCTTGCTATGGTGAAGGTGATGCTTGCTATGGTGAAGGTGATGCTTGCTATGGTGAAGGTGATGCTTGCTATGGTGGAGGTGATGCTTGCTATGGTGGAGGTGATGCTTGCTATGGTGGAGGTGATGCTTGCTATGGTGGAGGTGATGCTTGCTATGGTGGAGGTGATGCTTGCTATGGTGGAGGTGATGCTTGCTATGGTGGAGGTGATGCTTGCTATGGTGAATGTAATGCTTGCTATGGTGGAGGTGATGCTTGATATGGTGGAGGTGATGCTTGCTATGGTGGAGGTGATGCTTGCTATGGTGAATGTAATGCTTGCTATGGTGGAGGTGATGCTTGCTATGGTGGAGGTGATGCTTGATATGGTGGAGGTGATGCTTGCTATGGTGGAGGTGATGCTTGCTATGGTGGAGGTGATGCTTGCTATGGTGGAGGTGATGCTTGCTATGGTGGAGGTGATGCTTGCTATGGTGGAGGTGATGCTTGCTATGGTGGAGGTGATGCTTGCTATGGTGAAGGTGATGCTTGCTATGGTGAAGGTGATGCTTGCTATGGTGAAGGTGATGCTTGCTATGGTGAAGGTGATGCTTGCTATGGTGAAGGTGATGCTTGCTATGGTGAAGGTGATGCTTGCTATGGTGAAGGTGATGCTTGCTATGGTGGAGGTGATGCTTGCTATGGTGGAGGTGATGCTTGCTATGGTGGAGGTGATGCTTGCTATGGTGAAGGTGATGCTTGCTATGGTGAAGGTGATGCTTGCTATGGTGAATGTGATGCTTGCTATGGAGAAGGTATTGCTTGCTATGGTGAAGGTGATGCTTGCTATGGTGAAGGTGATGCTTGCTATGGTGAAGGTGATGCTTGCTATGGTGAAGGTGATGCTTGCTATGGTGGAGGTGATGCTTGCTATGGTGGACGTGATGCTTGCTATGGTGGAGGTGATGCTTGCTATGGTGGAGGTGATGCTTGCTATGGTGGAGGTGATGCTTGCTATGGTGGAGGTGATGTTTGCTATGGTGGAGGTGATGCTTGCTATGGTGGAGGTGATGCTTGCTATGGTGGAGGTGATGCTTGCTATGGTGGAGGTGATGCTTGCTATGGTGGAGGTGATGCTTGCTATGGTGGAGGTGATGCTTGCTATGGTGGAGGTGATGCTTGCTATGGTGAAGGTGATGCTTGCTATGGTGAAGGTGATGCTTGCTATGGTGAAGGTGATGCTTGCTATGGTGAAGGTGATGCTTGCTATGGTGGAGGTGATGCTTGCTATGGCGGAGGTGATGCTTGCTATGGTGGAGGTGATGCTTGCTATGGTGGAGGTGATGCTTGCTATGGTGGAGGTGATGCTTGCTATGGTGGAGGTGATGCTTGCTATGGTGGAGGTGATGCTTGCTATGGTGGAGGTGATGCTTGCTATGGTGAAGGTGATGCTATGGTGGAGGTGATGCTTGCTATGGTGGAGGTGATGCTTGCTATGGTGAATGTGATGCTTGCTATGGTGGAGGTGATGCTTGATATGGTGGAGGTGATGCTTGATATGGTGGAGGTGATGCTTGCTATGGTGGAGGTGATGCTTGCTATGGTGGAGGTGATGCTTGCTATGGTGGAGGTGATGCTTGCTATGGTGGAGGTGATGCTTGCTATGGTGGAGGTGATGCTTGCTATGGTGGAGGTGATGCTTGCTATGGTGGAGGTGATGCTTGCTATGGTGGAGGTGATGCTTGCTATGGTGGAGGTGATGCTTGCTATGGTGAAGGTGATGCTTGCTATGGTGGAGGTGATGCTTGCTATGGTGGAGGTGATGCTTGCTATGGTGAAGGTGATGCTTGCTATGGTGGAGGTGATGCTTGCTATGGTGGAGGTGATGCTTGCTATGGTGGAGGTGATGCTTGCTATGGTGTAGGTGATGTTTGCTATGGTGAAGGTGATGCTTGCTATGGTGAAGGTGATGCTTGCTATGGTGAAGGTGATGCTTGCTATGGTGAAGGTGATGCTTGCTATGGTGAAGGTGATGCTTGCTATGGTGGAGGTGATGCTTGCTATGGTGGAGGTGATGCTTGCTATGGTGGAGGTGATGCTTGCTATGGTGGAGGTGATGCTTGCTATGGTGGAGGTGATGCTTGCTATGGTGGAGGTGATGCTTGCTATGGTGGAGGTGATGCTTGCTATGGTGGAGGTGATGCTTGCTATGGTGAAGGTGATGCTTGCTATGGTGGAGGTGATGCTTGCTATGGTGGAGGTGATGCTTGCTATGGTGGAGGTGATGCTTGCTATGGTGAATGTAATGCTTGCTATGGTGGAGGTGATGCTTGATATGGTGGAGGTGATGCTTGATATGGTGGAGGTGATGCTTGCTATGGTGGAGGTGATGCTTGCTATGGTGGAGGTGATGCTTGCTATGGTGGAGGTGATGCTTGCTATGGTGGAGGTGATGCTTGCTATGGTGGAGGTGATGCTTGCTATGGTGGAGGTGATGCTTGCTATGGTGAAGGTGATGCTTGCTATGGTGAAGGTGATGCTTGCTATGGTGAAGGTGATGCTTGCTATGGTGAAGGTGATGCTTGCTATGGTGAAGGTGATGCTTGCTATGGTGAAGGTGATGCTTGCTATGGTGAAGGTGATGCTTGCTATGGTGAAGGTGATGCTTGCTATGGTGGAGGTGATGCTTGCTATGGTGGAGGTGATGCTTGCTATGGTGGAGGTGATGCTTGCTATGGTGGAGGTGATGCTTGCTATGGTGGAGGTGATGCTTGCTATGGTGGAGGTGATGCTTGCTATGGTGGAGGTGATGCTTGCTATGGTGAAGGTGATGCTTGCTATGGTGGAGGTGATGCTTGCTATGGTGAAGGTGATGCATGCTATGGTGAAGCTGATGCATGCTATGGTGAAGGTGATGCTTGCTATGGTGAAGGTGATGCTTGCTATGGTGAAGGCGATGCTTGCTATGGTGGAGGTGATGCTTGCTATGGTGGAGGTGATGCTTGCTATGGTGGAGGTGATGCTTGCTATGGTGGAGGTGATGCTTGCTATGGTGGAGGTGATGCTTGCTATGGTGGAGGTGATGCTTGCTATGGTGAAGGTGATGCTTGCTATGGTGAAGGTGATGCTTGCTATGGTGAATGTGATGCTTGCTATGGAGAAGGTATTGCTTGCTATGGTGAAGGTGATGCTTGCTATGGTGAAGGTGATGCTTGCTATGGTGAAGGTGATGCTTGCTATGGTGAAGGTGATGCTTGCTATGGTGGAGGTGATGCTTGCTATGGTGGAGGTGATGCTTGCTATGGTGGAGGTGATGCTTGCTATGGTGGAGGTGATGCTATGGTGGAGGTGATGCTTGCTATGGTGGAGGTGATGCTTGCTATGGTGGAGGTGATGCTTGCTATGGTGAATGTGATGCTTGCTATGGTGGAGGTGATGCTTGATATGGTGGAGGTGATGCTTGATATGGTGGAGGTGATGCTTGCTATGGTGGAGGTGATGCTTGCTATGGTGAAGGTGATGCTTGCTATGGTGAAGGTGATGCTTGCTATGGTGAAGGTGATGCTTGCTATGGTGGAGGTGATGCTTGCTATGGGGGAGGTGATGCTTGCTATGGTGGAGGTGATGCTTGCTATGGTGGAGGTGATGCTTGCTATGGTGGAGGTGATGCTTGCTATGGTGGAGGTGATGCTTGCTATGGTGGAGGTGATGCTTGCTATGGTGTAGGTGATGTTTGCTATGGTGAAGGTGATGCTTGCTATGGTGAAGGTGATGCTTGCTATGGTGAAGGTGATGCTTGCTATGGTGAAGGTGATGCTTGCTATGGTGAAGGTGATGCTTGCTATGGTGGAGGTGATGCTTGCTATGGTGGAGGTGATGCTTGCTATGGTGGAGGTGATGCTTGCTATGGTGGAGGTGATGCTTGCTATGGTGGAGGTGATGCTTGCTATGGTGGAGGTGATGCTTGCTATGGTGGAGGTGATGCTTGCTATGGTGGAGGTGATGCTTGCTATGGTGAAGGTGATGCTTGCTATGGTGGAGGTGATGCTTGCTATGGTGGAGGTGATGCTTGCTATGGTGGAGGTGATGCTTGCTATGGTGAATGTAATGCTTGCTATGGTGGAGGTGATGCTTGATATGGTGGAGGTGATGCTTGATATGGTGGAGGTGATGCTTGCTATGGTGGAGGTGATGCTTGCTATGGTGGAGGTGATGCTTGCTATGGTGGAGGTGATGCTTGCTATGGTGGAGGTGATGCTTGCTATGGTGGAGGTGATGCTTGCTATGGTGGAGGTGATGCTTGCTATGGTGGAGGTGATGCTTGCTATGGTGAAGGTGATGCTTGCTATGGTGAAGGTGATGCTTGCTATGGTGAAGGTGATGCTTGCTATGGTGAAGGTGATGCTTGCTATGGTGAAGGTGATGCTTGCTATGGTGAAGGTGATGCTTGCTATGGTGAAGGTGATGCTTGCTATGGTGAAGGTGATGCTTGCTATGGTGGAGGTGATGCTTGCTATGGTGGAGGTGATGCTTGCTATGGTGGAGGTGATGCTTGCTATGGTGGAGGTGATGCTTGCTATGGTGGAGGTGATGCTTGCTATGGTGGAGGTGATGCTTGCTATGGTGGAGGTGATGCTTGCTATGGTGGAGGTGATGCTTGCTATGGTGAATGTAATGCTTGCTATGGTGGAGGTGATGCTTGATATGGTGGAGGTGATGCTTGCTATGGTGGAGGTGATGCTTGCTATGGTGAATGTAATGCTTGCTATGGTGGAGGTGATGCTTGCTATGGTGGAGGTGATGCTTGATATGGTGGAGGTGATGCTTGCTATGGTGGAGGTGATGCTTGCTATGGTGGAGGTGATGCTTGCTATGGTGGAGGTGATGCTTGCTATGGTGGAGGTGATGCTTGCTATGGTGGAGGTGATGCTTGCTATGGTGGAGGTGATGCTTGCTATGGTGAAGGTGATGCTTGCTATGGTGAAGGTGATGCTTGCTATGGTGAAGGTGATGCTTGCTATGGTGAAGGTGATGCTTGCTATGGTGAAGGTGATGCTTGCTATGGTGAAGGTGATGCTTGCTATGGTGGAGGTGATGCTTGCTATGGTGGAGGTGATGCTTGCTATGGTGGAGGTGATGCTTGCTATGGTGGAGGTGATGCTTGCTATGGTGAAGGTGATGCTTGCTATGGTGGAGGTGATGCTTGCTATGGTGAAGGTGATGCATGCTATGGTGAAGCTGATGCATGCTATGGTGAAGGTGATGCTTGCTATGGTGAAGGTGATGCTTGCTATGGTGAAGGCGATGCTTGCTATGGTGGAGGTGATGCTTGCTATGGTGGAGGTGATGCTTGCTATGGTGGAGGTGATGCTTGCTATGGTGGAGGTGATGCTTGCTATGGTGGAGGTGATGCTTGCTATGGTGAAGGTGATGCTTGCTATGGTGAAGGTGATGCTTGCTATGGTGAATGTGATGCTTGCTATGGAGAAGGTATTGCTTGCTATGGTGAAGGTGATGCTTGCTATGGTGAAGGTGATGCTTGCTATGGTGAAGGTGATGCTTGCTATGGTGAAGGTGATGCTTGCTATGGTGGAGGTGATGCTTGCTATGGTGGAGGTGATGCTTGCTATGGTGGAGGTGATGCTTGCTATGGTGGAGGTGATGCTATGGTGGAGGTGATGCTTGCTATGGTGGAGGTGATGCTTGCTATGGTGAATGTGATGCTTGCTATGGTGGAGGTGATGCTTGATATGGTGGAGGTGATGCTTGATATGGTGGAGGTGATGCTTGCTATGGTGGAGGTGATGCTTGCTATGGTGAAGGTGATGCTTGCTATGGTGAAGGTGATGCTTGCTATGGTGAAGGTGATGCTTGCTATGGTGGAGGTGATGCTTGCTATGGTGGAGGTGATGCTTGCTATGGGGGAGGTGATGCTTGCTATGGTGGAGGTGATGCTTGCTATGGTGGAGGTGATGCTTGCTATGGTGGAGGTGATGCTTGCTATGGTGGAGGTGATGCTTGCTATGGTGAAGGTGATGCTTGCTATGGTGGAGGTGATGCTTGCTATGGTGAAGGTGATGCATGCTATGGTGAAGCTGATGCATGCTATGGTGAAGGTGATGCTTGCTATGGTGAAGGTGATGCTTGCTATGGTGAAGGCGATGCTTGCTATGGTGGAGGTGATGCTTGCTATGGTGGAGGTGATGCTTGCTATGGTGGAGGTGATGCTTGCTATGGTGGAGGTGATGCTTGCTATGGTGAAGGTGATGCTTGCTATGGTGAAGGTGATGCTTGCTATGGTGAATGTGATGCTTGCTATGGAGAAGGTATTGCTTGCTATGGTGAAGGTGATGCTTGCTATGGTGAAGGTGATGCTTGCTATGGTGAAGGTGATGCTTGCTATGGTGAAGGTGATGCTTGCTATGGTGGAGGTGATGCTTGCTATGGTGGAGGTGATGCTTGCTATGGTGGAGGTGATGCTTGCTATGGTGGAGGTGATGCTATGGTGGAGGTGATGCTTGCTATGGTGGAGGTGATGCTTGCTATGGTGGAGGTGATGCTTGCTATGGTGGAGGTGATGCTTGCTATGGTGGAGGTGATGCTTGCTATGGTGAAGGTGATGCTTGCTATGGTGAAGGTGATGCTTGCTATAGTGAAGGTGATGCTTGCTATGGTGAAGGTGATGCTTGCTATGGTGAAGGTGATGCTTGCTATGGTGAAGGTGATGCTTGCTATGGTGAAGGTGATGCTTGCTATGGTGAAGGTGATGCTTGCTATGGTGGAGGTGATGCTTGCTATGGTGGAGGTGATGCTTGCTATGGTGGAGGTGATGCTTGCTATGGTGGAGGTGATGCTTGCTATGGTGGAGGTGATGCTTGCTATGGTGGAGGTGATGCTTACTATGGTGGAGGTGATGCTTGCTATGGTGAAGGTGATGCTTGCTATGGTGGAGGTGATGCTTGCTATGGTGAAGGTGATGCATGCTATGGTGAAGCTGATGCATGCTATGGTGAAGGTGATGCTTGCTATGGTGAAGGTGATGCTTGCTATGGTGCAGGCGATGCTTGCTATGGTGGAGGTGATGCTTGCTATGGTGGAGGTGATGCTTGCTATGGTGGAGGTGATGCTTGCTATGGTGGAGGTGATGCTTGCTATGGTGGAGGTGATGCTTGCTATGGTGAAGGTGATGCTTGCTATGGTGAAGGTGATGCTTGCTATGGTGAATGTGATGCTTGCTATGGAGAAGGTATTGCTTGCTATGGTGAAGGTGATGCTTGCTATGGTGAAGGTGATGCTTGCTATGGTGAAGGTGATGCTTGCTATGGTGGAGGTGATGCTTGCTATGGTGGAGGTGATGCTTGCTATGGTGGAGGTGATGCTTGCTATGGTGGAGGTGATGCTATGGTGGTGGTGATGCTTGCTATGGTGGAGGTGATGCTTGCTATGGTGGAGGTGATGCTTGCTATGGTGAATGTGATGCTTGCTATGGTGGAGGTGATGCTTGATATGGTGGAGGTGATGCTTGATATGGTGGAGGTGATGCTTGCTATGGTGGAGGTGATGCTTGCTATGGTGAAGGTGATGCTTGCTATGGTGAAGGTGATGCTTGCTATGGTGAAGGTGATGCTTGCTATGGTGGAGGTGATGCTTGCTATGGTGGAGGTGATGCTTGCTATGGTGGAGGTGATGCTTGCTATGGTGGAGGTGATGCTTGCTATGGTGGAGGTGATGCTTGCTATGGTGGAGGTGATGCTTGCTATGGTGTAGGTGATTTTTTCTATGGTGAAGGTGATGCTTGCTATGGTGAAGGTGATGCTTGCTATGGTGAAGGTGATGCTTGCTATGGTGGAGGTGATGCTTGCTATGGTGGAGGTGATGCTTGCTATGGTGGAGGTGATGCTTGCTATGGTGGAGGTGATGCTTGCTATGGTGGAGGTGATGCTTGCTATGGTGGAGGTGATGCTTGCTATGGTGGAGGTGATGCTTGCTATGGTGAAGGTGATGCTTGCTATGGTGGAGGTGATGCTTGCTATGGTGGAGGTGATGCTTGCTATGGTGGAGGTGATGCTTGCTATGGTGGAGGTGATGCTTGCTATGGTGAATGTAATGCTTGCTATGGTGGAGGTGATGCTTGATATGGTGGAGGTGATGCTTGCTATGGTGGAGGTGATGCTTGCTATGGTGGAGGTGATGCTTGCTATGGTGGAGGTGATGCTTGCTATGGTGGAGGTGATGCTTGCTATGGTGGAGGTGATGCTTGCTATGGTGGAGGTGATGCTTGCTATGGTGGAGGTGATGCTTGCTATGGTGGAGGTGATGCTTGCTATGGTGAAGGTGATGCTTGCTATGGTGAAGGTGATGCTTGCTATGGTGAAGGTGATGCTTGCTATGGTGAAGGTGATGCTTGCTATGGTGAAGGTGATGCTTGCTATGGTGAAGGTGATGCTTGCTATGGTGAAGGTGATGCTTGCTATGGTGGAGGTGATGCTTGCTATGGTGGAGGTGATGCTTGCTATGGTGGAGGTGATGCTTGCTATGGTGGAGGTGATGCTTGCTATGGTGGAGGTGATGCTTGCTATGGTGGAGGTGATGCTTGCTATGGTGAATGTAATGCTTGCTATGGTGGAGGTGATGCTTGATATGGTGGAGGTGATGCTTGATATGGTGGAGGTGATGCTTGCTATGGTGGAGGTGATGCTTGCTATGGTGGAGGTGATGCTTGCTATGGTGGAGGTGATGCTTGCTATGGTGGAGGTGATGCTTGCTATGGTGGAGGTGATGCTTGCTATGGTGGAGGTGATGCTTGCTATGGTGAAGGTGATGCTTGCTATGGTGAAGGTGATGCTTGCTATGGTGAAGGTGATGCTTGCTATGGTGAAGGTGATGCTTGCTATGGTGAAGGTGATGCTTGCTATGGTGAAGGTGATGCTTGCTATGGTGAAGGTGATGCTTGCTATGGTGGAGGTGATGCTTGCTATGGTGGAGGTGATGCTTGCTATGGTGGAGGTGATGCTTGCTATGGTGGAGGTGATGCTTGCTATGGTGGAGGTGATGCTTGCTATGGTGGAGGTGATGCTTGCTATGGTGGAGGTGATGCTTGCTATGGTGGAGGTGATGCTTGCTATGGTGAAGGTGATGCTTGCTATGGTGAAGGTGATGCATGCTATGGTGAAGCTGATGCATGCTATGGTGAAGGTGATGCTTGCTATGGTGAAGGTGATGCTTGCTATGGTGAAGGCGATGCTTGCTATGGTGGAGGTGATGCTTGCTATGGTGGAGGTGATGCTTGCTATGGTGGAGGTGATGCTTGCTATGGTGGAGGTGATGCTTGCTATGGTGGAGGTGATGCTTGCTATGGTGAAGGTGATGCTTGCTATGGTGAAGGTGATGCTTGCTATGGTGAATGTGATGCTTGCTATGGAGAAGGTATTGCTTGCTATGGTGAAGGTGATGCTTGCTATGGTGAAGGTGATGCTTGCTATGGTGAAGGTGATGCTTGCTATGGTGAAGGTGATGCTTGCTATGGTGGAGGTGATGCTTGCTATGGTGGAGGTGATGCTTGCTATGGTGGAGGTGATGCTATGGTGGAGGTGATGCTTGCTATGGTGGAGGTGATGCTTGCTATGGTGGAGGTGATGCTTGCTATGGTGGAGGTGATGCTTGCTATGGTGAAGGTGATGCTTGGTATGGTGAAGGTGATGCTTGGTATGGTGAAGGTGATGCTTGGTATGGTGAAGGTGATGCTTGGTATGGTGAAGGTGATGCTTGGTATGGTGAAGGTGATGCTTGGTATGGTGAAGGTGTTGCTTGGTATGGTGAAGGTGATGCTTGGTATGGTGAAGGTGATGCTTGGTATGGTGAAGGTGATGCTTGGTATGGTGAAGGTGATGCTTGGATGGTGAAGGTGATGCTTGGTATGGTGAAGGTGATGCTTGGTATGGTGAAGGTGATGCTTGGTATGGTGAAGGTGATGCTTGGTATGGTGAAGGTGATGTTTGGTATGGTGAAGGTGATGCTTGCTATGGTGGAGGTGATGCTTGCTATGGTGGAGGTGATACTTGGTATGGTGAAGGTGATACTTGGTATGGTGAAGGTGATGCTTGGTATGGTGAAGGTGATGCTTGGTATGGTGAAGGTGATGCTTGGTATGGTGAAGGTGATGCTTGGTATGGTGAAGGTGTTGCTTGGTATGGTGAAGGTGCTGCTTGGTATGGTGAAGGTGATGCTTGGTATGGTGAAGGTGATGCTTGGTATGGTGAAGGTGATGCTTGGTATGCTGAAGGTGATGCTTGGTATGGTGAAGGTGATGCACGGTATGGTGAAGGTGATGCTCGGTATGGTGAAGGTGATGCTTGGTATTGTGAATGTGATGCTTGGTATGGTGGAGGTGATGCTTGCTATGGTGGAGGTGATGCTTGCTATGGTGAAGGTGTCTTGGTATGGTGAAGGTGATGCTTGGTATGGTGAAGGTGATGCTTGGTATGGTGAAGGTGATGCTTGGTATGGTGAAGGTGATGCTTGGTATGGTGAAGGTGATGCTTGGTATGGTGAAGGTGTTGCTTGGTATGGTGAAGGTGATGCTTGGTATGGTGAAGGTGATGCTTGGTATGGTGAAGGTGATGCTTGCTATGGCGGAGGTGATGCTTGCTATGGTGGAGGTGATGCTTGCTATGGTGGAGGTGATGCTTGCTATGGTGGAGGTGATGCTTGCTATGGTGGAGGTGATGCTTGCTATGGTGAAGGTGATGCTTGCTATGGTGAAGGTGGTGCTTGCTATGGTGAAGGTGATGCTTGCTATGGTGAAGGTGATGCTTGCTATGGTGAAGGTGATGCTTGCTATGGTGAAGGTGATGCTTGCTATGGTGAAGGTGATGCTTGCTATGGTGAAGGTGATGCTTGCTATGGTGAAGGTGATGCTTGCAATGGTGAAGGTGATGCTTGCTATGGTGAAGGTGATGCTTGCTATGGTGAAGGTGATGCTTGCTATGGTGAAGGTGATGCTTGCTATGGTGGAGGTGATGCTTGCTATGGTGGAGGTGATGCTTGCTATGGTGGAGGTGATGCTTGCTATGGTGGAGGTGATGCTTGCTATGGTGGAGGTGATGCTTGCTATGGTGGAGGTGATGCTTGCTATGGTGGAGGTGATGCTTGCTATGGTGAAGGTGATGCTTGCTATGGTGAAGGTGATGCTTGCTATGGTGAAGGTGATGCTTGCTATGGTGAAGGTGATGCTTGCTATGGTGAAGGTGATGCTTGCTATGGTGAAGGTGATGCTTGCTATGGTGAAGGTGATGCTTGCTATGGTGGAGGTGATGCTTGCTATGGTGGAGGTGATGCTTGCTATGGTGGAGGTGATGCTTGCTATGGTGGAGGTGATGCTTGCTATGGTGGAGGTGATGCTTGCTATGGTGGAGGTGATGCTTGCTATGGTGGAGGTGATGCTTGCTATGGTGGAGGTGATGCTTGCTATGGTGGAGGTGATGCTTGCTATGGTGGAGGTGATGCTTGCTATGGTGAAGGTGATGCTTGCTATGGTGAAGGTGATGCTTGCTATGGTGAAGGTGATGCTTGCTATGGTGAAGGTGATGCTTCCTATGGTGAAGGTGATGCTTGCTATGGTGAAGGTGATGCTTGCTATGGTGAAGGTGATACTTGGTATGGTGAAGGTGATACTTGGTATGGTGAAGGTGATGCACGGTATGGTGAAGGTGATGCTTGGTATGGTGAAGGTGATGCACGGTATGGTGAAGGTGATGCTTGGTATGGTGAAGGTGATGCACGGTATGGTGAAGGTGATGCTTGGTATGGTGAAGGTGATGCTTGGTATGGTGGAGGTGATGCTTGGTATGGTGGAGGTGATGCTTGCTATGGTGAAGGTGATGCTTGGTATGGTGAAGGTGATGCTTGGTATGGTGAAGGTGATGCTTGGTATGGTGAAGGTGATGCTTGGTATGGTGAAGGTGATGCTTGGTATGGTGAAGGTGTTGCTTGGTATGTTGAAGGTGATGCTTGGTATGGTGAAGGTGATGCTTGGTATGGTGAAGGTGATGCTTGGTATGGTGAAGGTGATGCTTGGTATGGTGAAGGTGATGCTTGGTATGGTGAAGGTGATGCTTGGTATGGTGAAGGTGATGCTTGGTATGGTGAAGGTGATGTTTGGTATGGTGAAGGTGATGCTTGCTATGGTGGAGGTGATGCTTGCTATGGTGGAGGTGATACTTGGTATGGTGAAGGTGATGCTTGGTATGGTGAAGGTGATGCTTGGTATGGTGAAGGTGATGCTTGGTATGGTGAAGGTGATGCTTGGTATGGTGAAGGTGTTGCTTGGTATGGTGAAGGTGCTGCTTGGTATGGTGAAGGTGATGCTTGGTATGGTGAAGGTGATGCTTGGTATGGTGAAGGTGATGCTTGGTATGGTGAAGGTGATGCACGGTATGGTGAAGGTGATGCTCGGTATGGTGAAGGTGATGCTCGGTATTGTGAATGTGATGCTTGGTATGGTGGAGGTGATGCTTGCTATGGTGGAGGTGATGCTTGCTATGGTGAAGGTGTCTTGGTATGGTGAAGGTGATGCTTGGTATGGTGAAGGTGATGCTTGGTATGGTGAAGGTGATGCTTGGTATGGTGAAGGTGATGCTTGGTATGGTGAAGGTGATGCTTGGTATGGTGAAGGTGATGCTTGGTATGGTGAAGGTGATGCTTGGTATGGTGAAGGTGATGCTTGGTATGGTGAAGGTGATGCTTGGTATGGTGAAGGTGATGCTTGGTATGGTGAAGGTGATGCTTGGTATGGTGAAGGTGATGCTTGGTATGGTGAAGGTGATGCTTGGTATGGTGAAGGTGATGTTTGGTATGGTGAAGGTGATGCTTGGTATGGTGAAGGTGCTGCTTGGTATGGTGGAGGTGATGCTTGCTATGGTGGAGGTGATGCTTGCTATGGCGAAGGTGATGCTTGCTATGGCGAAGGTGATGCTTGGTATGGTGAAGGTGATGCTTGGTATGGTGAAGGTGATGCTTGGTATGGTGAAGGTGATGCTTGGTATGGTGAAGGTGTTGCTTGGTATGGTGAAGGTGCTGCTTGGTATGGTGAAGGTGATGCTTGGTATGGTGAAGGTGATGCTTGGTATGGTGAAGGTGATGCTTGGTATGGTGAAGGTGATGCTTGCTATGGCGGAGGTGATGCTTGCTATGGTGAAGGTGATGCTTGCTATGGTGAAGGTGATGCTTGCTATGGTGGAGGTGATGCTTGCTATGGTGGAGGTGATGCTTGCTATGGTGAAGGTGATGCTTGCTATGGTGAAGTGATGCTTGCTATGGTGGAGGTGATGCTTGCTATGGTGGAGGTGATTCTTGCTATGGTGAAGGTGATGCTTGCTATGGTGAAGGTGATGCTTGCTATGGTGAAGGTGATGCTTGCTATGGTGAAGGTGATGCTTGCTATGGGGGAGGTGATGCTTGCTATGGTGGAGGTGATGCTTGCTATGGTGGAGGTGATGCTTGCTATGGTGGAGGTGATGCTTGCTATGGTGGAGGTGATTCTTGCTATGGTGAAGGTGATGCTTGCTATGGTGAAGGTGATGCTTGCTATGGTGAAGGTGATGCTTGCTATGGTGGAGGTGATGCTTGCTATGGGGGAGGTGATGCTTGCTATGGTGGAGGTGATGCTTGCTATGGTGGAGGTGATGCTTGCTATGGTGGAGGTGATGCTTGCTATGGTGGAGGTGATGCTTGCTATGGTGGAGGTGATGCTTGCTATGGTGGAGGTGATGCTTGCTATGGTGGAGGTGATGCTTGCTATGGTGAAGGTGATGCTTGCTATGGTGAAGGTGATGCTTGCTATGGTGAAGGTGATGCTTCCTATGGTGAAGGTGATGCTATGGTGAAGGTGATGCTTGCTATGGTGAAGGTGATGCTTGCTATGGTGAAGGTGATGCTTGCTATGGTGAAGGTGATACTTGGTATGGTGAAGGTGATACTTGGTATGGTGAAGGTGATGCTTGGTATGGTGAAGGTGATGCTTGGTATGGTGAAGGTGATGCACGGTATGGTGAAGGTGATGCTTGGTATGGTGAAGGTGATGCTTGGTATGGTGGAGGTGATGCTTGGTATGGTGGAGGTGATGCTTGGTATGGTGAAGGTGATGCTTGGTATGGTGAAGGTGATGCTTGGTATGGTGAAGGTGATGCTTGGTATGGTGAAGGTGATGCTTGGTATGGTGAAGGTGATGCTTGGTATGGTGAAGGTGATGCTTGGTATGGTGAAGGTGATGCTTGGTATGGTGAAGGTGATGCTTGGTATGGTGAAGGTGATGCTTGGTATGGTGAAGGTGATGCTTGGTATGGTGAAGGTGATGCTTGGTATGGTGAAGGTGATGCTTGGTATGGTGAAGGTGATGCTTGGTATGGTGAAGGTGATACTTGCTATGGTGAAGGTGATACTTGGTATGGTGAAGGTGATACTTGGTATGGTGAAGGTGATACTTGGTATGGTGAAGGTGATACTTGGTATGGTGAAGGTGATGCTTGCTATGGTGAAGGTGATGCTTGCTATGGTGGAGGTGATGCTTGCTATGGTGAAGGTGATGCTATGGTGGAGGTGATGCTTGCTATGGTGGAGGTGATGCTTGCTATGGTGAAGGTGATGCTTGCTATGGTGGAGGTGATGCTTGCTATGGTGGAGGTGATGCTTGCTATGGTGGAGGTGATGCTTGCTATGGTGGAGGTGATGCTTGCTATGGTGAAGGTGATGCTTGCTATGGTGAAGGTGATGCTTGCTATGGTGAAGGTGATGCTTGCTATGGTGAAGGTGATGCTTGCTATGGTGAAGGTGATGCTTGCTATGGTGAAGGTGATGCTTGCTATGGTGGAGGTGATGCTTGCTATGGTGGAGGTGATGCTTGCTATGGTGGAGGTGATGCTTGCTATGGTGGAGGTGATGCTTGCTATGGTGGAGGTGATGCTTGCTATGGTGAAGGTGATGCTTGCTATGGTGAAGGTGATGCTTGCTATGGTGAATGTGATGCTTGCTATGGAGAAGGTATTGCTTGCTATGGTGAAGGTGATGCTTGCTATGGTGAAGGTGATGCTTGCTGTGGTGAAGGTGATGCTTGCTATGGTGGAGGTGATGCTTGCTATGGTGGACGTGATGCTTGCTATGGTGGAGGTGATGCTTGCTATGGTGGAGGTGATGCTTGCTATGGTGGAGGTGATGCTTGCTATGGTGAAGGTGATGCTTGCTATGGTGGAGGTGATGCTTGCTATGGTGGAGGTGATGCTTGCTATGGTGGAGGTGATGCTTGCTATGGTGGAGGTGATGCTTGCTATGGTGGAGGTGATGTTTGCTATGGTGGAGGTGATGCTTGCTATGGTGGAGGTGATGCTTGCTATGGTGGAGGTGATGCTTGCTATGGTGGAGGTGATGCTTGCTATGGTGGAGGTGATGCTTGCTATGGTGGAGGTGATGCTTGCTATGGTGGAGGTGATGCTTGCTATGGTGAAGGTGATGCTTGCTATGGTGAAGGTGATGCTTGCTATGGTGAAGGTGATGCTTGCTATGGTGAAGGTGATGCTTGCTATGGTGGAGGTGATGCTTGCTATGGCGGAGGTGATGCTTGCTATGGTGGAGGTGATGCTTGCTATGGTGGAGGTGATGCTTGCTATGGTGGAGGTGATGCTTGCTATGGTGGAGGTGATGCTTGCTATGGTGAAGGTGATGCTATGGTGGAGGTGATGCTTGCTATGGTGGAGGTGATGCTTGCTATGGTGAATGTGATGCTTGCTATGGTGGAGGTGATGCTTGATATGGTGGAGGTGATGCTTGCTATGGTGGAGGTGATGCTTGCTATGGTGGAGGTGATGCTTGCTATGGTGGAGGTGATGCTTGCTATGGTGGAGGTGATGCTTGCTATGGTGGAGGTGATGCTTGCTATGGTGGAGGTGATGCTTGCTATGGTGGAGGTGATGCTTGCTATGGTGGAGGTGATGCTTGCTATGGTGAAGGTGATGCTTGCTATGGTGGAGGTGATGCTTGCTATGGTGGAGGTGATGCTTGCTATGGTGAAGGTGATGCTTGCTATGGTGGAGGTGATGCTTGCTATGGTGGAGGTGATGCTTGCTATGGTGGAGGTGATGCTTGCTATGGTGTAGGTGATGTTTGCTATGGTGAAGGTGATGCTTGCTATGGTGAAGGTGATGCTTGCTATGGTGAAGGTGATGCTTGCTATGGTGAAGGTGATGCTTGCTATGGTGAAGGTGATGCTTGCTATGGTGGAGGTGATGCTTGCTATGGTGGAGGTGATGCTTGCTATGGTGGAGGTGATGCTTGCTATGGTGGAGGTGATGCTTGCTATGGTGGAGGTGATGCTTGCTATGGTGGAGGTGATGCTTGCTATGGTGGAGGTGATGCTTGCTATGGTGAAGGTGATGCTTGCTATGGTGGAGGTGATGCTTGCTATGGTGGAGGTGATGCTTGCTATGGTGGAGGTGATGCTTGCTATGGTGAATGTAATGCTTGCTATGGTGGAGGTGATGCTTGATATGGTGGAGGTGATGCTTGATATGGTGGAGGTGATGCTTGCTATGGTGGAGGTGATGCTTGCTATGGTGGAGGTGATGCTTGCTATGGTGGAGGTGATGCTTGCTATGGTGGAGGTGATGCTTGCTATGGTGGAGGTGATGCTTGCTATGGTGGAGGTGATGCTTGCTATGGTGAAGGTGATGCTTGCTATGGTGAAAGTGATGCTTGCTATGGTGAAGGTGATGCTTGCTATGGTGAAGGTGATGCTTGCTATGGTGAAGGTGATGCTTGCTATGGTGAAGGTGATGCTTGCTATGGTGAAGGTGATGCTTGCTATGGTGAAGGTGATGCTTGCTATGGTGGAGGTGATGCTTGCTATGGTGGAGGTGATGCTTGCTATGGTGGAGGTGATGCTTGCTATGGTGGAGGTGATGCTTGCTATGGTGGAGGTGATGCTTGCTATGGTGGAGGTGATGCTTGCTATGGTGGAGGTGATGCTTGCTATGGTGGAGGTGATGCTTGCTATGGTGAAGGTGATGCTTGCTATGGTGGAGGTGATGCTTGCTATGGTGAAGGTGATGCATGCTATGGTGAAGCTGATGCATGCTATGGTGAAGGTGATGCTTGCTATGGTGAAGGTGATGCTTGCTATGGTGAAGGCGATGCTTGCTATGGTGGAGGTGATGCTTGCTATGGTGGAGGTGATGCTTGCTATGGTGGAGGTGATGCTTGCTATGGTGGAGGTGATGCTTGCTATGGTGAAGGTGATGCTTGCTATGGTGAAGGTGATGCTTGCTATTTGTAAGGTGATGCTTGCTATGGTGGAGGTGATGCTTGCTATGGTGAAGGTGATGCTTGCTATGGTGAAGGTGATGCTTGCTATGGTGAATGTGATGCTTGCTATGGAGAAGGTATTGCTTGCTATGGTGAAGGTGATGCTTGCTATGGTGAGGGTGATGCTTGCTATGGTGAAGGTGATGCTTGCTATGGTGAAGGTGATGCTTGCTATGGTGGAGGTGATGCTTGCTATGGTGGAGGTGATGCTTGCTATGGTGGAGGTGATGCTTGCTATGGTGGAGGTGATGCTATGGTGGAGGTGATGCTTGCTATGGTGGAGGTGATGCTTGCTATGGTGGAGGTGATGCTTGCTATGGTGAATGTGATGCTTGCTATGGTGGAGGTGATTCTTGATATGGTGGAGGTGATGCTTGATATGGTGGAGGTGATGCTTGCTATGGTGGAGGTGATGCTTGCTATGGTGAAGGTGATGCTTGCTATGGTGAAGGTGATGCTTGCTATGGTGAAGGTGATGCTTGCTATGGTGGAGGTGATGCTTGCTATGGTGGAGGTGATGCTTGCTATGGGGGAGGTGATGCTTGCTATGGTGGAGGTGATGCTTGCTATGGTGGAGGTGATGCTTGCTATGGTGGAGGTGATTCTTGATATGGTGGAGGTGATGCTTGATATGGTGGAGGTGATGCTTGCTATGGTGGAGGTGATGCTTGCTATGGTGAAGGTGATGCTTGCTATGGTGAAGGTGATGCTTGCTATGGTGAAGGTGATGCTTGCTATGGTGGAGGTGATGCTTGCTATGGTGGAGGTGATGCTTGCTATGGGGGAGGTGATGCTTGCTATGGTGGAGGTGATGCTTGCTATGGTGGAGGTGATGCTTGCTATGGTGGAGGTGATGCTTGCTATGGTGGAGGTGATGCTTGCTATGGTGTAGGTGATGTTTGCTATGGTGAAGGTGATGCTTGCTATGGTGAAGGTGATGCTTGCTATGGTGAAGGTGATGCTTGCTATGGTGAAGGTGATGCTTGCTATGGTGAAGGTGATGCTTGCTATGGTGGAGGTGATGCTTGCTATGGTGGAGGTGATGCTTGCTATGGTGGAGGTGATGCTTGCTATGGTGGAGGTGATGCTTGCTATGGTGGAGGTGATGCTTGCTATGGTGGAGGTGATGCTTGCTATGGTGGAGGTGATGCTTGCTATGGTGGAGGTGATGCTTGCTATGGTGGAGGTGATGCTTGCTATGGTGAATGTAATGCTTGCTATGGTGGAGGTGATGCTTGATATGGTGGAGGTGATGCTTGCTATGGTGGAGGTGATGCTTGCTATGGTGAATGTGATGCTTGCTATGGTGGAGGTGATTCTTGATATGGTGGAGGTGATGCTTGATATGGTGGAGGTGATGCTTGCTATGGTGGAGGTGATGCTTGCTATGGTGTAGGTGATGTTTGCTATGGTGAAGGTGATGCTTGCTATGGTGAAGGTGATGCTTGCTATGGTGAAGGTGATGCTTGCTATGGTGAAGGTGATGCTTGCTATGGTGAAGGTGATGCTTGCTATGGTGAAGGTGATGCTTGCTATGGTGAAGGTGATGCTTGCTATGGTGGAGGTGATGCTTGCTATGGTGGAGGTGATGCTTGCTATGGTGGAGGTGATGCTTGCTATGGTGGAGGTGATGCTTGCTATGGTGGAGGTGATGCTTGCTATGGTGGAGGTGATGCTTGCTATGGTGGAGGTGATGCTTGCTATGGTGAAGGTGATGCTTGCTATGGTGGAGGTGATGCTTGCTATGGTGAAGGTGATGCATGCTATGGTGAAGCTGATGCATGCTATGGTGAAGGTGATGCTTGCTATGGTGAAGGTGATGCTTGCTATGGTGAAGGCGATGCTTGCTATGGTGAATGTAATGCTTGCTATGGTGGAGGTGATGCTTGATATGGTGGAGGTGATGCTTGCTATGGTGAAGGTGATGCTTGCTATGGTGAAGGTGATGCTTGCTATGGTGGAGGTGATGCTTGCTATGGTGGAGGTGATGCTTGCTATGGTGGAGGTGATGCTTGCTATGGTGGAGGTGATGCTTGCTATGGTGTAGGTGATGTTTGCTATGGTGAAGGTGATGCTTGCTATGGTGAAGGTGATGCTTGCTATGGTGAAGGTGATGCTTGCTATGGTGAAGGTGATGCTTGCTATGGTGAAGGTGATGCTTGCTATGGTGGAGGTGATGCTTGCTATGGTGGAGGTGATGCTTGCTATGGTGGAGGTGATGCTTGCTATGGTGGAGGTGATGCTTGCTATGGTGGAGGTGATGCTTGCTATGGTGGAGGTGATGCTTGCTATGGTGGAGGTGATGCTTGCTATGGTGGAGGTGATGCTTGCTATGGTGGAGGTGATGCTTGCTATGGTGAATGTAATGCTTGCTATGGTGGAGGTGATGCTTGATATGGTGGAGGTGATGCTTGATATGGTGGAGGTGATGCTTGCTATGGTGGAGGTGATGCTTGCTATGGTGGAGGTGATGCTTGCTATGGTGGAGGTGATGCTTGCTATGGTGGAGGTGATGCTTGCTATGGTGGAGGTGATGCTTGCTATGGTGGAGGTGATGCTTGCTATGGTGAAGGTGATGCTTGCTATGGTGGAGGTGATGCTTGCTATGGTGAAGGTGATGCATGCTATGGTGAAGCTGATGCATGCTATGGTGAAGGTGATGCTTGCTATGGTGAAGGTGATGCTTGCTATGGTGAAGGCGATGCTTGCTATGGTGGAGGTGATGCTTGCTATGGTGGAGGTGATGCTTGCTATGGTGGAGGTGATGCTTGCTATGGTGGAGGTGATGCTTGCTATGGTGGAGGTGATGCTTGCTATGGTGAAGGTGATGCTTGCTATGGTGAAGGTGATGCTTGCTATGGTGAATGTGATGCGTGCTATGGAGAAGGTATTGCTTGCTATGGTGAAGGTGATGCTTGCTATGGTGAAGGTGATGCTTGCTATGGTGAAGGTGATGCTTGCTATGGTGAAGGTGATGCTTGCTATGGTGGAGGTGATGCTTGCTATGGTGGAGGTGATGCTTGCTATGGTGGAGGTGATGCTATGGTGGAGGTGATGCTTGCTATGGTGGAGGTGATGCTTGCTATGGTGAATGTGATGCTTGCTATGGTGGAGGTGATGCTTGATATGGTGGAGGTGATGCTTGATATGGTGGAGGTGATGCTTGCTATGGTGGAGGTGATGCTTGCTATGGTGAAGGTGATGCTTGCTATGGTGAAGGTGATGCTTGCTATGGTGAAGGTGATGCTTGCTATGGTGGAGGTGATGCTTGCTATGGTGGAGGTGATGCTTGCTATGGGGGAGGTGATGCTTGCTATGGTGGAGGTGATGCTTGCTATGGTGGAGGTGATGCTTGCTATGGTGGAGGTGATGCTTGCTATGGTGGAGGTGATGCTTGCTATGGTGAAGGTGATGCTTGCTATGGTGGAGGTGATGCTTGCTATGGTGAAGGTGATGCATGCTATGGTGAAGCTGATGCATGCTATGGTGAAGGTGATGCTTGCTATGGTGAAGGTGATGCTTGCTATGGTGAAGGCGATGCTTGCTATGGTGGAGGTGATGCTTGCTATGGTGGAGGTGATGCTTGCTATGGTGGAGGTGATGCTTGCTATGGTGGAGGTGATGCTTGCTATGGTGAAGGTGATGCTTGCTATGGTGAAGGTGGTGCTTGCTATGGTGAATGTGATGCTTGCTATGGAGAAGGTATTGCTTGCTATGGTGAAGGTGATGCTTGCTATGGTGAAGGTGATGCTTGCTATGGTGAAGGTGATGCTTGCTATGGTGAAGGTGATGCTTGCTATGGTGGAGGTGATGCTTGCTATGGTGGAGGTGATGCTTGCTATGGTGGAGGTGATGCTTGCTATGGTGGAGGTGATGCTTGCTATGGTGGAGGTGATGCTTGCTATGGTGGAGGTGATGCTTGCTATGGTGGAGGTGATGCTTGCTATGGTGAAGGTGATGCTTGCTATGGTGAAGGTGATGCTTGCTATGGTGAAGGTGATGCTTGCTATGGTGAAGGTGATGCTTGCTATGGTGAAGGTGATGCTTGCTATGGTGAAGGTGATGCTTGCTATGGTGAAGGTGATGCTTGCTATGGTGGAGGTGATGCTTGCTATGGTGGAGGTGATGCTTGCTATGGTGGAGGTGATGCTTGCTATGGTGGAGGTGATGCTTGCTGTGGTGGAGGTGATGCTTGCTATGGTGGAGGTGATGCTTGCTATGGTGGAGGTGATGCTTGCTATGGTGGAGGTGATGCTTGCTATGGTGAAGGTGATGCTTGCTATGGTGGAGGTGATGCTTGCTATGGTGAAGGTGATGCATGCTATGGTGAAGCTGATGCATGCTATGGTGAAGGTGATGCTTGCTATGGTGAAGGTGATGCTTGCTATGGTGAAGGCGATGCTTGCTATGGTGGAGGTGATGCTTGCTATGGTGGAGGTGATGCTTGCTATGGTGGAGGTGATGCTTGCTATGGTGGAGGTGATGCTTGCTATGGTGGAGGTGATGCTTGCTATGGTGGAGGTGATGCTTGCTATGGTGAAGGTGATGCTTGCTATGGTGAAGGTGATGCTTGCTATGGTGAATGTGATGCTTGCTATGGAGAAGGTATTGCTTGCTATGGTGAAGGTGATGCTTGCTATGGTGAAGGTGATGCTTGCTATGGTGAAGGTGATGCTTGCTATGGTGGAGGTGATGCTTGCTATGGTGGAGGTGATGCTTGCTATGGTGGAGGTGATGCATGCTATGGTGGAGGTGATGCTATGGTGGAGGTGATGCTTGCTATGGTGGAGGTGATGCTTGCTATGGTGGAGGTGATGCTTGCTATGGTGAATGTGATGCTTGCTATGGTGGAGGTGATGCTTGATATGGTGGAGGTGATGCTTGATATGGTGGAGGTGATGCTTGCTATGGTGGAGGTGATGCTTGCTATGGTGAAGGTGATGCTTGCTATGGTGAAGGTGATGCTTGCTATGGTGAAGGTGATGCTTGCTATGGTGGAGGTGATGCTTGCTATGGTGGAGGTGATGCTTGCTATGGGGGAGGTGATGCTTGCTATGGGGGAGGTGATGCTTGCTATGGTGGAGGTGATGCTTGCTATGGTGGAGGTGATGCTTGCTATGGTGGAGGTGATGCTTGCTATGGTGGAGGTGATGCTTGCTATGGTGGAGGTGATGCTTGCTATGGTGTAGGTGATGTTTGCTATGGTGAAGGTGATGCTTGCTATGGTGAAGGTGATGCTTGCTATGGTGAAGGTGATGCTTGCTATGGTGAAGGTGATGCTTGCTATGGTGAAGGTGATGCTTGCTATGGTGGAGGTGATGCTTGCTATGGTGGAGGTGATGCTTGCTATGGTGGAGGTGATGCTTGCTATGGTGGAGGTGATGCTTGCTATGGTGGAGGTGATGCTTGCTATGGTGGAGGTGATGCTTGCTATGGTGGAGGTGATGCTTGCTATGGTGGAGGTGATGCTTGCTATGGTGAAGGTGATGCTTGCTATGGTGGAGGTGATGCTTGCTATGGTGGAGGTGATGCTTGCTATGGTGGAGGTGATGCTTGCTATGGTGGAGGTGATGCTTGCTATGGTGAATGTAATGCTTGCTATGGTGGAGGTGATGCTTGATATGGTGGAGGTGATGCTTGATATGGTGGAGGTGATGCTTGCTATGGTGGAGGTGATGCTTGCTATGGTGGAGGTGATGCTTGCTATGGTGGAGGTGATGCTTGCTATGGTGGAGGTGATGCTTGCTATGGTGGAGGTGATGCTTGCTATGGTGGAGGTGATGCTTGCTATGGTGGAGGTGATGCTTGCTATGGTGAAGGTGATGCTTGCTATGGTGAAGGTGATGCTTGCTATGGTGAAGGTGATGCTTGCTATGGTGAAGGTGATGCTTGCTATGGTGAAGGTGATGCTTGCTATGGTGAAGGTGATGCTTGCTATGGTGAAGGTGATGCTTGCTATGGTGAAGGTGATGCTTGCTATGGTGGAGGTGATGCTTGCTATGGTGGAGGTGATGCTTGCTATGGTGGAGGTGATGCTTGCTATGGTGGAGGTGATGCTTGCTATGGTGGAGGTGATGCTTGCTATGGTGGAGGTGATGCTTGCTATGGTGGAGGTGATGCTTGCTATGGTGAATGTAATGCTTGCTATGGTGGAGGTGATGCTTGATATGGTGGAGGTGATGCTTGATATGGTGGAGGTGATGCTTGCTATGGTGGAGGTGATGCTTGCTATGGTGGAGGTGATGCTTGCTATGGTGGAGGTGATGCTTGCTATGGTGGAGGTGATGCTTGCTATGGTTGAGGTGATGCTTGCTATGGTGGAGGTGATGCTTGCTATGGTGAAGGTGATGCTTGCTATGGTGAAGGTGATGCTTGCTATGGTGAAGGTGATGCTTGCTATGGTGAAGGTGATGCTTGCTATGGTGAAGGTGATGCTTGCTATGGTGAAGGTGATGCTTGCTATGGTGAAGGTGATGCTTGCTATGGTGAAGGTGATGCTTGCTATGGTGGAGGTGATGCTTGCTATGGTGGAGGTGATGCTTGCTATGGTGGAGGTGATGCTTGCTATGGTGGAGGTGATGCTTGCTATGGTGGAGGTGATGCTTGCTATGGTGGAGGTGATGCTTGCTATGGTGGAGGTGATGCTTGCTATGGTGAAGGTGATGCTTGCTATGGTGGAGGTGATGCTTGCTATGGTGAAGGTGATGCATGCTATGGTGAAGCTGATGCATGCTATGGTGAAGGTGATGCTTGCTATGGTGAAGGTGATGCTTGCTATGGTGAAGGCGATGCTTGCTATGGTGGAGGTGATGCTTGCTATGGTGGAGGTGATGCTTGCTATGGTGGAGGTGATGCTTGCTATGGTGGAGGTGATGCTTGCTATGGTGGAGGTGATGCTTGCTATGGTGAAGGTGATGCTTGCTATGGTGAAGGTGATGCTTGCTATGGTGAATGTGATGCTTGCTATGGAGAAGGTATTGCTTGCTATGGTGAAGGTGATGCTTGCTATGGTGAAGGTGATGCTTGCTATGGTGAAGGTGATGCTTGCTATGGTGAAGGTGATGCTTGCTATGGTGGAGGTGATGCTTGCTATGGTGGAGGTGATGCTTGCTATGGTGGAGGTGATGCTTGCTATGGTGGAGGTGATGCTATGGTGGAGGTGATGCTTGCTATGGTGGAGGTGATGCTTGCTATGGTGGAGGTGATGCTTGCTATGGTGGAGGTGATGCTTGCTATGGTGAAGGTGATGCTTGGTATGGTGAAGGTGATGCTTGGTATGGTGAAGGTGATGCTTGGTATGGTGAAGGTGATGCTTGGTATGGTGAAGGTGATGCTTGGTATGGTGAAGGTGATGCTTGGTATGGTGAAGGTGATGCTTGGTATGGTGAAGGTGATGCTTGGTATGGTGAAGGTGTTGCTTGGTATGGTGAAGGTGATGCTTGGTATGGTGAAGGTGATGCTTGGTATGGTGAAGGTGATGCTTGGTATGGTGAAGGTGATGCTTGGTATGGTGAAGGTGATGCTTGGTATGGTGAAGGTGATGCTTGGTATGGTGAAGGTGATGCTTGGTATGGTGAAGGTGATGCTTGGTATGGTGAAGGTGATGTTTGGTATGGTGAAGGTGATGCTTGCTATGGTGGAGGTGATGCTTGCTATGGTGGAGGTGATACTTGGTATGGTGAAGGTGATACTTGGTATGGTGAAGGTGATGCTTGGTATGGTGAAGGTGATGCTTGGTATGGTGAAGGTGATGCTTGGTATGGTGAAGGTGATGCTTGGTATGGTGAAGGTGTTGCTTGGTATGGTGAAGGTGCTGCTTGGTATGGTGAAGGTGATGCTTGGTATGGTGAAGGTGATGCACGGTATGGTGAAGGTGATGCTCGGTATGGTGAAGGTGATGCTTGGTATTGTGAATGTGATGCTTGGTATGGTGGAGGTGATGCTTGCTATGGTGGAGGTGATGCTTGCTATGGTGAAGGTGTCTTGGTATGGTGAAGGTGATGCTTGGTATGGTGAAGGTGATGCTTGGTATGGTGAAGGTGTTGCTTGGTATGGTGAAGGTGCTGCTTGGTATGGTGAAGGTGATGCTTGGTATGGTGAAGGTGATGCACGGTATGGTGAAGGTGATGCTCGGTATGGTGAAGGTGATGCTTGGTATTGTGAATGTGATGCTTGGTATGGTGGAGGTGATGCTTGCTATGGTGGAGGTGATGCTTGCTATGGTGAAGGTGTCTTGGTATGGTGAAGGTGATGCTTGGTATGGTGAAGGTGATGCTTGGTATGGTGAAGGTGATGCTTGGTATGGTGAAGGTGATGCTTGGTATGGTGAAGGTGATGCTTGGTATGGTGAAGGTGTTGCTTGGTATGGTGAAGGTGATGCTTGCTATGGTGAAGGTGATGCTTGGTATGGTGAAGGTGATGCACGGTATGGTGAAGGTGATGCTCGGTATGGTGAAGGTGATGCTTGGTATTGTGAATGTGATGCTTGGTATGGTGGAGGTGATGCTTGCTATGGTGGAGGTGATGCTTGCTATGGTGAAGGTGTCTTGGTATGGTGAAGGTGCTGCTTGGTATGGTGAAGGTGATGCTTGGTATGGTGAAGGTGTTGCTTGGTATGGTGAAGGTGATGCTTGGTATGGTGAAGGTGATGCTTGGTATGGTGATGGTGATGCACGGTATGGTGAAGGTGATGCTCGGTATGGTGAAGGTGATGCTTGGTATTGTGAATGTGATGCTTGGTATGGTGGAGGTGATGCTTGCTATGGTGGAGGTGATGCTTGCTATGGTGAAGGTGTCTTGGTATGGTGAAGGTGATGCTTGGTATGGTGAAGGTGATGCTTGGTATGGTGAAGGTGATGCTTGGTATGGTGAAGGTGATGCTTGGTATGGTGAAGGTGATGCTTGGTATGGTGAAGGTGTTGCTTGGTATGGTGAAGGTGATGCTTGGTATGGTGAAGGTGATGCTTGGTATGGTGAAGGTGATGCTTGGTATGGTGAAGGTGATGCTTGCTATGGCGGAGGTGATGCTTGCTATGGTGGAGGTGATGCTTGCTATGGTGGAGGTGATGCTTGCTATGGTGGAGGTGATGCTTGCTATGGTGAAGGTGATGCTTGCTATGGTGAAGGTGATGCTTGCTATGGTGAAGGTGATGCTTGCTATGGTGAAGGTGATGCTTGCTATGGTGAAGGTGATGCTTGCTATGGTGAAGGTGATGCTTGCTATGGTGAAGGTGATGCTTGCTATGGTGAAGGTGATGCTTGCTATGGTGAAGGTGATGCTTGCAATGGTGAAGGTGATGCTTGCTATGGTGAAGGTGATGCTTGCTATGGTGAAGGTGATGCTTGCTATGGTGAAGGTGATGCTTGCTATGGTGGAGGTGATGCTTGCTATGGTGGAGGTGATGCTTGCTGTGGTGGAGGTGATGCTTGCTATGGTGGAGGTGATGCTTGCTATGGTGGAGGTGATGCTTGCTATGGTGGAGGTGATGCTTGCTATGGTGGAGGTGATGCTTGCTATGGTGAAGGTGATGCTTGCTATGGTGAAGGTGATGCTTGCTATGGTGAAGGTGATGCTTGCTATGGTGAAGGTGATGCTTGCTATGGTGAAGGTGATGCTTGCTATGGTGAAGGTGATGCTTGCTATGGTGAAGGTGATGCTTGCTATGGTGAAGGTGATGCTTGCTATGGTGGAGGTGATGCTTGCTATGGTGGAGGTGATGCTTGCTATGGTGGAGGTGATGCTTGCTATGGTGGAGGTGATGCTTGCTATGGTGGAGGTGATGCTTGCTATGGTGGAGGTGATGCTTGCTATGGTGGAGGTGATGCTTGCTATGGTGGAGGTGATGCTTGCTATGGTGGAGGTGATGCTTGCTATGGTGGAGGTGATGCTTGCTATGGTGAAGGTGATGCTTGCTATGGTGAAGGTGATGCTTGCTATGGTGAAGGTGATGCTTCCTATGGTGAAGGTGATGCTTGCTATGGTGAAGGTGATGCTTGCTATGGTGAAGGTGATACTTGGTATGGTGAAGGTGATGCTTGGTATGGTGAAGGTGATGCTTGGTATGGTGAAGGTGATGCTTGGTATGGTGAAGGTGATGCACGGTATGGTGAATGTGATGCTTGGTATGGTGAAGGTGATGCTTGGTATGGTGGAGGTGATGCTTGGTATGGTGGAGGTGATGCTTGCTATGGTGAAGGTGATGCTTGGTATGGTGAAGGTGATGCTTGGTATGGTGAAGGTGATGCTTGGTATGGTGAAGGTGATGCTTGGTATGGTGAAGGTGATGCTTGGTATGGTGAAGGTGATGCTTGGTATGGTGAAGGTGATGCTTGGTATGGTGAAGGTGTTGCTTGGTATGTTGAAGGTGATGCTTGGTATGGTGAAGGTGATGCTTGGTATGGTGAAGGTGATGCTTGGTATGGTGAAGGTGATGCTTGGTATGGTGAAGGTGATGCTTGGTATGGTGAAGGTGATGCTTGGTATGGTGAAGGTGATGCTTGGTATGGTGAAGGTGATGCTTGGTATGGTGAAGGTGATGTTTGGTATGGTGAAGGTGATGCTTGCTATGGTGGAGGTGATGCTTGCTATGGTGGAGGTGATACTTGGTATGGTGAAGGTGATACTTGGTATGGTGAAGGTGATGCTTGGTATGGTGAAGGTGATGCTTGGTATGGTGAAGGTGATGCTTGGTATGGTGAAGGTGATGCTTGGTATGGTGAAGGTGTTGCTTGGTATGGTGAAGGTGCTGCTTGGTATGGTGAAGGTGATGCTTGGTATGGTGAAGGTGATGCTTGGTATGGTGAAGGTGATGCTTGGTATGGTGAAGGTGATGCTTGGTATGGTGAAGGTGATGCACGGTATGGTGAAGGTGATGCTCGGTATGGTGAAGGTGATGCTCGGTATTGTGAATGTGATGCTTGGTATGGTGGAGGTGATGCTTGCTATGGTGGAGGTGATGCTTGCTATGGTGAAGGTGTCTTGGTATGGTGAAGGTGATGCTTGGTATGGTGAAGGTGATGCTTGGTATGGTGAAGGTGATGCTTGGTATGGTGAAGGTGATGCTTGGTATGGTGAAGGTGATACTTGGTATGGTGAAGGTGATACTTGGTATGGTGAAGGTGATACTTGGTATGGTGAAGGTGGTACTTGCTATGGTGAAGGTGATACTTGCTATGGTGAAGGTGATACTTGGAATGGTGAAGGTGATGCTTGGTATGGTGAAGGTGATGCTTGGTATGGTGAAGGTGATGCTTGCTATGGTGAAGTTGATGCTTGGTATGGTGAAGGTGATACTTGCTATGGTGAAGGTGATACTTGGTATGGTGAAGGTGATACTTGGTGTGGTGAAGGTGATACTTGGTATGGTGAAGGTGATACTTGGTATGGTGAAGGTGATAATTGGTATGGTGAAGGTGATACCTAGTATGGTGAAGGTGATACTTGGTATGGTGAAGGTGATACTTGGTATGGTGAAGGTGATACTTGGTATGGTGAAGGTGATGCTTGGTATGGTGAAGGTGATGCTTGGTATGGTGAAGGTGATGCTTGGTATGGTGAAGGTGATGCTTGGTATGGTGAAGGTGATGCTTGGTATGGTGAAGGTGATGCTTGGTATGGTGAAGGTGATGCTTGCTATGGTGGAGGTGATGCTTGCTATGGTGAAGGTGATGCTTGGTATGGTGAAGTTGATGCTTGCTATGGTGGAGGTGATGCTTGCTGTGATGAAGGTGATGCTTGCTATGGTGAAGGTGATGCTTGCTATGGTGAAGGTGATGCTTGCTATGGTGAAGGTGATGCTTGCTATGGTGAAGGTGATGCTTGCTATTTGTAAGGTGATGCTTGCTATGGTGAAGGTGATGCTTGCTATGGTGAAGGTGATGCTTGCTATGGTGAAGGTGATGCTTGCTATGGTGAAGGTGATGCTTGCTATGGTGAAGGTGATGCTTGCTATGGTGAAGGTGATGCATGCTATGGTGAAGGTGATGCATGCTATGGTGAAGGTGATGCTTGCTATGGTGAAGGTGATGCTTGCTATGGTGAAGGTGATGCTTGCTATGGTGAAGGTGATGCTTGGTATGGTGAAGGTGATACTTGGTATGGTGAAGGTGATGCTTGGTATGGTGAAGGTGATGCTTGGTATGGTGAAGGTGATGCTTGCTATGGTGGAGGTGATGCTTGCTATGGTGGAGGTGATGCTTGCTATGGTGGAGGTGATGCTTGCTATGGTGAAGGTGATACTTGGTATGGTGAAGGTGATACTTTGTATGGTGAAGGTGATGCTTTGTATGGTGAAGGTGATACTTGGTATGGTGAAGGTGATGCTTGGTATGGTGAAGGTGATGCTTGGTATGGTGAAGGTGATGCTTGGTATGGTGAAGGTGATGCTTGGTATGGTGAAGGTGATGCTTGGTATGGTGAAGGTGATGTTTGGTATGGTGAAGGTGATGCTTGGTATGGTGAAGGTGATGCTTGGTATGGTGAAGGTGATGCTTGGTATGGTGAAGGTGATGCTTGGTATGGTGAAGGTGATGCTTGGTATGGTGAAGGTGATGCTTGGTATGGTGAAGGTGATGCTTGGTATGGTGAAGGTGATGCTTGCTATGGTGAAGGTGATGCTTGCTATGGTGGAGGTGATGCTTGCTATGGTGGAGGTGATGCTTGCTAAGGTGGAGGTGATGCTTGCTATGGTGGAGGTGATGCTTGCTATGGTGGAGGTGATGCTTGCTATGGTGGAGGTGATGCTTGCTATGGTGAAGGTGATGCTTGGTATGGTGAAGTTGATGCTTGCTATGGTGGAGGTGATGCTTGCTGTGATGAAGGTGATGCTTGCTATGGTGAAGGTGATGCTTGCCATGGTGAAGGTGATGCTTGCTATGGTGAAGGTGATGCTTGCTATGGTGGAGGTGATGCTTGCTATGGTGGAGGTGATGCTTGCTATGGTGAAGGTGATGCTTGCTATGGTGGAGGTGATGCTTGGTATGGTGAAGGTGATGCTTGCTATGGTGAAGTGATGCTTGCTATGGTGAAGGTGATGCTTGCTATGGTGAAGGTGATGCTTGCTATGGTGAAGGTGATGCTTGCTATGGTGAAGGTGATGCTTGCTATGGTGAAGGTGATGCTTGCTATGGTGGAGGTGATGTTTGCTATGGTGGAGGTGATGCTTGCTATGGTGGAGGTGATGCTTGCTATGGTGGAGGTGATGCTTGCTATGGTGGAGGTGATGCTTGCTATGGTGGAGGTGATGCTTGCTATGGTGGAGGTGATGCTTGCTATGGTGAAGGTGATGCTTGCTATGGTGGAGGTGGTGCTTGCTATGGTGAAGGTGATGCTTGCTATGGTGAAGGTGATGCTTGCTATGGTGAAGGTGATGCTTGCTATGGTGAAGGTGATGCTTGCTATGGTGAAGGTGATGATTGCTATGGTGAAGGTGATGCTTGCTATGGTGAAGGTGATGCTTGCTATGGTGAAGCTGATGCATGCTATGGTGAAGGTGATGCTTGCTATGGTGAAGGTGATGCTTGCTGAGGTGAAGGTGATGCTTGCTGAGGTGAAGGTGATGCTTGGTATGGTGAAGGTGATGCTTGGTATGGTGAAGGTGATGCTTGGTATGGTGAAGGTGATGCTTGGTATGGTGAAGGTGATGCTTGGTATGGTGAAGGTGATGCTTGGTATGGTGAAGGTGATGCTTGCTATGGTGAAGGTGATGCTTGCTATGGTGGAGGTGATGCTTGGTATGGTGAAGTTGATGCTTGCTATGGTGGAGGTGATGCTTGCTGTGATGAAGGTGATGCTTGCTATGGTGAAGGTGATGCTTGCTATGGTGAAGGTGATGCTTGCTATGGTGAAGGTGATGCTTGCTATGGTGGAGGTGATGCTTGCTATGGTGAAGGTGATGCTTGCTATGATGAAGGTGATGCTTGCTATGGTGAAGGTGATGCTTGCTATGGTGAAGGTGATGCTTGCTATGGTGGAGGTGATGCTTGCTATGGTGGAGGTGATGCTTGCTATGGTGGAGGTGATGCTTGCTATGGTGAAGGTGATTCTTGGTATGGTGGAGGTGATGCTTGCTATGGTGGAGGTGATGCTTGCTATGGTGGAGGTGATGCTTGCTAGGGTGGAGGTGATGCTTGCTATGGTGGAGGTGATGCTTGCTATGGTGGAGGTGATGCTTGCTATGGTGGAGGTGATGCTTGCTATGGTGGAGGTGATGCTTGGTATGGTGAAGGTGATGCTTGGTATGGTGAAGGTGTTGCTTGGTATGGTGAAGGTGTTGCTTGGTATGGTGAAGGTGATGCTTGGTATGGTGAAGGTGATGCTTGGTATGGTGAAGGTGATGCTTGGTATGGTGAAGGTGATGCTTGGTATGGTGAAGGTGATGCTTGGTATGGTGAAGGTGATGCTTGGTATGGTGAAGGTGATGCTTGGTATGGTGAAGGTGATGCTTGGTATGGTGAAGGTGCTGCTTGGTATGGTGTAGGTGCTGCTTGGTATTGTGGAGGTGATGCTTGGTATGGTGAAGGTGATGCTTGGTATGGTGAAGGTGATGCTTGGTATGGTGAAGGTGATGCTTGGTATGGTGAAGGTGATGCTTGGTATGGTGAAGGTGGTGCTTGGTATGGTGAAGGTGATGCTTGGTATGGTGAAGGTGATGCTTGGTATGGTGAAGGTGATGCTTGGTATGGTGAAGGTGATGCTTGGTATGGTGAAGGTGATGCTTGGTATGGTGAAGGTGATGCTTGGTATGGTGAAGGTGATGCTTGGTATGGTGAAGGTGATACTTGGTATGGTGAAGGTGATGCTTGGTATGGTGAAGGTGATGCTTGGTATGGTGAAGGTGATGCTTGGTATGGTGAAGGTGATGCGTGCTATGGTGAAGGTGATGTTTGCTATGGTGAAGGTGATGCTTGCTATGGTGAAGGTGATACTTGGAATGGTGAAGGTGATACTTGCTATGGTGAAGGTGATACTTGGTATGGTGAAGGTGATACTTGCTATGGTGAAGGTGATAATTGTTATGGTGAAGGTGATACTTGGTATGGTGAAGGTGATAATTGGTATGGTGAAGGTGATACTTGGTATGGTGAAGGTGATACTTGGTATGGTGAAGGTGATACTTGGTATGGTGAAGGTGATGCTTGGTATGGTGAAGGTGGTGCTTGGTATGGTGAAGGTGATGCTTGGTATGGTGAAGGTGATGCTTGGTATGGTGAAGGTGATGCTTGGTATGGTGAAGGTGATGCTTGGTATGGTGAAGGTGATGCTTGGTATGGTGAAGGTGATGCTTGCTATGGTGGAGGTGATGCTTGCTATGGTGGAGGTGATGCTTGCTATGGTGAAGGTGATTCTTGGTATGGTGGAGGTGATGCTTGCTATGGTGGAGGTGATGCTTGCTATGGTGGAGGTGATGCTTGCTAGGGTGGAGGTGATGCTTGCTATGGTGGAGGTGATGCTTGCTATGGTGGAGGTGATGCTTGCTATGGTGGAGGTGATGCTTGCTATGGTGGAGGTGATGCTTGGTATGGTGAAGGTGATGCTTGGTATGGTGAAGGTGTTGCTTGGTATGGTGAAGGTGTTGCTTGGTATGGTGAAGGTGATGCTTGGTATGGTGAAGGTGATGCTTGGTATGGTGAAGGTGATGCTTGGTATGGTGAAGGTGATGCTTGGTATGGTGAAGGTGATGCTTGGTATGGTGAAGGTGATGCTTGGTATGGTGAAGGTGATGCTTGGTATGGTGAAGGTGATGCTTGGTATGGTGAAGGTGCTGCTTGGTATGGTGTAGGTGCTGCTTGGTATTGTGGAGGTGATGCTTGGTATGGTGAAGGTGATGCTTGGTATGGTGAAGGTGATGCTTGGTATGGTGAAGGTGATGCTTGGTATGGTGAAGGTGATGCTTGGTATGGTGAAGGTGGTGCTTGGTATGGTGAAGGTGATGCTTGGTATGGTGAAGGTGATGCTTGGTATGGTGAAGGTGATGCTTGGTATGGTGAAGGTGATGCTTGGTATGGTGAAGGTGACGCTTGGTATGGTGAAGGTGATGCTTGGTATGGTGAAGGTGATGCTTGGTATGGTGAAGGTGATACTTGGTATGGTGAAGGTGATGCTTGGTATGGTGAAGGTGATGCTTGGTATGGTGAAGGTGATGCTTGGTATGGTGAAGGTGATGCTTGCTATGGTGGAGGTGATGCTTGCTATGGTGGAGGTGATGCTTGCTATGGTGGAGGTGATGCTTGCTATGGTGGAGGTGATGCTTGGTATGGTGAAGTTGATGCTTGCTATGGTGGAGGTGATGCTTGCTGTGATGAAGGTGATGCTTGCTATGGTGAAGGTGATCCTTGCTATGGTGAAGGTGATGCTTGCTATGGTGGAGGTGATGCTTGCTATGGTGAAGGTGATGCTTGCTATGGTGAAGGTGATGCTTGCTATGGTGAAGGTGATGCTTGCTATGGTGGAGGTGATGCTTGCTATGGTGGAGGTGATGCTTGCTATGGTGGAGGTGATGCTTGCTATGGTGGAGGTGATGCTTGCTATGGTGGAGGTGATGCTTGCTATGGTGGAGGTGATGCTTGCTATGGTGGAGGTGATGCTTGCTATGGTGAAGGTGATGCTTGCTATGGTGAAGGTGATGCTTGCTATGGTGAAGGTGATGCTTGCTATGGTGAAGGTGATGCTTGCTATGGTGAAGGTGATGCTTGCTATGGTGGAGGTGATGCTTGCTATGGTGGAGGTGATGCTTGCTATGGTGGAGGTGATGCTTGCTATGGTGGAGGTGATGCTTGCTATGGTGGAGGTGATGCTTGCTATGGTGGAGGTGATGCTTGCTATGGTGGAGGTGATGCTTGCTATGGTGAAGGTGATGCTTGGTATGGTGAAGGTGTTGCTTGGTATGGTGAAGGTGTTGCTTGGTATGGTGAAGGTGCTGCTTGGTATGGTGAAGGTGATGCTTGGTATGGTGAAGGTGATGCTTGGTATGGTGAAGGTGATGCACGGTATGGTGAAGGTGTTGCTCGGTATGGTGAAGGTGATGCTCGGTATGGTGAAGGTGATGCTTGGTATGGTGGAGGTGATGCTTGCTATGGTGGAGGTGATGCTTGCTATGGTGGAGGTGATGCTTGCTATGGTGGAGGTGATGCTTGCTATGGTGAAGGTGATGCTTGCTATGGTGGAGGTGGTGCTTGCTGAGGTGAAGGTGATGCTTGCTGAGGTGAAGGTGATGCTTGGTATGGTGAAGGTGATGCTTGGTATGGTGAAGGTGATGCTTGGTATGGTGAAGGTGATGCTTGGTATGGTGAAGGTGATGCTTGGTATGGTGAAGGTGATGCTTGCTATGGTGGAGGTGATGCTTGCTATGGTGAAGGTGATGCTTGCTATGGTGGAGGTGATGCTTGGTATGGTGAAGTTGATGCTTGCTATGGTGGAGGTGATGCTTGCTATGGTGAAGGTGATGCTTGCTATGGTGAAGGTGATGCTTGCTATGGTGAAGGTGATGCTTGCTATGGTGGAGGTGATGCTTGCTATGGTGAAGGTGATGCTTGCTATGGTGAAGGTGATGCTTGCTATGGTGAAGGTGATGCTTGCTATGGTGAAGGTGATGCTTGCTATGGTGAAGGTGATGCTTGCTATGGTGGAGGTGATGCTTGCTATGGTGGAGGTGATGCTTGCTATGGTGGAGGTGATGCTTGCTATGGTGGAGGTGATGCTTGCTATGGTGGAGGTGATGCTTGCTATGGTGGAGGTGATGATTGCTATGGTGGAGGTGATGCTTGCTATGGTGGAGGTGATGCTTGCTATGGTGGAGGTGATGCTTGCTATGGTGGAGGTGATGCTTGCTATGGTGAAGGTGATGCTTGCTATGGTGAAGGTGATGCTTGCTATGGTGAAGGTGATGCTTGCTATGGTGGAGGTGATGCTTGCTATGGTGGAGGTGATGCTTGCTATGGTGGAGGTGATGCTTTCTATGGTGGAGGTGATGCTTGCTATGGTGGAGGTGATGCTTGCTATGGTGGAGGTGATGCTTGCTATGGTGGAGGTGATGCTTGCTATGGTGGAGGTGATGCTTGCTATGGTGAAGGTGATGCTTGGTATGGTGAAGGTGTTGCTTGGTATGGTGAAGGTGTTGCTTGGTATGGTGAAGGTGCTGCTTGGTATGGTGAAGGTGATGCTTGGTATGGTGAAGGTGATGCTTGGTATGGTGAAGGTGATGCTTGGTATGGTGAAGGTGATGCTTGGTATGGTGAAGGTGATGCACGGTATGGTGAAGGTGTTGCTCGGTATGGTGAAGGTGATGCTTGGTATGGTGAAGGTGATGCTTGGTATGGTGGAGGTGATGCTTGCTATGGTAGAGGTGATGCTTGCTATGGTGAAGGTGATGCTTGGTATGGTGAAGGTGATGCTTGGTATGGTGAAGGTGATGCTTGGTATGGTGAAGGTGATGCTTGGTATGGTGAAGGTGATGCTTGGTATGGTGAAGGCGATGCTTGGTATGGTGAAGGCGATGCTTGGTATGGTGAAGGCAATGCTTGGTATGGTGAAGGTGATGCTTGGTATGGTGAAGGTGATGCTTGGTATGGTGAAGGTGATGCTTGGTATGGTGGAGGTGATGCTTGCTATGGTGGAGGTGATGCTTGCTATGGTGGAGGTGATGCTTGCTATGGTGGAGGTGATGCTTGCTATGGTGGAGGTGATGCTTGCTATGGTGGAGGTGATGCTTGCTATGGTGGAGGTGATGCTTGCTATGGTGGAGGTGATGCTTGCTATGGTGGAGGTGATGCTTGGTATGGTGAAGGTGATGCTTGGTATGGTGAAGGTGTTGCTTGGTATGGTGAAGGTGTTGCTTGGTATAGTGAAGGTGATGCTTGGTATGGTGAAGGTGATGCTTGGTATGGTGAAGGTGATGCTTGGTATGGTGAAGGTGATGCTTGGTATGGTGAAGGTGATGCTTGGTATGGTGAAGGTGATGCTTGGTATGGTGAAGGTGATGCTTGGTATGGTGAAGGTGATGCTTGGTATGGTGAAGGTGCTGCTTGGTATGGTGTAGGTGATGCTTGGTATTGTGGAGGTGATGCTTGGTATGGTGAAGGTGATGCTTGCTATGGTGGAGGTGATGCTTGCTATGGTGGAGGTGATGCTTGCTATGGTGGAGGTGATGCTTGCTATGGTGGAGGTGATGCTTGCTATGGTGGAGGTGATGCTTGCTATGGTGGAGGTGATGCTTGCTATGGTGGAGGTGATGCTTGCTATGGTGGAGGTGATGCTTGCTATGGTGAAGGTGATGCTTGCTATGGTGAAGGTGATGCTTGCTATGGTGAAGGTGATGCTTCCTATGGTGAAGGTGATGCTTGCTATGGTGAAGGTGATGCTTGCTATGGTGAAGGTGATGCTTGCTAACGTGAAGGTGATGCTTGCTATGGTGAAGGTGATACTTGGTATGGTGAAGGTGATACTTGGTATGGTGAAGGTGATGCTTGGTATGGTGAAGGTGATGCTTGGTATGGTGAAGGTGATGCACGGTATGGTGAAGGTGATGCTTGGTATGGTGAAGGTGATGCTTGGTATGGTGGAGGTGATGCTTGGTATGGTGGAGGTGATGCTTGGTATGGTGAAAGTGATGCTTGGTATGGTGAAGGTGATGCTTGGTATGGTGAAGGTGATGCTTGGTATGGTGAAGGTGATGCTTGGTATGGTGAAGGTGATGCTTGGTATGGTGAAGGTGATGCTTGGTATGGTGAAGGTGTTGCTTGGTATGGTGAAGGTGATGCTTGGTATGGTGAAGGTGATGCTTGGTATGGTGAAGGTGATGCTTGGTATGGTGAAGGTGATGCTTGGTATGGTGAAGGTGATGCTTGGTATGGTGAAGGTGATGCTTGGTATGGTGAAGGTGATACTTGCTATGGTGAAGGTGATACTTGGTATGGTGAAGGTGATACTTGGTATGGTGAAGGTGATACTTGGTATGGTGAAGGTGATACTTGGTATGGTGAAGGTGATACTTGGTATGGTGAAGGTGGTACTTGCTATGGTGAAGGTGATACTTGCTATGGTGAAGGTGATACTTGGAATGGTGAAGGTGATGCTTGGTATGGTGAAGGTGATGCTTGCTATGGTGAAGTTGATACTTGGTATGGTGAAGGTGATACTTGCTATGGTGAAGGTGATACTTGGTATGGTGAAGGTGATACTTGGTGTGGTGAAGGTGATACTTGGTATGGTGAAGGTGATACTTGGTATGGTGAAGGTGATAATTGGTATGGTGAAGGTGATACTTGGTATGGTGAAGGTGATACTTGGTATGGTGAAGGTGATACTTGGTATGGTGAAGGTGATACTTGGTATGGTGAAGGTGATACTTGGTATGGTGAAGGTGATGCTTGGTATGGTGAAGGTGATGCTTGGTATGGTGAAGGTGATGCTTGGTATGGTGAAGGTGATGCTTGGTATGGTGAAGGTGATGCTTGGTATGGTGAAGGTGATGCTTGGTATGATGAAGGTGATGCTTGCTATGGTGGAGGTGATGCTTGCTATGGTGAAGGTGATGCTTGGTATGGTGAAGTTGATGCTTGCTATGGTGGAGGTGATGCTTGCTGTGATGAAGGTGATGCTTGCTATGGTGAAGGTGATGCTTGCTATGGTGAAGGTGATGCTTGCTATGGTGAAGGTGATGCTTGCTATGGTGAAGGTGATGCTTGCTATTTGTAAGGTGATGCTTGCTATGGTGAAGGTGATGCTTGCTATGGTGAAGATGATGCTTGCTATGGTGAAGGTGATGCTTGCTATGTTGAAGGTGATGCTTGCTATGGTGAAGGTGATGCTTGCTATGGTGAAGGTGATGCTTGCTATGGTGAAGGTGATGCATGCTATGGTGAAGGTGATACATGCTATGGTGAAGGTGATGCTTGCTATGGTGAAGGTGATGCTTGCTATGGTGAAGGTGATGCTTGCTATGGTGAAGGTGATGCTTGCTATGGTGAAGGTGATGCTTGGTATGGTGAAGGTGATACTTGGTATGGTGAAGGTGATACTTGGTATGGTGAAGGTGATGCTTGGTATGGTGAAGGTGATGCTTGGTATGGTGAAGGTGATGCTTGCTATGGTGGAGGTGATGCTTGCTATGGTGGAGGTGATGCTTGCTATGGTGGAGGTGATGCTTGCTATGGTGAAGGTGATACTTGGTATGGTGAAGGTGATACTTTGTATGGTGAAGGTGATGCTTTGTATGGTGAAGGTGATGCTTGGTATGGTGAAGGTGATACTTGGTATGGTGAAGGTGATGCTTGGTATGGTGAAGGTGATGCTTGGTATGGTGAAGGTGATGCTTGGTATGGTGAAGGTGATGCTTGGTATGGTGAAGGTGATGCTTGGTATGGTGAAGGTGATGCTTGGTATGGTGAAGGTGATGTTTGGTATGGTGAAGGTGATGCTTGCTATGGTGAAGGTGATGCTTGGTATGGTGAAGGTGATGCTTGGTATGGTGAAGGTGATGCTTGGTATGGTGAAGGTGATGCTTGGTATGGTGAAGGTGATGCTTGGTATGGTGAAGGTGATGCTTGCTATGGTGAAGGTGATGCTTGCTATGGTGAAGGTGATGCTTGCTATGGTGAAGGTGATGCTTGCTATGGTGGAGGTGATGCTTGCTATGGTGGAGGTGATGCTTGCTAAGGTGGAGGTGATGCTTGCTATGGTGGAGGTGATGCTTGCTATGGTGGAGGTGATGCTTGCTATGGTGGAGGTGATGCTTGCTATGGTGAAGGTGATGCTTGGTATGGTGAAGTTGATGCTTGCTATGGTGGAGGTGATGCTTGCTGTGATGAAGGTGATGCTTGCTATGGTGAAGGTGATGCTTGCCATGGTGAAGGTGATGCTTGCTATGGTGAAGGTGATGCTTGCTATGGTGGAGGTGATGCTTGCTATGGTGAAGGTGATGCTTGCTATGGTGAAGGTGATGCTTGGTATGGTGGAGGTGATGCTTGCTATGGTGAAGGTGATGCTTGCTATGGTGAAGGTGATGCTTGCTATGGTGAAGGTGATGCTTGCTATGGTGAAGGTGATGCTTGCTATGGTGAAGGTGATGCTTGCTATGGTGAAGGTGATGCTTGCTATGGTGGAGGTGATGCTTGCTATGGTGGAGGTGATGCTTGCTATGGTGGAGGTGATGCTTGCTATGGTGGAGGTGATGCTTGCTATGGTGGAGGTGATGCTTGCTATGGTGGAGGTGATGCTTGCTATGGTGGAGGTGATGCTTGCTATGGTGAAGGTGATGCTTGCTATGGTGGAGGTGGTGCTTGCTATGGTGAAGGTGATGCTTGCTATGGTGAAGGTGATGCTTGCTATGGTGAAGGTGATGCTTGCTATGGTGAAGGTGATGCTTGCTATGGTGAAGGTGATGATTGCTATGGTGAAGGTGATGCTTGCTATGGTGAAGGTGATGCTTGCTATGGTGAAGCTGATGCATGCTATGGTGAAGGTGATGCTTGCTATGGTGAAGGTGATGCTTGCTGAGGTGAAGGTGATGCTTGCTGAGGTGAAGGTGATGCTTGGTATGGTGAAGGTGATGCTTGGTATGGTGAAGGTGATGCTTGGTATGGTGAAGGTGATGCTTGGTATGGTGAAGGTGATGCTTGGTATGGTGAAGGTGATGCTTGGTATGGTGAAGGTGATGCTTGCTATGGTGGAGGTGATGCTTGCTATGGTGAAGGTGATGCTTGCTATGGTGGAGGTGATGCTTGGTATGGTGAAGTTGATGCTTGCTATGGTGAAGGTGATGCTTGCTATGGTGAAGGTGATGCTTGCTATGGTGGAGGTGATGCTTGCTATGGTGGAGGTGATGCTTGCTATGGTGGAGGTGATGCTTGCTATGGTGGAGGTGATGCTTGGTATGGTGAAGGTGATGCTTGGTATGGTGAAGGTGATGCTTGGTATGGTGAAGGTGATGCACGGTATGGTGAAGGTGTTGCTCGGTATGGTGAAGGTGATGCTCGGTATGGTGAAGGTGATGCTTGGTATGGTGGAGGTGATGCTTGCTATGGTAGAGGTGATGCTTGCTATGGTGAAGGTGATGCTTGGTATGGTGAAGGTGATGCTTGGTATGGTGAAGGTGATGCTTGGTATGGTGAAGGTGATGCTTGGTATGGTGAAGGTGATTCTTGGTATGGTGGAGGTGATGCTTGCTATGGTGGAGGTGATGCTTGCTATGGTGGAGGTGATGCTTGCTATGGTGGAGGTGATGCTTGCTATGGTGGAGGTGATGCTTGCTATGGTGGAGGTGATGCTTGCTATGGTGGAGGTGATGCTTGCTATGGTGGAGGTGATGCTTGGTATGGTGAAGGTGATGCTTGGTATGGTGAAGGTGTTGCTTGGTATGGTGAAGGTGTTGCTTGGTATGGTGAAGGTGATGCTTGGTATGGTGAAGGTGATGCTTGGTATGGTGAAGGTGATGCTTGGTATGGTGAAGGTGATGCTTGGTATGGTGAAGGTGATGCTTGTTATGGTGAAGGTGATGCTTGGTATGGTGAAGCTGATGCTTGGTATGGTGAAGGTGCTGCTTGGTATGGTGTAGGTGATGCTTGGTATTGTGGAGGTGATGCTTGGTATGGTGAAGGTGATGCTTGGTATGGTGAAGGTGATGCTTGGTATGGTGAAGGTGATGCTTGGTATGGTGAAGGTGATGCTGGGTATGGTGAAGGTGGTGCTTGGTATGGTGAAGGTGATGCTTGGTATGGTGAAGGTGATGCTTGGTATGGTGAAGGTGATGCTTGGTATGGTGAAGGTGATGCTTGGTATGGTGAAGGTGATGCTTGGTATGGTGAAGGTGATGCTTGGTATGGTGAAGGTGATACTTGGTATGGTGAAGGTGATACTTGGTATGGTGAAGGTGATGCTTGGTATGGTGAAGGTGATGCTTGGTATGGTGAAGGTGATGCGTGCTATGGTGAAGGTGATGCTTGCTATGGTGAAGGTGATGCTTGCTATGGTGAAGGTGATACTTGGAATGGTGAAGGTGATACTTGGAATGGTGAAGGTGATACTTGCTATGGTGAAGGTGATACTTGGTATGGTGAAGGTGATACTTGCTATGGTGAAGGTGATAATTGGTATGGTGAAGGTGATACTTGGTATGGTGAAGGTGATAATTGGTATGGTGAAGGTGATACTTGGTATGGTGAAGGTGATACTTGGTATGGTGAAGGTGATACTTGGTATGGTGAAGGTGATGCTTGGTATGGTGAAGGTGATGCTTGGTATGGTGAAGGTGATGCTTGGTATGGTGAAGGTGATGCTTGGTATGGTGAAGGTGATGCTTGGTATGGTGAAGGTGATGCTTGGTATGGTGAAGGTGATGCTTGGTATGGTGAAGGTGATGCTTGCTATGGTGGAGGTGATGCTTGCTATGGTGAAGGTGATGCTTGCTATGGTGGAGGTGATGCTTGGTATGGTGAAGTTGATGCTTGCTATGGTGGAGGTGATGCTTGCTGTGATGAAGGTGATGCTTGCTATGGTGAAGGTGATCCTTGCTATGGTGAAGGTGATGCTTGCTATGGTGAAGGTGATGCTTGCTATGGTGGAGGTGATGCTTGCTATGGTGAAGGTGATGCTTGCTATGGTGAAGGTGATGCTTGCTATGGTGAAGGTGATGCTTGCTATGGTGAAAGTGATGCTTGCTATGGTGGAGGTGATGCTTGCTATGGTGGAGGTGATGCTTGCTATGGTGGAGGTGATGCTTGCTATGGTGGAGGTGATGCTTGCTATGGTGGAGGTGATGCTTGCTATAGTGGAGGTGATGCTTGCTATGGTGGAGGTGATGCTTGCTATGGTGGAGGTGATGCTTGCTATGGTGAAGGTGATGCTTGCTATGGTGAAGGTGATGCTTGCTATGGTGAAGGTGATGCTTGCTATGGTGAAGGTGATGCTTGCTATGGTGAAGGTGATGCTTGCTATGGTGGAGGTGATGCTTGCTATGGTGGAGGTGATGCTTGCTATGGTGGAGGTGATGCTTGCTATGGTGGAGGTGATGCTTGCTATGGTGGAGGTGATGCTTGCTATGGTGGAGGTGATGCTTGCTATGGTGGAGGTGATGCTTGCTATGGTGAAGGTGATGCTTGGTATGGTGAAGGTGATGCTTGGTATGGTGAAGGTGATGCACGGTATGGTGAAGGTGATGCACGGTATGGTGAAGGTGTTGCTCGGTATGGTGAAGGTGATGCTTGGTATGGTGAAGGTGATGCTTGGTATGGTGGAGGTGATGCTTGCTATGGTAGAGGTGATGCTTGCTATGGTGGAGGTGATGCTTGCTATGGTGGAGGTGATGCTTGCTATGGTGGAGGTGATGCTTGCTATGGTGAAGGTGATGCTTGCTATGGTGGAGGTGGTGCTTGCTGAGGTGAAGGTGATGCTTGCTGAGGTGAAGGTGATGCTTGGTATGGTGAAGGTGATGCTTGGTATGGTGAAGGTGATGCTTGGTATGGTGAAGGTGATGCTTGGTATGGTGAAGGTGATGCTTGGTATGGTGAAGGTGATGCTTGGTATGGTGAAGGTGATGCTTGCTATGGTGGAGGTGATGCTTGCTATGGTGAAGGTGATGCTTGCTATGGTGGAGGTGATGCTTGGTATGGTGAAGTTGATGCTTGCTATGGTGGAGGTGATGCTTGCTGTGATGAAGGTGATGCTTGCTATGGTGAAGGTGATGCTTGCTATGGTGAAGGTGATGCTTGCTATGGTGAAGGTGATGCTTGCTATGGTGGAGGTGATGCTTGCTATGGTGAAGGTGATGCTTGCTATGGTGAAGGTGATGCTTGCTATGGTGAAGGTGATGCTTGCTATGGTGGAGGTGATGCTTGCTATGGTGGAGGTGATGCTTGCTATGGTGGAGGTGATGCTTGCTATGGTGGAGGTGATGCTTGCTATGGTGGAGGTGATGCTTGCTATGGTGGAGGTGATGCTTGCTATGGTGGAGGTGATGCTTGCTATGGTGGAGGTGATGCTTGCTATGGTGAAGGTGATGCTTGCTATGGTGAAGGTGATGCTTGCTATGGTGAAGGTGATGCTTGCTATGGTGAAGGTGATGCTTGCTATGGTGGAGGTGATGCTTGCTATGGTGGAGGTGATGCTTGCTATGGTGGAGGTGATGCTTGCTATGGTGGAGGTGATGCTTGCTATGGTGGAGGTGATGCTTGCTATGGTGGAGGTGATGCTTGCTATGGTGGAGGTGATGCTTGCTATGGTGAAGGTGATGCTTGGTATGGTGAAGGTGTTGCTTGGTATGGTGAAGGTGTTGCTTGGTATGGTGAAGGTGCTGCTTGGTATGGTGAAGGTGATGCTTGGTATGGTGAAGGTGATGCTTGGTATGGTGAAGGTGATGCTTGGTATGGTGAAGGTGATGCACGGTATGGTGAAGGTGTTGCTCGGTATGGTGAAGGTGATGCTTGGTATGGTGAAGGTGATGCTTGGTATGGTGGAGGTGATGCTTGCTATGGTAGAGGTGATGCTTGCTATGGTGAAGGTGATGCTTGGTATGGTGAAGGTGATGCTTGGTATGGTGAAGGTGATGCTTGGTATGGTGAAGGTGATGCTTGGTATGGTGAAGGCAATGCTTGGTATGGTGAAGGCGATGCTTGGTATGGTGAAGGCGATGCTTGGTATGGTGAAGGTGATGCTTGGTATGGTGAAGGTGATGCTTGGTATGGTGAAGGTGATGCTTGGTATGGTGAAGGTGATGCTTGCTATGGTGGAGGTGATGCTTGCTATGGTGGAGGTGATGCTTGCTATGGTGGAGGTGATGCTTGCTATGGTGGAGGTGATGCTTGCTATGGTGGAGGTGATGCTTGCTATGGTGGAGGTGATGCTTGGTATGGTGAAGGTGATGCTTGGTATGGTGAAGGTGATGCTTGGTATGGTGAAGGTGTTGCTTGGTATGGTGAAGGTGTTGCTTGGTATGGTGAAGGTGATGCTTGGTATGGTGAAGGTGATGCTTGGTATGGTGAAGGTGATGCTTGGTATGGTGAAGGTGATGCTTGGTATGGTGAAGGTGATGCTTGGTATGGTGAAGGTGATGCTTGGTATGGTGAAGGTGATGCTTGGTATGGTGAAGGTGCTGCTTGGTATGGTGTAGGTGATGCTTGGTATTGTGGAGGTGATGCTTGGTATGGTGAAGGTGATGCTTGGTATGGTGAAGGTGATGCTTGGTATGGTGAAGGTGATGCTTGGTATGGTGAAGGTGGTGCTTGGTATGGTGAAGGTGATGCTTGGTATGGTGAAGGTGATGCTTGGTATGGTGAAGGTGATGCTTGGTATGGTGAAGGTGATGCTTGGTATGGTGAAGGTGATGCTTGGTATGGTGAAGGTGATGCTTGGTATGGTGAAGGTGATACTTGGTATGGTGAAGGTGATACTTGGTATGGTGAAGGTGATGCTTGGTATGGTGAAGGTGATGCTTGGTATGGTGAAGGTGATGCGTGCTATGGTGAAGGTGATGCTTGCTATGGTGAAGGTGATGCTTGCTATGGTGAAGGTGATACTTGGAATGGTGAAGGTGATACTTGGAATGGTGAAGGTGATACTTGCTATGGTGAAGGTGATACTTGGTATGGTGAAGGTGATACTTGCTATGGTGAAGGTGATAATTGGTATGGTGAAGGTGATACTTGGTATGGTGAAGGTGATAATTGGTATGGTGAAGGTGATACTTGGTATGGTGAAGGTGATACTTGGTATGGTGAAGGTGATACTTGGTATGGTGAAGGTGATGCTTGGTATGGTGAAGGTGATGCTTGGTATGGTGAAGGTGATGCTTGGTATGGTGAAGGTGATGCTTGGTATGGTGAAGGTGATGCTTGGTATGGTGAAGGTGATGCTTGGTATGGTGAAGGTGATGCTTGGTATGGTGAAGGTGATGCACGGTATGGTGAAGGTGATGCTTGGTATGGTGAAGGTGATGCTTGGTATGGTGGAGGTGATGCTTGGTATGGTGGAGGTGATGCTTGCTATGGTGAAGGTGATGCTTGGTATGGTGAAGGTGATGCTTGGTATGGTGAAGGTGATGCTTGGTATGGTGAAGGTGATGCTTGGTATGGTGAAGGTGATGCTTGGTATGGTGAAGGTGATGCTTGGTATGGTGAAGGTGATGCTTGGTATGGTGAAGGTGATGCTTGGTATGGTGAAGGTGTTGCTTGGTATGTTGAAGGTGATGCTTGGTATGGTGAAGGTGATGCTTGGTATGGTGAAGGTGATGCTTGGTATGGTGAAGGTGATGCTTGGTATGGTGAAGGTGATGCTTGGTATGGTGAAGGTGATGCTTGGTATGGTGAAGGTGATGCTTGGTATGGTGAAGGTGATGCTTGGTATGGTGAAGGTGATGTTTGGTATGGTGAAGGTGATGCTTGCTATGGTGGAGGTGATGCTTGCTATGGTGGAGGTGATACTTGGTATGGTGAAGGTGATACTTGGTATGGTGAAGGTGATGCTTGGTATGGTGAAGGTGATGCTTGGTATGGTGAAGGTGTTGCTTGGTATGGTGAAGGTGCTGCTTGGTATGGTGAAGGTGATGCTTGGTATGGTGAAGGTGATGCTTGGTATGGTGAAGGTGATGCTTGGTATGGTGAAGGTGATGCTTGGTATGGTGAAGGTGATGCACGGTATGGTGAAGGTGATGCTCGGTATGGTGAAGGTGATGCTCGGTATTGTGAATGTGATGCTTGGTATGGTGGAGGTGATGCTTGCTATGGTGGAGGTGATGCTTGCTATGGTGAAGGTGTCTTGGTATGGTGAAGGTGATGCTTGGTATGGTGAAGGTGATGCTTGGTATGGTGAAGGTGATGCTTGGTATGGTGAAGGTGATGCTTGGTATGGTGAAGGTGATGCTTGGTATGGTGAAGGTGATGCTTGGTATGGTGAAGGTGTTGCTTGGTATGGTGAAGGTGATGCTTGGTATGGTGAAGGTGATGCTTGGTATGGTGAAGGTGATGCTTGGTATGGTGAAGGTGATGCTTGGTATGGTGAAGGTGATGCTTGGTATGGTGAAGGTGATGCTTGGTATGGTGAAGGTGATGTTTGGTATGGTGAAGGTGATGCTTGGTATGGTGAAGGTGCTGCTTGGTATGGTGGAGGTGATGCTTGCTATGGTGGAGGTGATGCTTGCTATGGCGAAGGTGATGCTTGCTATGGCGAAGGTGATGCTTGGTATGGTGAAGGTGATGCTTGGTATGGTGAAGGTGATGCTTTGTATGGTGAAGGTGATGCTTGGTATGGTGAAGGTGTTGCTTGGTATGGTGAAGGTGCTGCTTGGTATGGTGAAGGTGATGCTTGGTATGGTGAAGGTGATGCTTGGTATGGTGAAGGTGATGCTTGGTATGGTGAAGGTGATGCTTGCTATGGCGGAGGTGATGCTTGCTATGGTGAAGGTGATGCTTGCTATGGTGAAGGTGATGCTTGCTATGGTGGAGGTGATGCTTGCTATGGTGGAGGTGATGCTTGCTATGGTGAAGGTGATGCTTGCTATGGTGAAGTGATGCTTGCTATGGTGGAGGTGATGCTTGCTATGGTGGAGGTGATTCTTGCTATGGTGAAGGTGATGCTTGCTATGGTGAAGGTGATGCTTGCTATGGTGAAGGTGATGCTTGCTATGGTGAAGGTGATGCTTGCTATGGTGAAGGTGATGCTTGCTATGGTGGAGGTGATGCTTGCTATGGGGGAGGTGATGCTTGCTATGGTGGAGGTGATGCTTGCTATGGTGGAGGTGATGCTTGCTATGGTGGAGGTGATGCTTGCTATGGTGGAGGTGATGCTTGCTATGGTGGAGGTGATGCTTGCTATGGTGGAGGTGATGCTTGCTATGGTGGAGGTGATGCTTGCTATGGTGGAGGTGATGCTTGCTATGGTGAAGGTGATGCTTGCTATGGTGAAGGTGATGCTTGCTATGGTGAAGGTGATGCTTCCTATGGTGAAGGTGATGCTTGCTATGGTGAAGGTGATGCTTGCTATGGTGAAGGTGATGCTTGCTATGGTGAAGGTGATGCTTGCTATGGTGAAGGTGATACTTGGTATGGTGAAGGTGATACTTGGTATGGTGAAGGTGATGCTTGGTATGGTGAAGGTGATGCTTGGTATGGTGAAGGTGATGCACGGTATGGTGAAGGTGATGCTTGGTATGGTGAAGGTGATGCTTGGTATGGTGGAGGTGATGCTTGGTATGGTGGAGGTGATGCTTGGTATGGTGAAGGTGATGCTTGGTATGGTGAAGGTGATGCTTGGTATGGTGAAGGTGATGCTTGGTATGGTGAAGGTGATGCTTGGTATGGTGAAGGTGATGCTTGGTATGGTGAAGGTGATGCTTGGTATGGTGAAGGTGTTGCTTGGTATGGTGAAGGTGATGCTTGGTATGGTGAAGGTGATGCTTGGTATGGTGAAGGTGATGCTTGGTATGGTGAAGGTGATGCTTGGTATGGTGAAGGTGATGCTTGGTATGGTGAAGGTGATACTTGGTATGGTGAAGGTGATACTTGGTATGGTGAAGGTGATACTTGGTATGGTGAAGGTGATACTTGGTATGGTGAAGGTGGTACTTGCTATGGTGAAGGTGATACTTGGTATGGTGAAGGTGGTACTTGCTATGGTGAAGGTGATACTTGCTATGGTGAAGGTGATACTTGGAATGGTGAAGGTGATGCTTGGTATGGTGAAGGTGATGCTTGGTATGGTGAAGGTGATGCTTGCTATGGTGAAGTTGATACTTGGTATGGTGAAGGTGATACTTGCTATGGTGAAGGTGATACTTGGTATGGTGAAGGTGATACTTGGTGTGGTGAAGGTGATACTTGGTATGGTGAAGGTGATACTTGGTATGGTGAAGGTGATAATTGGTATGGTGAAGGTGATACTTGGTATGGTGAAGGTGATACTTGGTATGGTGAAGGTGATACTTGGTATGGTGAAGGTGATGCTTGGTATGGTGAAGGTGATGCTTGGTATGGTGAAGGTGATGCTTGGTATGGTGAAGGTGATGCTTGGTATGGTGAAGGTGATGCTTGGTATGGTGAAGGTGATGCTTGGTATGGTGAAGGTGATGCTTGGTATGGTGAAGGTGATGCTTGCTATGGTGGAGGTGATGCTTGCTATGGTGAAGGTGATGCTTGGTATGGTGAAGTTGATGCTTGCTATGGTGGAGGTGATGCTTGCTGTGATGAAGGTGATGCTTGCTATGGTGAAGGTGATGCTTGCTATGGTGAAGGTGATGCTTGCTATGGTGAAGGTGATGCTTGCTATTTGTAAGGTGATGCTTGCTATGGTGAAGGTGATGCTTGCTATGGTGAAGATGATGCTTGCTATGGTGAAGGTGATGCTTGCTATGTTGAAGGTGATGCTTGCTATGGTGAAGGTGATGCTTGCTATGGTGAAGGTGATGCTTGCTATGGTGAAGGTGATGCATGCTATGGTGAAGGTGATGCATGCTATGGTGAAGGTGATGCTTGCTATGGTGAAGGTGATGCTTGCTATGGTGAAGCTGATGCTTGCTATGGTGAAGGTGATGCTTGCTATGGTGAAGGTGATGCTTGGTATGGTGAAGGTGATACTTGGTATGGTGAAGGTGATACTTGGTATGGTGAAGGTGATGCTTGGTATGGTGAAGGTGATCCTTGGTATGGTGAAGGTGATGCTTGCTATGGTGGAGGTGATGCTTGCTATGGTGGAGGTGATGCTTGCTATGGTGGAGGTGATGCTTGCTATGGTGAAGGTGATACTTGGTATGGTGAAGGTGATACTTTGTATGGTGAAGGTGATGCTTGGTATGGTGAAGGTGATGCTTGGTATGGTGAAGGTGATGCTTGGTATGGTGAAGGTGATGCTTGGTATGGTGAAGGTGATGCTTGCTATGGTGGAGGTGATGCTTGCTATGGTGGAGGTGATGCTTGCTATGGTGGAGGTGATGCTTGCTAAGGTGGAGGTGATGCTTGCTATGGTGGAGGTGATGCTTGCTATGGTGGAGGTGATGCTTGCTATGGTGGAGGTGATGCTTGCTATGGTGAAGGTGATGCTTGGTATGGTGAAGTTGATGCTTGCTATGGTGGAGGTGATGCTTGCTGTGATGAAGGTGATGCTTGCTATGGTGAAGGTGATGCTTGCCATGGTGAAGGTGATGCTTGCTATGGTGAAGGTGATGCTTGCTATGGTGGAGGTGATGCTTGCTATGGTGAAGGTGATGCTTGCTATGGTGAAGGTGATGCTTGGTATGGTGGAGGTGATGCTTGCTATGGTGAAGGTGATGCTTGCTATGGTGAAGTGATGCTTGCTATGGTGAAGGTGATGCTTGCTATGGTGAAGGTGATGCTTGCTATGGTGAAGGTGATGCTTGCTATGGTGAAGGTGATGCTTGCTATGGTGGAGGTGATGTTTGCTATGGTGGAGGTGATGCTTGCTATGGTGGAGGTGATGCTTGCTATGGTGGAGGTGATGCTTGCTATGGTGGAGGTGATGCTTGCTATGGTGGAGGTGATGCTTGCTATGGTGGAGGTGATGCTTGCTATTGTGAAGGTGATGCTTGCTATGGTGGAGGTGGTGCTTGCTATGGTGAAGGTGATGCTTGCTATGGTGAAGGTGATGCTTGCTATGGTGAAGGTGATGCTTGCTATGGTGAAGGTGATGCTTGCTATGGTGAAGGTGATGATTGCTATGGTGAAGGTGATGCTTGCTATGGTGAAGGTGATGCTTGCTATGGTGAAGATGATGCATGCTATGGTGAAGGTGATGCTTGCTATGGTGAAGGTGATGCTTGCTGAGGTGAAGGTGATGCTTGCTGAGGTGAAGGTGATGCTTGGTATGGTGAAGGTGATGCTTGGTATGGTGAAGGTGATGCTTGGTATGGTGAAGGTGATGCTTGGTATGGTGAAGGTGATGCTTGGTATGGTGAAGGTGATGCTTGGTATGGTGAAGGTGATGCTTGCTATGGTGGAGGTGATGCTTGCTATGGTGAAGGTGATGCTTGCTATGGTGGAGGTGATGCTTGGTATGGTGAAGTTGATGCTTGCTATGGTGGAGGTGATGCTTGCTGTGATGAAGGTGATGCTTGCTATGGTGAAGGTGATGCTTGCTATGGTGAAGGTGATGCTTGCTATGGTGAAGGTGATGCTTGCTATGGTGAAGGTGATGCTTGCTATGGTGAAGGTGATGCTTGCTATGGTGAAGGTGATGCTTGCTATGGTGAAGGTGATGCTTGCTATGGTGGAGGTGATGCTTGCTATGGTGGAGGTGATGCTTGCTATGGTGGAGGTGATGCTTGCTATGGTGGAGGTGATGCTTGCTATGGTGGAGGTGATGCTTGCTATGGTGGAGGTGATGCTTGCTATGGTGGAGGTGATGCTTGCTATGGTGAAGGTGATGCTTGCTATGGTGAAGGTGATGCTTGCTATGGTGAAGGTGATGCTTGCTATGGTGAAGGTGATGCTTGCTATGGTGGAGGTGATGCTTGCTATGGTGGAGGTGATGCTTGCTATGGTGGAGGTGATGCTTGCTATGGTGGAGGTGATGCTTGCTATGGTGGAGGTGATGCTTGCTATGGTGGAGGTGATGCTTGCTATGGTGGAGGTGATGCTTGCTATGGTGAAGGTGATGCTTGGTATGGTGAAGGTGTTGCTTGGTATGGTGAAGGTGTTGCTTGGTATGGTGAAGGTGCTGCTTGGTATGGTGAAGGTGATGCTTGGTATGGTGAAGGTGATGCTTGGTATGGTGAAGGTGATGCTTGGTATGGTGAAGGTGATGCTTGGTATGGTGAAGGTGATGCTTGGTATGGTGAAGGTGATGCACGGTATGGTGAAGGTGTTGCTCGGTATGGTGAAGGTGATGCTCGGTATGGTGAAGGTGATGCTTGGTATGGTGGAGGTGATGCTTGCTATGGTAGAGGTGATGCTTGCTATGGTGAAGGTGATGCTTGGTATGGTGAAGGTGATGCTTGGTATGGTGAAGGTGATGCTTGGTATGGTGAAGGTGATGCTTGGTATGGTGAAGGTGATGCTTGGTATGGTGAAGGTGATGCTTGGTATGGTGAAGGCGATGCTTGGTATGGTGAAGGCGATGCTTGGTATGGTGAAGGCGATGCTTGGTATGGTGAAGGCGATGCTTGGTATGGTGAAGGTGATGCTTGGTATGGTGAAGGTGATGCTTGGTATGGTGAAGGTGATTCTTGGTATGGTGGAGGTGATGCTTGCTATGGTGGAGGTGATGCTTGCTATGGTGGAGGTGATGCTTGCTAGGGTGGAGGTGATGCTTGCTATGGTGGAGGTGATGCTTGCTATGGTGGAGGTGATGCTTGCTATGGTGGAGGTGATGCTTGGTATGGTGAAGGTGATGGTTGGTATGGTGAAGGTGTTGCTTGGTATGGTGAAGGTGATGCTTGGTATGGTGAAGGTGATGCTTGGTATGGTGAAGGTGATGCTTGGTATGGTGAAGGTGATGCTTGGTATGGTGAAGGTGATGCTTGGTATGGTGAAGGTGATGCTTGGTATGGTGAAGGTGATGCTTGGTATGGTGAAGGTGATGCTTGGTATGGTGAAGGTGCTGCTTGGTATGGTGTAGGTGATGCTTGGTATTGTGGAGGTGATGCTTGGTATGGTGAAGGTGATGCTTGGTATGGTGAAGGTGATGCTTGGTATGGTGAAGGTGATGCTTGGTATGGTGAAGGTGATGCTTGGTATGGTGAAGGTGGTGCTTGGTATGGTGAAGGTGATGCTTGGTATGGTGAAGGTGATGCTTGGTATGGTGAAGGTGATGCTTGGTATGGTGAAGGTGATGCTTGGTATGGTGAAGGTGATGCTTGGTATGGTGAAGGTGATACTTGGTATGGTGAAGGTGATACTTGGTATGGTGAAGGTGATGCTTGGTATGGTGAAGGTGATGCTTGGTATGGTGAAGGTGATGCGTGCTATGGTGAAGGTGATGCTTGCTATGGTGAAGGTGATGCTTGCTATGGTGAAGGTGATACTTGGAATGGTGAAGGTGATACTTGGAATGGTGAAGGTGATACTTGCTATGGTGAAGGTGATACTTGGTATGGTGAAGGTGATACTTGCTATGGTGAAGGTGATAATTGGTATGGTGAAGGTGATACTTGGTATGGTGAAGGTGATAATTGGTATGGTGAAGGTGATACTTGGTATGGTGAAGGTGATACTTGGTATGGTGAAGGTGATACTTGGTATGGTGAAGGTGATGCTTGGTATGGTGAAGGTGATGCTTGGTATGGTGAAGGTGATGCTTGGTATGGTGAAGGTGATGCTTGGTATGGTGAAGGTGATGCTTGGTATGGTGAAGGTGATGCTTGGTATGATGAAGGTGATGCTTGGTATGGTGAAGGTGATGCTTGGTATGGTGAAGGTGATGCTTGCTATGGTGGAGGTCATGCTTGCTATGGTGGAGGTCATGCTTGCTATGGTGGAGGTGATGCTTGCTATGGTGAAGTTGATGCTTGCTATGGTGGAGGTGATGCTTGCTGTGATGAAGGTGATGCTTGCTATGGTGAAGGTGATCCTTGCTATGGTGAAGGTGATGCTTGCTATGGTGAAGGTGATGCTTGCTATGGTGGAGGTGATGCTTGCTATGGTGAAGGTGATGCTTGCTATGGTGAAGGTGATGCTTGCTATGGTGAAGGTGATGCTTGCTATGGTGAAGGTGATGCTTGCTATGGTGGAGGTGATGCTTGCTATGGTGGAGGTGATGCTTGCTATGGTGGAGGTGATGCTTGCTATGGTGGAGGTGATGCTTGCTATGGTGGACGTGATGCTTGCTATGGTGGAGGTGATGCTTGCTATGGTGGAGGTGATGCTTGCTATGATGAAGGTGATGCTTGCTATGGTGAAGGTGATGCTTGCTATGGTGAAGGTGATGCTTGCTATGGTGAAGGTGATGCTTGCTATGGTGAAGGTGATGCTTGCTATGGTGGAGGTGATGCTTGCTATGGTGGAGGTGATGCTTGCTATGGTGGAGGTGATGCTTGCTATGGTGGAGGTGATGCTTGCTATGGTGGAGGTGATGCTTGCTATGGTGGAGGTGATGCTTGCTATGGTGGAGGTGATGCTTGCTATGGTGAAGGTGATGCTTGGTATGGTGAAGGTGTTGCTTGGTATGGTGAAGGTGTTGCTTGGTATGGTGAAGGTGCTGCTTGGTATGGTGAAGGTGATGCTTGGTATGGTGAAGGTGATGCTTGGTATGGTGAAGGTGATGCAAGGTATGGTGAAGGTGATGCACGGTATGGTGAAGGTGTTGCTCGGTATGGTGAAGGTGATGCTTGGTATGGTGAAGGTGATGCTTGCTATGGTGGAGGTGATGCTTGCTATGGTAGAGGTGATGCTTGCTATGGTGGAGGTGATGCTTGCTATGGTGGAGGTGATGCTTGCTATGGTGGAGGTGATGCTTGCTATGGTGAAGGTGATGCTTGCTATGGTGGAGGTGGTGCTTGCTGAGGTGAAGGTGATGCTTGCTGAGGTGAAGGTGATGCTTGGTATGGTGAAGGTGATGCTTGGTATGGTGAAGGTGATGCTTGGTATGGTGAAGGTGATGCTTGGTATGGTGAAGGTGATGCTTGGTATGGTGAAGGTGATGCTTGCTATGGTGGAGGTGATGCTTGCTATGGTGAAGGTGATGCTTGCTATGGTGGAGGTGATGCTTGGTATGGTGAAGTTGATGCTTGCTATGGTGGAGGTGATGCTTGCTGTGATGAAGGTGATGCTTGCTATGGTGAAGGTGATGCTTGCTATGGTGAAGGTGATGCTTGCTATGGTGAAGGTGATGCTTGCTATGGTGAAGGTGATGCTTGCTATGGTGGAGGTGATGCTTGCTATGGTGAAGGTGATGCTTGCTATGGTGAAGGTGATGCTTGCTATGGTGAAGGTGATGCTTGCTATGGTGAAGGTGATGCTTGCTATGGTGGAGGTGATGCTTGCTATGGTGGAGGTGATGCTTGCTATGGTGGAGGTGATGCTTGCTATGGTGGAGGTGATGCTTGCTATGGTGGAGGTGATGCTTGCTATGGTGGAGGTGATGCTTGCTATGGTGGAGGTGATGCTTGCTATGGTGGAGGTGATGCTTGCTATGGTGGAGGTGATGCTTGCTATGGTGAAGGTGATGCTTGCTATGGTGAAGGTGATGCTTGCTATGGTGAAGGTGATGCTTGCTATGGTGAAGGTGATGCTTGCTATGGTGGAGGTGATGCTTGCTATGGTGGAGGTGATGCTTGCTATGGTGGAGGTGATGCTTGCTATGGTGGAGGTGATGCTTGCTATGGTGGAGGTGATGCTTGCTATGGTGGAGGTGATGCTTGCTATGGTGGAGGTGATGCTTGCTATGGTGAAGGTGATGCTTGGTATGGTGAAGGTGTTGCTTGGTATGGTGAAGGTGTTGCTTGGTATGGTGAAGGTGCTGCTTGGTATGGTGAAGGTGATGTTTGGTATGGTGAAGGTGATGTTTGGTATGGTGAAGGTGATGCTTGGTATGGTGAAGGTGATGCTTGGTATGGTGAAGGTGATGCACGGTATGGTGAAGGTGTTGCTCGGTATGGTGAAGGTGATGCTTGGTATGGTGAAGGTGATGCTTGGTATGGTGGAGGTGATGCTTGCTATGGTAGAGGTGATGCTTGCTATGGTGAAGGTGATGCTTGGTATGGTGAAGGTGATGCTTGGTATGGTGAAGGTGATGCTTGGTATGGTGAAGGTGATGCTTGGTATGGTGAAGGTGATGCTTGGTATGGTGAAGGTGATGCTTGGTATGGTGAAGGCGATGCTTGGTATGGTGAAGGCGATGCTTGGTATGGTGAAGGCGATGCTTGGTATGGTGAAGGTGATGCTTGGTATGGTGAAGGTGATGCTTGGTATGGTGAAGGTGATGCTTGGTATGGTGAAGGTGATTCTTGGTATGGTGGAGGTGATGCTTGCTATGGTGGAGGTGATGCTTGCTATGGTGGAGGTGATGCTTGCTATGGTGGAGGTGATGCTTGCTATGGTGGAGGTGATGCTTGCTATGGTGGAGGTGATGCTTGCTATGGTGGAGGTGATGCTTGCTATGGTGGAGGTGATGCTTGGTATGGTGAAGGTGATGCTTGGTATGGTGAAGGTGTTGCTTGGTATGGTGAAGGTGTTGCTTGGTATAGTGAAGGTGATGCTTGGTATGGTGAAGGTGATGCTTGGTATGGTGAAGGTGATGCTTGGTATGGTGAAGGTGATGCTTGGTATGGTGAAGGTGATGCTTGGTATGGTGAAGGTGATGCTTGGTATGGTGAAGGTGATGCTTGGTATGGTGAAGGTGCTGCTTGGTATGGTGTAGGTGATGCTTGGTATTGTGGAGGTGATGCTTGGTATGGTGAAGGTGATGCTTGCTATGGTGGAGGTGATGCTTGCTATGGTGGAGGTGATGCTTGCTATGGTGGAGGTGATGCTTGCTATGGTGGAGGTGATGCTTGCTATGGTGGAGGTGATGCTTGCTATGGTGGAGGTGATGCTTGCTATGGTGAAGGTGATGCTTGCTATGGTGAAGGTGATGCTTGCTATGGTGAAGGTGATGCTTCCTATGGTGAAGGTGATGCTTGCTATGGTGAAGGTGATGCTTGCTATGGTGAAGGTGATGCTTGCTATGGTGAAGGTGATGCTTGCTATGGTGAAGGTGATACTTGGTATGGTGAAGGTGATACTTGGTATGGTGAAGGTGATGCTTGGTATGGTGAAGGTGATGCTTGGTATGGTGAAGGTGATGCACGGTATGGTGAAGGTGATGCACGGTATGGTGAAGGTGATGCTTGGTATGGTGGAGGTGATGCTTGGTATGGTGGAGGTGATGCTTGGTATGGTGAAAGTGATGCTTGGTATGGTGAAGGTGATGCTTGGTATGGTGAAGGTGATGCTTGGTATGGTGAAGGTGATGCTTGGTATGGTGAAGGTGATGCTTGGTATGGTGAAGGTGATGCTTGGTATGGTGAAGGTGATGCTTGGTATGGTGAAGGTGATGCTTGGTATGGTGAAGGTGATGCTTGGTATGGTGAAGGTGATGCTTGGTATGGTGAAGGTGATGCTTGGTATGGTGAAGGTGATACTTGCTATGGTGAAGGTGATACTTGGTATGGTGAAGGTGATACTTGGTATGGTGAAGGTGATACTTGGTATGGTGAAGGTGATACTTGGTATGGTGAAGGTGATACTTGGTATGGTGAAGGTGGTACTTGCTATGGTGAAGGTGATACTTGCTATGGTGAAGGTGATACTTGGAATGGTGAAGGTGATGCTTGGTATGGTGAAGGTGATGCTTGGTATGGTGAAGGTGATGCTTGCTATGGTGAAGTTGATACTTGGTATGGTGAAGGTGATACTTGCTATGGTGAAGGTGATACTTGGTATGGTGAAGGTGATACTTGGTGTGGTGAAGGTGATACTTGGTATGGTGAAGGTGATACTTGGTATGGTGAAGGTGATAATTGGTATGGTGAAGGTGATACTTGGTATGGTGAAGGTGATACTTGGTATGGTGAAGGTGATACTTGGTATGGTGAAGGTGATACTTGGTATGGTGAAGGTGATACTTGGTATGGTGAAGGTGATGCTTGGTATGGTGAAGGTGATGCTTGGTATGGTGAAGGTGATGCTTGGTATGGTGAAGGTGATGCTTGGTATGGTGAAGGTGATGCTTGGTATGGTGAAGGTGATGCTTGGTATGGTGAAGGTGATGCTTGCTATGGTGGAGGTGATGCTTGCTATGGTGAAGGTGATGCTTGGTATGGTGAAGTTGATGCTTGCTATGGTGGAGGTGATGCTTGCTGTGATGAAGGTGATGCTTGCTATGGTGAAGGTGATGCTTGCTATGGTGAAGGTGATGCTTGCTATGGTGAAGGTGATGCTTGCTATGGTGAAGGTGATGCTTGCTATTTGTAAGGTGATGCTTGCTATGGTGAAGGTGATGCTTGCTATGGTGAAGATGATGCTTGCTATGGTGAAGGTGATGCTTGCTATGTTGAAGGTGATGCTTGCTATGGTGAAGGTGATGCTTGCTATGGTGAAGGTGATGCTTGCTATGGTGAAGGTGATGCATGCTATGGTGAAGGTGATGCATGCTATGGTGAAGGTGATGCTTGCTATGGTGAAGGTGATGCTTGCTATGGTGAAGGTGATGCTTGCTATGGTGAAGGTGATGCTTGCTATGGTGAAGGTGATGCTTGGTATGGTGAAGGTGATACTTGGTATGGTGAAGGTGATACTTGGTATGGTGAAGGTGATGCTTGGTATGGTGAAGGTGATGCTTGGTATGGTGAAGGTGATGCTTGCTATGGTGGAGGTGATGCTTGCTATGGTGGAGGTGATGCTTGCTATGGTGGAGGTGATGCTTGCTATGGTGAAGGTGATACTTGGTATGGTGAAGGTGATACTTTGTATGGTGAAGGTGATGCTTTGTATGGTGAAGGTGATGCTTGGTATGGTGAAGGTGATACTTGGTATGGTGAAGGTGATGCTTGGTATGGTGAAGGTGATGCTTGGTATGGTGAAGGTGATGCTTGGTATGGTGAAGGTGATGCTTGGTATGGTGAAGGTGATGCTTGGTATGGTGAAGGTGATGCTTGGTATGGTGAAGGTGATGTTTGGTATGGTGAAGGTGATGCTTGGTATGGTGAAGGTGATGCTTGCTATGGTGAAGGTGATGCTTGGTATGGTGAAGGTGATGCTTGGTATGGTGAAGGTGATGCTTGGTATGGTGAAGGTGATGCTTGGTATGGTGAAGGTGATGCTTGGTATGGTGAAGGTGATGCTTGGTATGGTGAAGGTGATGCTTGCTATGGTGAAGGTGATGCTTGCTATGGTGAAGGTGATGCTTGCTATGGTGGAGGTGATGCTTGCTATGGTGGAGGTGATGCTTGCTAAGGTGGAGGTGATGCTTGCTATGGTGGAGGTGATGCTTGCTATGGTGGAGGTGATGCTTGCTATGGTGGAGGTGATGCTTGCTATGGTGAAGGTGATGCTTGGTATGGTGAAGTTGATGCTTGCTATGGTGGAGGTGATGCTTGCTGTGATGAAGGTGATGCTTGCTATGGTGAAGGTGATGCTTGCCATGGTGAAAGTGATGCTTGCCATGGTGAAGGTGATGCTTGCTATGGTGGAGGTGATGCTTGCTATGGTGAAGGTGATGCTTGCTATGGTGAAGGTGATGCTTGGTATGGTGGAGGTGATGCTTGCTATGGTGAAGGTGATGCTTGCTATGGTGAAGGTGATGCTTGCTATGGTGAAGGTGTTGCTTGCTATGGTGAAGGTGATGCTTGCTATGGTGAAGGTGATGCTTGCTATGGTGGAGGTGATGCTTGCTATGGTGGAGGTGATGCTTGCTATGGTGGAGGTGATGCTTGCTATGGTGGAGGTGATGCTTGCTATGGTGGAGGTGATGCTTGCTATGGTGGAGGTGATGCTTGCTATGGTGGAGGTGATGCTTGCTATGGTGAAGGTGATGCTTGCTATGGTGGAGGTGGTGCTTGCTATGGTGAAGGTGATGCTTGCTATGGTGAAGGTGATGCTTGCTATGGTGAAGGTGATGCTTGCTATGGTGAAGGTGATGCTTGCTATGGTGAAGGTGATGATTGCTATGGTGAAGGTGATGCTTGCTATGGTGAAGGTGATGCTTGCTATGGTGAAGCTGATGCATGCTATGGTGAAGGTGATGCTTGCTATGGTGAAGGTGATGCTTGCTGAGGTGAAGGTGATGCTTGCTGAGGTGAAGGTGATGCTTGGTATGGTGAAGGTGATGCTTTGTATGGTGAAGGTGATGCTTGGTATGGTGAAGGTGATGCTTGGTATGGTGAAGGTGATGCTTGGTATGGTGAAGGTGATGCTTGGTATGGTGAAGGTGATGCTTGCTATGGTGGAGGTGATGCTTGCTATGGTGAAGGTGATGCTTGCTATGGTGGAGGTGATGCTTGGTATGGTGAAGTTGATGCTTGCTATGGTGGAGGTGATGCTTGCAGTGATGAAGGTGATGCTTGCTATGGTGAAGGTGATGCTTGCTATGGTGAAGGTGATGCTTGCTATGGTGAAGGTGATGCTTGCTATGGTGGAGGTGATGCTTGCTATGGTGAAGGTGATGCTTGCTATGGTGAAGGTGATGCTTGCTATGGTGAAGGTGATGCTTGCTATGGTGGAGGTGATGCTTGCTATGGTGGAGGTGATGCTTGCTATGGTGGAGGTGATGCTTGCTATGGTGGAGGTGATGCTTGCTATGGTGGAGGTGATGCTTGCTATGGTGGAGGTGATGCTTGCTATGGTGGAGGTGATGCTTGCTATGGTGGAGGTGATGCTTGCTATGGTGAAGGTGATGCTTGCTATGGTGAAGGTGATGCTTGCTATGGTGAAGGTGATGCTTGCTATGGTGAAGGTGATGCTTGCTATGGTGGAGGTGATGCTTGCTATGGTGGAGGTGATGCTTGCTATGGTGGAGGTGATGCTTGCTATGGTGGAGGTGATGCTTGCTATGGTGGAGGTGATGCTTGCTATGGTGGAGGTGATGCTTGCTATGGTGAAGGTGATGCTTGGTATGGTGAAGGTGATGCTTGGTATGGTGAAGGTGATGCTTGGTATGGTGAAGGCGATGCTTGGTATGGTGAAGGCGATGCTTGGTATGGTGAAGGCGATGCTTGGTATGGTGAAGGTGATGCTTGGTATGGTGAAGGTGATGCTTGGTATGGTGAAGGTGATGCTTGGTATGGTGAAGGTGATTCTTGGTATGGTGGAGGTGATGCTTGCTATGGTGGAGGTGATGCTTGCTATGGTGGAGGTGATGCTTGCTATGGTGGAGGTGATGCTTGCTATGGTGGAGGTGATGCTTGCTATGGTGGAGGTGATGCTTGCTATGGTGGAGGTGATGCTTGGTATGGTGAAGGTGATGCTTGGTATGGTGAAGGTGTTGCTTGGTATGGTGAAGGTGTTGCTTGGTATGGTGAAGGTGATGCTTGGTATGGTGAAGGTGATGCTTGGTATGGTGAAGGTGATGCTTGGTATGGTGAAGGTGATGCTTGGTATGGTGAAGGTGATGCTTGGTATGGTGAAGGTGATGCTTGGTATGGTGAAGGTGATGCTTGGTATGGTGAAGGTGCTGCTTGGTATGGTGTAGGTGATGCTTGGTATTGTGGAGGTGATGCTTGGTATGGTGAAGGTGATGCTTGGTATGGTGAAGGTGATGCTTGGTATGGTGAAGGTGATGCTTGGTATGGTGAAGGTGATGCTTGGTATGGTGAAGGTGGTGCTTGGTATGGTGAAGGTGATGCTTGGTATGGTGAAGGTGATGCTTGGTATGGTGAAGGTGATGCTTGGTATGGTGAAGGTGATGCTTGGTATGGTGAAGGTGGTGCTTGGTATGGTGAAGGTGATGCTTGGTATGGTGAAGGTGATACTTGGTATGGTGAAGGTGATACTTGGTATGGTGAAGGTGATGCTTGGTATGGTGAAGGTGATGCTTGGTATGGTGAAGGTGATGCGTGCTATGGTGAAGGTGATGCTTGCTATGGTGAAGGTGATACTTGGAATGGTGAAGGTGATACTTGGAATGGTGAAGGTGATACTTGGTATGGTGAAGGTGATGCTTGGTATGGTGAAGGTGATGCTTGGTATGGTGAAGGTGATGCTTGGTATGGTGAAGGTGATGCTTGGTATGGTGAAGGTGATGCTTGGTATGGTGAAGGTGATGCTTGGTATGGTGAAGGTGATGTTTGGTATGGTGAAGGTGATGCTTGGTATGGTGAAGGTGATGCTTGCTATGGTGAAGGTGATGCTTGGTATGGTGAAGGTGATGCTTGGTATGGTGAAGGTGATGCTTGGTATGGTGAAGGTGATGCTTGGTATGGTGAAGGTGATGCTTGGTATGGTGAAGGTGATGCTTGGTATGGTGAAGGTGATGCTTGCTATGGTGAAGGTGATGCTTGCTATGGTGAAGGTGATGCTTGCTATGGTGGAGGTGATGCTTGCTATGGTGGAGGTGATGCTTGCTAAGGTGGAGGTGATGCTTGCTATGGTGGAGGTGATGCTTGCTATGGTGGAGGTGATGCTTGCTATGGTGGAGGTGATGCTTGCTATGGTGAAGGTGATGCTTGGTATGGTGAAGTTGATGCTTGCTATGGTGGAGGTGATGCTTGCTGTGATGAAGGTGATGCTTGCTATGGTGAAGGTGATGCTTGCCATGGTGAAAGTGATGCTTGCCATGGTGAAGGTGATGCTTGCTATGGTGGAGGTGATGCTTGCTATGGTGAAGGTGATGCTTGCTATGGTGAAGGTGATGCTTGGTATGGTGGAGGTGATGCTTGCTATGGTGAAGGTGATGCTTGCTATGGTGAAGGTGATGCTTGCTATGGTGAAGGTGTTGCTTGCTATGGTGAAGGTGATGCTTGCTATGGTGAAGGTGATGCTTGCTATGGTGGAGGTGATGCTTGCTATGGTGGAGGTGATGCTTGCTATGGTGGAGGTGATGCTTGCTATGGTGAAGGTGATGCTTGCTATGGTGGAGGTGATGCTTGCTATGGTGGAGGTGATGCTTGCTATGGTGGAGGTGATGCTTGCTATGGTGAAGGTGATGCTTGCTATGGTGGAGGTGGTGCTTGCTATGGTGAAGGTGATGCTTGCTATGGTGAAGGTGATGCTTGCTATGGTGAAGGTGATGCTTGCTATGGTGAAGGTGATGCTTGCTATGGTGAAGGTGATGATTGCTATGGTGAAGGTGATGCTTGCTATGGTGAAGGTGATGCTTGCTATGGTGAAGCTGATGCATGCTATGGTGAAGGTGATGCTTGCTATGGTGAAGGTGATGCTTGCTGAGGTGAAGGTGATGCTTGCTGAGGTGAAGGTGATGCTTGGTATGGTGAAGGTGATGCTTTGTATGGTGAAGGTGATGCTTGGTATGGTGAAGGTGATGCTTGGTATGGTGAAGGTGATGCTTGGTATGGTGAAGGTGATGCTTGGTATGGTGAAGGTGATGCTTGCTATGGTGGAGGTGATGCTTGCTATGGTGAAGGTGATGCTTGCTATGGTGGAGGTGATGCTTGGTATGGTGAAGTTGATGCTTGCTATGGTGGAGGTGATGCTTGCAGTGATGAAGGTGATGCTTGCTATGGTGAAGGTGATGCTTGCTATGGTGAAGGTGATGCTTGCTATGGTGAAGGTGATGCTTGCTATGGTGGAGGTGATGCTTGCTATGGTGAAGGTGATGCTTGCTATGGTGAAGGTGATGCTTGCTATGGTGAAGGTGATGCTTGCTATGGTGGAGGTGATGCTTGCTATGGTGGAGGTGATGCTTGCTATGGTGGAGGTGATGCTTGCTATGGTGGAGGTGATGCTTGCTATGGTGGAGGTGATGCTTGCTATGGTGGAGGTGATGCTTGCTATGGTGGAGGTGATGCTTGCTATGGTGGAGGTGATGCTTGCTATGGTGAAGGTGATGCTTGCTATGGTGAAGGTGATGCTTGCTATGGTGAAGGTGATGCTTGCTATGGTGAAGGTGATGCTTGCTATGGTGGAGGTGATGCTTGCTATGGTGGAGGTGATGCTTGCTATGGTGGAGGTGATGCTTGCTATGGTGGAGGTGATGCTTGCTATGGTGGAGGTGATGCTTGCTATGGTGGAGGTGATGCTTGCTATGGTGAAGGTGATGCTTGGTATGGTGAAGGTGATGCTTGGTATGGTGAAGGTGATGCTTGGTATGGTGAAGGCGATGCTTGGTATGGTGAAGGCGATGCTTGGTATGGTGAAGGCGATGCTTGGTATGGTGAAGGTGATGCTTGGTATGGTGAAGGTGATGCTTGGTATGGTGAAGGTGATGCTTGGTATGGTGAAGGTGATTCTTGGTATGGTGGAGGTGATGCTTGCTATGGTGGAGGTGATGCTTGCTATGGTGGAGGTGATGCTTGCTATGGTGGAGGTGATGCTTGCTATGGTGGAGGTGATGCTTGCTATGGTGGAGGTGATGCTTGCTATGGTGGAGGTGATGCTTGGTATGGTGAAGGTGATGCTTGGTATGGTGAAGGTGTTGCTTGGTATGGTGAAGGTGTTGCTTGGTATGGTGAAGGTGATGCTTGGTATGGTGAAGGTGATGCTTGGTATGGTGAAGGTGATGCTTGGTATGGTGAAGGTGATGCTTGGTATGGTGAAGGTGATGCTTGGTATGGTGAAGGTGATGCTTGGTATGGTGAAGGTGATGCTTGGTATGGTGAAGGTGCTGCTTGGTATGGTGTAGGTGATGCTTGGTATTGTGGAGGTGATGCTTGGTATGGTGAAGGTGATGCTTGGTATGGTGAAGGTGATGCTTGGTATGGTGAAGGTGATGCTTGGTATGGTGAAGGTGATGCTTGGTATGGTGAAGGTGGTGCTTGGTATGGTGAAGGTGATGCTTGGTATGGTGAAGGTGATGCTTGGTATGGTGAAGGTGATGCTTGGTATGGTGAAGGTGATGCTTGGTATGGTGAAGGTGGTGCTTGGTATGGTGAAGGTGATGCTTGGTATGGTGAAGGTGATACTTGGTATGGTGAAGGTGATACTTGGTATGGTGAAGGTGATGCTTGGTATGGTGAAGGTGATGCTTGGTATGGTGAAGGTGATGCGTGCTATGGTGAAGGTGATGCTTGCTATGGTGAAGGTGATGCTTGCTATGGTGAAGGTGATACTTGGAATGGTGAAGGTGATACTTGGAATGGTGAAGGTGATACTTCCTATGGTGAAGGTGATACTTGGTATGGTGAAGGTGATACTTGCTATGGTGAAGGTGATAATTGGTATGGTGAAGGTGATACTTGGTATGGTGAAGGTGATAATTGGTATGGTGAAGGTGATACTTGGTATGGTGAAGGTGATACTTGGTATGGTGAAGGTGATACTTGGTATGGTGAAGGTGATGCTTGGTATGGTGAAGGTGATGCTTGGTATGGTGAAGGTGATGCTTGGTATGGTGAAGGTGATGCTTGGTATGGTGAAGGTGATGCTTGGTATGGTGAAGGTGATGCTTGGTATGGTGAAGGTGATGCTTGGTATGGTGAAGGTGATGCTTGGTATGGTGAAGGTGATGCTTGCTATGGTGGAGGTGATGCTTGCTATGGTGAAGGTGATGCTTGCTATGGTGGAGGTGATGCTTGGTATGGTGAAGTTGATGCTTGCTATGGTGGAGGTGATGCTTGCTGTGATGAAGGTGATGCTTGCTATGGTGAAGGTGATCCTTGCTATGGTGAAGGTGATGCTTGCTATGGTGAAGGTGATGCTTGCTATGGTGGAGGTGATGCTTGCTATGGTGAAGGTGATGCTTGCTATGGTGAAGGTGATGCTTGCTATGGTGAAGGTGATGCTTGCTATGGTGAAGGTGATGCTTGCTATGGTGGAGGTGATGCTTGCTATGGTGGAGGTGATTCTTGCTATGGTGGAGGTGATGCTTGCTATGGTGGAGGTGATGCTTGCTATGGTGGAGGTGATGCTTGCTATGGTGGAGGTGATGCTTGCTATGGTGGAGGTGATGCTTGCTATGGTGAAGGTGATGCTTGCTATGGTGAAGGTGATGCTTGCTATGGTGAAGGTGATGCTTGCTATGGTGAAGGTGATGCTTGCTATGGTGGAGGTGATGCTTGCTATGGTGGAGGTGATGCTTGCTATGGTGGAGGTGATGCTTGCTATGGTGGAGGTGATGCTTGCTATGGTGGAGGTGATGCTTGCTATGGTGGAGGTGATGCTTGCTATGGTGGAGGTGATGCTTGCTATGGTGAAGGTGATGCTTGGTATGGTGAAGGTGATGCACGGTATGGTGAAGGTGATGCACGGTATGGTGAAGGTGTTGCTCGGTATGGTGAAGGTGATGCTTGGTATGGTGAAGGTGATGCTTGGTATGGTGGAGGTGATGCTTGCTATGGTAGAGGTGATGCTTGCTATGGTGGAGGTGATGCTTGCTATGGTGGAGGTGATGCTTGCTATGGTGGAGGTGATGCTTGCTATGGTGAAGGTGATGCTTGCTATGGTGGAGGTGGTGCTTGCTGAGGTGAAGGTGATGCTTGCTGAGGTGAAGGTGATGCTTGGTATGGTGAAGGTGATGCTTGGTATGGTGAAGGTGATGCTTGGTATGGTGAAGGTGATGCTTGGTATGGTGAAGGTGATGCTTGGTATGGTGAAGGTGATGCTTGGTATGGTGAAGGTGATGCTTGGTATGGTGAAGGTGATGCTTGCTATGGTGGAGGTGATGCTTGCTATGGTGAAGGTGATGCTTGCTATGGTGGAGGTGATGCTTGGTATGGTGAAGTTGATGCTTGCTATGGTGGAGGTGATGCTTGCTGTGATGAAGGTGATGCTTGCTGTGATGAAGGTGATGCTTGCTATGGTGAAGGTGATGCTTGCTATGGTGAAGGTGATGCTTGCTATGGTGAAGGTGATGCTTGCTATGGTGGAGGTGATGCTTGCTATGGTGAAGGTGATGCTTGCTATGGTGAAGGTGATGCTTGCTATGGTGAAGGTGATGCTTGCTATGGTGGAGGTGATGCTTGCTATGGTGGAGGTGATGCTTGCTATGGTGGAGGTGATGCTTGCTATGGTGGAGGTGATGCTTGCTATGGTGGAGGTGATGCTTGCTATGGTGGAGGTGATGCTTGCTATGGTGGAGGTGATGCTTGCTATGGTGGAGGTGATGCTTGCTATGGTGGAGGTGATGCTTGCTATGGTGAAGGTGATGCTTGCTATGGTGAAGGTGATGCTTGCTATGGTGAAGGTGATGCTTGCTATGGTGAAGGTGATGCTTGCTATGGTGGAGGTGATGCTTGCTATGGTGGAGGTGATGCTTGCTATGGTGGAGGTGATGCTTGCTATGGTGGAGGTGATGCTTGCTATGGTGGAGGTGATGCTTGCTATGGTGGAGGTGATGCTTGCTATGGTGGAGGTGATGCTTGCTATGGTGAAGGTGATGCTTGGTATGGTGAAGGTGTTGCTTGGTATGGTGAAGGTGTTGCTTGGTATGGTGAAGGTGCTGCTTGGTATGGTGAAGGTGATGCTTGGTATGGTGAAGGTGATGCTTGGTATGGTGAAGGTGATGCTTGGTATGGTGAAGGTGATGCTTGGTATGGTGAAGGTGATGCACGGTATGGTGAAGGTGTTGCTCAGTATGGTGAAGGTGATGCTTGGTATGGTGAAGGTGATGCTTGGTATGGTGGAGGTGATGCTTGCTATGGTAGAGGTGATGCTTGCTATGGTGAAGGTGATGCTTGGTATGGTGAAGGTGATGCTTGGTATGGTGAAGGTGATGCTTGGTATGGTGAAGGTGATGCTTGGTATGGTGAAGGCGATGCTTGGTATGGTGAAGGCGATGCTTGGTATGGTGAAGGCGATGCTTGGTATGGTGAAGGCGATGCTTGGTATGGTGAAGGTGATGCTTGGTATGGTGAAGGTGATGCTTGGTATGGTGAAGGTGATTCTTGGTATGGTGGAGGTGATGCTTGCTATGGTGGAGGTGATGCTTGCTATGGTGGAGGTGATGCTTGCTATGGTGGAGGTGATGCTTGCTATGGTGGAGGTGATGCTTGCTATGGTGGAGGTGATGCTTGCTATGGTGGAGGTGATGCTTGCTATGGTGGAGGTGATGCTTGGTGTGGTGAAGGTGATGCTTGGTATGGTGAAGGTGTTGCTTGGTATGGTGAAGGTGTTGCTTGGTATGGTGAAGGTGATGCTTGGTATGGTGAAGGTGATGCTTGGTATGGTGAAGGTGATGCTTGGTATGGTGAAGGTGCTGCTTGGTATGGTGTAGGTGATGCTTGGTATTGTGGAGGTGATGCTTGGTATGGTGAAGGTGATGCTTGCTATGGTGGAGGTGATGCTTGCTATGGTGGAGGTGATGCTTGCTATGGTGGAGGTGATGCTTGCTATGGTGGAGGTGATGCTTGCTATGGTGGAGGTGATGCTTGCTATGGTGGAGGTGATGCTTGCTATGGTGGAGGTGATGCTTGCTATGGTGAAGGTGATGCTTGCTATGGTGAAGGTGATGCTTGCTATGGTGAAGGTGATGCTTCCTATGGTGAAGGTGATGCTTGCTATGGTGAAGGTGATGCTTGCTATGGTGAAGGTGATGCTTGCTATGGTGAAGGTGATGCTTGCTATGGTGAAGGTGATACTTGGTATGGTGAAGGTGATACTTGGTATGGTGAAGGTGATGCTTGGTATGGTGAAGGTGATGCTTGGTATGGTGAAGGTGATGCACGGTATGGTGAAGGTGATGCACGGTATGGTGAAGGTGATGCTTGGTATGGTGGAGGTGATGCTTGGTATGGTGGAGGTGATGCTTGGTATGGTGAAAGTGATGCTTGGTATGGTGAAGGTGATGCTTGGTATGGTGAAGGTGATGCTTGGTATGGTGAAGGTGATGCTTGGTATGGTGAAGGTGATGCTTGGTATGGTGAAGGTGATGCTTGGTATGGTGAAGGTGATGCTTGGTATGGTGAAGGTGATGCTTGGTATGGTGAAGGTGATGCTTGGTATGGTGAAGGTGATGCTTGGTATGGTGAAGGTGATGCTTGGTATGGTGAAGGTGATACTTGCTATGGTGAAGGTGATACTTGGTATGGTGAAGGTGATACTTGGTATGGTGAAGGTGATACTTGGTATGGTGAAGGTGATACTTGGTATGGTGAAGGTGATACTTGGTATGGTGAAGGTGGTACTTGCTATGGTGAAGGTGATACTTGCTATGGTGAAGGTGATACTTGGAATGGTGAAGGTGATGCTTGGTATGGTGAAGGTGATGCTTGGTATGGTGAAGGTGATGCTTGCTATGGTGAAGTTGATACTTGGTATGGTGAAGGTGATACTTGCTATGGTGAAGGTGATACTTGGTATGGTGAAGGTGATACTTGGTGTGGTGAAGGTGATACTTGGTATGGTGAAGGTGATACTTGGTATGGTGAAGGTGATAATTGGTATGGTGAAGGTGATACTTGGTATGGTGAAGGTGATACTTGGTATGGTGAAGGTGATACTTGGTATGGTGAAGGTGATACTTGGTATGGTGAAGGTGATACTTGGTATGGTGAAGGTGATGCTTGGTATGGTGAAGGTGATGCTTGGTATGGTGAAGGTGATGCTTGGTATGGTGAAGGTGATGCTTGGTATGGTGAAGGTGATGCTTGGTATGGTGAAGGTGATGCTTGGTATGGTGAAGGTGATGCTTGCTATGGTGGAGGTGATGCTTGCTATGGTGAAGGTGATGCTTGGTATGGTGAAGTTGATGCTTGCTATGGTGGAGGTGATGCTTGCTGTGATGAAGGTGATGCTTGCTATGGTGAAGGTGATGCTTGCTATGGTGAAGGTGATGCTTGCTATGGTGAAGGTGATGCTTGCTATGGTGAAGGTGATGCTTGCTATTTGTAAGGTGATGCTTGCTATGGTGAAGGTGATGCTTGCTATGGTGAAGATGATGCTTGCTATGGTGAAGGTGATGCTTGCTATGTTGAAGGTGATGCTTGCTATGGTGAAGGTGATGCTTGCTATGGTGAAGGTGATGCTTGCTATGGTGAAGGTGATGCATGCTATGGTGAAGGTGATGCATGCTATGGTGAAGGTGATGCTTGCTATGGTGAAGGTGATGCTTGCTATGGTGAAGGTGATGCTTGCTATGGTGAAGGTGATGCTTGCTATGGTGAAGGTGATGCTTGGTATGGTGAAGGTGATACTTGGTATGGTGAAGGTGATACTTGGTATGGTGAAGGTGATGCTTGGTATGGTGAAGGTGATGCTTGGTATGGTGAAGGTGATGCTTGCTATGGTGGAGGTGATGCTTGCTATGGTGGAGGTGATGCTTGCTATGGTGGAGGTGATGCTTGCTATGGTGAAGGTGATACTTGGTATGGTGAAGGTGATACTTTGTATGGTGAAGGTGATGCTTTGTATGGTGAAGGTGATGCTTGGTATGGTGAAGGTGATACTTGGTATGGTGAAGGTGATGCTTGGTATGGTGAAGGTGATGCTTGGTATGGTGAAGGTGATGCTTGGTATGGTGAAGGTGATGCTTGGTATGGTGAAGGTGATGCTTGGTATGGTGAAGGTGATGCTTGGTATGGTGAAGGTGATGTTTGGTATGGTGAAGGTGATGCTTGGTATGGTGAAGGTGATGCTTGCTATGGTGAAGGTGATGCTTGGTATGGTGAAGGTGATGCTTGGTATGGTGAAGGTGATGCTTGGTATGGTGAAGGTGATGCTTGGTATGGTGAAGGTGATGCTTGGTATGGTGAAGGTGATGCTTGGTATGGTGAAGGTGATGCTTGCTATGGTGAAGGTGATGCTTGCTATGGTGAAGGTGATGCTTGCTATGGTGGAGGTGATGCTTGCTATGGTGGAGGTGATGCTTGCTAAGGTGGAGGTGATGCTTGCTATGGTGGAGGTGATGCTTGCTATGGTGGAGGTGATGCTTGCTATGGTGGAGGTGATGCTTGCTATGGTGAAGGTGATGCTTGGTATGGTGAAGTTGATGCTTGCTATGGTGGAGGTGATGCTTGCTGTGATGAAGGTGATGCTTGCTATGGTGAAGGTGATGCTTGCCATGGTGAAAGTGATGCTTGCCATGGTGAAGGTGATGCTTGCTATGGTGGAGGTGATGCTTGCTATGGTGAAGGTGATGCTTGCTATGGTGAAGGTGATGCTTGGTATGGTGGAGGTGATGCTTGCTATGGTGAAGGTGATGCTTGCTATGGTGAAGGTGATGCTTGCTATGGTGAAGGTGTTGCTTGCTATGGTGAAGGTGATGCTTGCTATGGTGAAGGTGATGCTTGCTATGGTGGAGGTGATGCTTGCTATGGTGGAGGTGATGCTTGCTATGGTGGAGGTGATGCTTGCTATGGTGGAGGTGATGCTTGCTATGGTGGAGGTGATGCTTGCTATGGTGGAGGTGATGCTTGCTATGGTGAAGGTGATGCTTGCTATGGTGGAGGTGGTGCTTGCTATGGTGAAGGTGATGCTTGCTATGGTGAAGGTGATGCTTGCTATGGTGAAGGTGATGCTTGCTATGGTGAAGGTGATGCTTGCTATGGTGAAGGTGATGATTGCTATGGTGAAGGTGATGCTTGCTATGGTGAAGGTGATGCTTGCTATGGTGAAGCTGATGCATGCTATGGTGAAGGTGATGCTTGCTATGGTGAAGGTGATGCTTGCTGAGGTGAAGGTGATGCTTGCTGAGGTGAAGGTGATGCTTGGTATGGTGAAGGTGATGCTTTGTATGGTGAAGGTGATGCTTGGTATGGTGAAGGTGATGCTTGGTATGGTGAAGGTGATGCTTGGTATGGTGAAGGTGATGCTTGGTATGGTGAAGGTGATGCTTGCTATGGTGGAGGTGATGCTTGCTATGGTGAAGGTGATGCTTGCTATGGTGGAGGTGATGCTTGGTATGGTGAAGTTGATGCTTGCTATGGTGGAGGTGATGCTTGCAGTGATGAAGGTGATGCTTGCTATGGTGAAGGTGATGCTTGCTATGGTGAAGGTGATGCTTGCTATGGTGAAGGTGATGCTTGCTATGGTGGAGGTGATGCTTGCTATGGTGAAGGTGATGCTTGCTATGGTGAAGGTGATGCTTGCTATGGTGAAGGTGATGCTTGCTATGGTGGAGGTGATGCTTGCTATGGTGGAGGTGATGCTTGCTATGGTGGAGGTGATGCTTGCTATGGTGAAGGTGATGCTTGGTATGGTGAAGGTGATGCTTGGTATGGTGAAGGTGATGCTTGGTATGGTGAAGGCGATGCTTGGTATGGTGAAGGCGATGCTTGGTATGGTGAAGGCGATGCTTGGTATGGTGAAGGTGATGCTTGGTATGGTGAAGGTGATGCTTGGTATGGTGAAGGTGATGCTTGGTATGGTGAAGGTGATTCTTGGTATGGTGGAGGTGATGCTTGCTATGGTGGAGGTGATGCTTGCTATGGTGGAGGTGATGCTTGCTATGGTGGAGGTGATGCTTGCTATGGTGGAGGTGATGCTTGCTATGGTGGAGGTGATGCTTGCTATGGTGGAGGTGATGCTTGGTATGGTGAAGGTGATGCTTGGTATGGTGAAGGTGTTGCTTGGTATGGTGAAGGTGTTGCTTGGTATGGTGAAGGTGATGCTTGGTATGGTGAAGGTGATGCTTGGTATGGTGAAGGTGATGCTTGGTATGGTGAAGGTGATGCTTGGTATGGTGAAGGTGATGCTTGGTATGGTGAAGGTGATGCTTGGTATGGTGAAGGTGATGCTTGGTATGGTGAAGGTGCTGCTTGGTATGGTGTAGGTGATGCTTGGTATTGTGGAGGTGATGCTTGGTATGGTGAAGGTGATGCTTGGTATGGTGAAGGTGATGCTTGGTATGGTGAAGGTGATGCTTGGTATGGTGAAGGTGATGCTTGGTATGGTGAAGGTGGTGCTTGGTATGGTGAAGGTGATGCTTGGTATGGTGAAGGTGATGCTTGGTATGGTGAAGGTGATGCTTGGTATGGTGAAGGTGATGCTTGGTATGGTGAAGGTGGTGCTTGGTATGGTGAAGGTGATGCTTGGTATGGTGAAGGTGATACTTGGTATGGTGAAGGTGATACTTGGTATGGTGAAGGTGATGCTTGGTATGGTGAAGGTGATGCTTGGTATGGTGAAGGTGATGCGTGCTATGGTGAAGGTGATGCTTGCTATGGTGAAGGTGATGCTTGCTATGGTGAAGGTGATACTTGGAATGGTGAAGGTGATACTTGGAATGGTGAAGGTGATACTTGCTATGGTGAAGGTGATACTTGGTATGGTGAAGGTGATACTTGCTATGGTGAAGGTGATAATTGGTATGGTGAAGGTGATACTTGGTATGGTGAAGGTGATAATTGGTATGGTGAAGGTGATACTTGGTATGGTGAAGGTGATACTTGGTATGGTGAAGGTGATACTTGGTATGGTGAAGGTGATGCTTGGTATGGTGAAGGTGATGCTTGGTATGGTGAAGGTGATGCTTGGTATGGTGAAGGTGATGCTTGGTATGGTGAAGGTGATGCTTGGTATGGTGAAGGTGATGCTTGGTATGGTGAAGGTGATGCTTGGTATGGTGAAGGTGATGCTTGGTATGGTGAAGGTGATGCTTGCTATGGTGGAGGTGATGCTTGCTATGGTGAAGGTGATGCTTGCTATGGTGGAGGTGATGCTTGGTATGGTGAAGTTGATGCTTGCTATGGTGGAGGTGATGCTTGCTGTGATGAAGGTGATGCTTGCTATGGTGAAGGTGATCCTTGCTATGGTGAAGGTGATGCTTGCTATGGTGGAGGTGATGCTTGCTATGGTGAAGGTGATGCTTGCTATGGTGAAGGTGATGCTTGCTATGGTGAAGGTGATGCTTGCTATGGTGAAGGTGATGCTTGCTATGGTGGAGGTGATGCTTGCTATGGTGGAGGTGATTCTTGCTATGGTGGAGGTGATGCTTGCTATGGTGGAGGTGATGCTTGCTATGGTGGAGGTGATGCTTGCTATGGTGGAGGTGATGCTTGCTATGGTGGAGGTGATGCTTGCTATGGTGAAGGTGATGCTTGCTATGGTGAAGGTGATGCTTGCTATGGTGAAGGTGATGCTTGCTATGGTGAAGGTGATGCTTGCTATGGTGGAGGTGATGCTTGCTATGGTGGAGGTGATGCTTGCTATGGTGGAGGTGATGCTTGCTATGGTGGAGGTGATGCTTGCTATGGTGGAGGTGATGCTTGCTATGGTGGAGGTGATGCTTGCTATGGTGGAGGTGATGCTTGCTATGGTGAAGGTGATGCTTGGTATGGTGAAGGTGATGCACGGTATGGTGAAGGTGATGCACGGTATGGTGAAGGTGTTGCTCGGTATGGTGAAGGTGATGCTTGGTATGGTGAAGGTGATGCTTGGTATGGTGGAGGTGATGCTTGCTATGGTAGAGGTGATGCTTGCTATGGTGGAGGTGATGCTTGCTATGGTGGAGGTGATGCTTGCTATGGTGGAGGTGATGCTTGCTATGGTGAAGGTGATGCTTGCTATGGTGGAGGTGGTGCTTGCTGAGGTGAAGGTGATGCTTGCTGAGGTGAAGGTGATGCTTGGTATGGTGAAGGTGATGCTTGGTATGGTGAAGGTGATGCTTGGTATGGTGAAGGTGATGCTTGGTATGGTGAAGGTGATGCTTGGTATGGTGAAGGTGATGCTTGGTATGGTGAAGGTGATGCTTGGTATGGTGAAGGTGATGCTTGCTATGGTGGAGGTGATGCTTGCTATGGTGAAGGTGATGCTTGCTATGGTGGAGGTGATGCTTGGTATGGTGAAGTTGATGCTTGCTATGGTGGAGGTGATGCTTGCTGTGATGAAGGTGATGCTTGCTGTGATGAAGGTGATGCTTGCTATGGTGAAGGTGATGCTTGCTATGGTGAAGGTGATGCTTGCTATGGTGGAGGTGATGCTTGCTATGGTGAAGGTGATGCTTGCTATGGTGAAGGTGATGCTTGCTATGGTGAAGGTGATGCTTGCTATGGTGGAGGTGATGCTTGCTATGGTGGAGGTGATGCTTGCTATGGTGGAGGTGATGCTTGCTATGGTGGAGGTGATGCTTGCTATGGTGGAGGTGATGCTTGCTATGGTGGAGGTGATGCTTGCTATGGTGGAGGTGATGCTTGCTATGGTGGAGGTGATGCTTGCTATGGTGGAGGTGATGCTTGCTATGGTGAAGGTGATGCTTGCTATGGTGAAGGTGATGCTTGCTATGGTGAAGGTGATGCTTGCTATGGTGAAGGTGATGCTTGCTATGGTGGAGGTGATGCTTGCTATGGTGGAGGTGATGCTTGCTATGGTGGAGGTGATGCTTGCTATGGTGGAGGTGATGCTTGCTATGGTGGAGGTGATGCTTGCTATGGTGGAGGTGATGCTTGCTATGGTGGAGGTGATGCTTGCTATGGTGAAGGTGATGCTTGGTATGGTGAAGGTGTTGCTTGGTATGGTGAAGGTGTTGCTTGGTATGGTGAAGGTGCTGCTTGGTATGGTGAAGGTGATGCTTGGTATGGTGAAGGTGATGCTTGGTATGGTGAAGGTGATGCTTGGTATGGTGAAGGTGATGCTTGGTATGGTGAAGGTGATGCACGGTATGGTGAAGGTGTTGCTCGGTATGGTGAAGGTGATGCTTGGTATGGTGAAGGTGATGCTTGGTATGGTGGAGGTGATGCTTGCTATGGTAGAGGTGATGCTTGCTATGGTGAAGGTGATGCTTGGTATGGTGAAGGTGATGCTTGGTATGGTGAAGGTGATGCTTGGTATGGTGAAGGTGATGCTTGGTATGGTGAAGGCGATGCTTGGTATGGTGAAGGCGATGCTTGGTATGGTGAAGGCGATGCTTGGTATGGTGAAGGCGATGCTTGGTATGGTGAAGGTGATGCTTGGTATGGTGAAGGTGATGCTTGGTATGGTGAAGGTGATTCTTGGTATGGTGGAGGTGATGCTTGCTATGGTGGAGGTGATGCTTGCTATGGTGGAGGTGATGCTTGCTATGGTGGAGGTGATGCTTGCTATGGTGGAGGTGATGCTTGCTATGGTGGAGGTGATGCTTGCTATGGTGGAGGTGATGCTTGCTATGGTGGAGGTGATGCTTGGTGTGGTGAAGGTGATGCTTGGTATGGTGAAGGTGTTGCTTGGTATGGTGAAGGTGTTGCTTGGTATGGTGAAGGTGATGCTTGGTATGGTGAAGGTGATGCTTGGTATGGTGAAGGTGATGCTTGGTATGGTGAAGGTGATGCTTGGTATGGTGAAGGTGATGCTTGGTATGGTGAAGGTGATGCTTGGTATGGTGAAGGTGATGCTTGGTATGGTGAAGGTGCTGCTTGGTATGGTGTAGGTGATGCTTGGTATTGTGGAGGTGATGCTTGGTATGGTGAAGGTGATGCTTGGTATGGTGAAGGTGATGGTTGGTATGGTGAAGGTGATGCTTGGTATGGTGAAGGTGGTGCTTGGTATGGTGAAGGTGATGCTTGGTATGGTGAAGGTGATGCTTGGTATGGTGAAGGTGATGCTTGGTATGGTGAAGGTGATGCTTGGTATGGTGAAGGTGATGCTTGGTATGGTGAAGGTGATGCTTGGTATGGTGAAGGTGATACTTGGTATGGTGAAGGTGATACTTGGTATGGTGAAGGTGATGCTTGGTATGGTGAAGGTGATGCTTGGTATGGTGAAGGTGATGCGTGCTATGGTGAAGGTGATGCTTGCTATGGTGAAGGTGATGCTTGCTATGGTGAAGGTGATACTTGGAATGGTGAAGGTGATACTTGGAATGGTGAAGGTGATACTTGGAATGGTGAAGGTGATACTTGGTATGGTGAAGGTGATACTTGCTATGGTGAAGGTGATAATTGGTATGGTGAAGGTGATACTTGGTATGGTGAAGGTGATAATTGGTATGGTGAAGGTGATACTTGCTATGGTGGAGGTGATGCTTGCTATGGTGGAGGTGATGCTTGCTATGGTGGAGGTGATGCTTGCTATGGTGGAGGTGATGCTTGCTATGGTGGAGGTGATGCTTGCTATGGTGGAGGTGATGCTTGCTATGGTGAAGGTGATGCTTGCTATGGTGAAGGTGATGCTTGCTATGGTGAAGGTGATGCTTGCTATGGTGAAGGTGATGCTTGCTGTGGTGGAGGTGATGCTTGCTATGGTGGAGGTGATGCTTGCTATGGTGGAGGTGATGCTTGGTATGGTGAAGTTGATGCTTGCTATGGTGGAGGTGATGCTTGCAGTGATGAAGGTGATGCTTGCTATGGTGGAGGTGATGCTTGCTATGGTGGAGGTGATGCTTGCTATGGTGAAGGTGATGCTTGGTATGGTGAAGGTGATGCTTGGTATGGTGAAGGTGATGCTTGGTATGGTGAAGGTGATGCTTGCTATGGTGGAGGTGATGCTTGCTATGGTGAAGGTGATGCTTGCTATGGTGGAGGTGATGCTTGGTATGGTGAAGTTGATGCTTGCTATGGTGGAGGTGATGCTTGCAGTGATGAAGGTGATGCTTGCTATGGTGAAGGTGATGCTTGCTATGGTGAAGGTGATGCTTGCTATGGTGAAGGTGATGCTTGCTATGGTGGAGGTGATGCTTGCTATGGTGAAGGTGATGCTTGCTATGGTGAAGGTGATGCTTGCTATGGTGAAGGTGATGCTTGCTATGGTGGAGGTGATGCTTGCTATGGTGGAGGTGATGCTTGCTATGGTGGAGGTGATGCTTGCTATGGTGAAGGTGATGCTTGGTATGGTGAAGGTGATGCTTGGTATGGTGAAGGTGATGCTTGGTATGGTGAAGGCGATGCTTGGTATGGTGAAGGCGATGCTTGGTATGGTGAAGGCGATGCTTGGTATGGTGAAGGTGATGCTTGGTATGGTGAAGGTGATGCTTGGTATGGTGAAGGTGATGCTTGGTATGGTGAAGGTGATTCTTGGTATGGTGGAGGTGATGCTTGCTATGGTGGAGGTGATGCTTGCTATGGTGGAGGTGATGCTTGCTATGGTGGAGGTGATGCTTGCTATGGTGGAGGTGATGCTTGCTATGGTGGAGGTGATGCTTGCTATGGTGGAGGTGATGCTTGGTATGGTGAAGGTGATGCTTGGTATGGTGAAGGTGTTGCTTGGTATGGTGAAGGTGTTGCTTGGTATGGTGAAGGTGATGCTTGGTATGGTGAAGGTGATGCTTGGTATGGTGAAGGTGATGCTTGGTATGGTGAAGGTGATGCTTGGTATGGTGAAGGTGATGCTTGGTATGGTGAAGGTGATGCTTGGTATGGTGAAGGTGATGCTTGGTATGGTGAAGGTGCTGCTTGGTATGGTGTAGGTGATGCTTGGTATTGTGGAGGTGATGCTTGGTATGGTGAAGGTGATGCTTGGTATGGTGAAGGTGATGCTTGGTATGGTGAAGGTGATGCTTGGTATGGTGAAGGTGATGCTTGGTATGGTGAAGGTGGTGCTTGGTATGGTGAAGGTGATGCTTGGTATGGTGAAGGTGATGCTTGGTATGGTGAAGGTGATGCTTGGTATGGTGAAGGTGATGCTTGGTATGGTGAAGGTGGTGCTTGGTATGGTGAAGGTGATGCTTGGTATGGTGAAGGTGATACTTGGTATGGTGAAGGTGATACTTGGTATGGTGAAGGTGATGCTTGGTATGGTGAAGGTGATGCTTGGTATGGTGAAGGTGATGCGTGCTATGGTGAAGGTGATGCTTGCTATGGTGAAGGTGATGCTTGCTATGGTGAAGGTGATACTTGGAATGGTGAAGGTGATACTTGGAATGGTGAAGGTGATACTTGCTATGGTGAAGGTGATACTTGGTATGGTGAAGGTGATACTTGCTATGGTGAAGGTGATAATTGGTATGGTGAAGGTGATACTTGGTATGGTGAAGGTGATAATTGGTATGGTGAAGGTGATACTTGGTATGGTGAAGGTGATACTTGGTATGGTGAAGGTGATACTTGGTATGGTGAAGGTGATGCTTGGTATGGTGAAGGTGATGCTTGGTATGGTGAAGGTGATGCTTGGTATGGTGAAGGTGATGCTTGGTATGGTGAAGGTGATGCTTGGTATGGTGAAGGTGATGCTTGGTATGGTGAAGGTGATGCTTGGTATGGTGAAGGTGATGCTTGGTATGGTGAAGGTGATGCTTGCTATGGTGGAGGTGATGCTTGCTATGGTGAAGGTGATGCTTGCTATGGTGGAGGTGATGCTTGGTATGGTGAAGTTGATGCTTGCTATGGTGGAGGTGATGCTTGCTGTGATGAAGGTGATGCTTGCTATGGTGAAGGTGATCCTTGCTATGGTGAAGGTGATGCTTGCTATGGTGGAGGTGATGCTTGCTATGGTGAAGGTGATGCTTGCTATGGTGAAGGTGATGCTTGCTATGGTGAAGGTGATGCTTGCTATGGTGAAGGTGATGCTTGCTATGGTGGAGGTGATGCTTGCTATGGTGGAGGTGATTCTTGCTATGGTGGAGGTGATGCTTGCTATGGTGGAGGTGATGCTTGCTATGGTGGAGGTGATGCTTGCTATGGTGGAGGTGATGCTTGCTATGGTGGAGGTGATGCTTGCTATGGTGAAGGTGATGCTTGCTATGGTGAAGGTGATGCTTGCTATGGTGAAGGTGATGCTTGCTATGGTGAAGGTGATGCTTGCTATGGTGGAGGTGATGCTTGCTATGGTGGAGGTGATGCTTGCTATGGTGGAGGTGATGCTTGCTATGGTGGAGGTGATGCTTGCTATGGTGGAGGTGATGCTTGCTATGGTGGAGGTGATGCTTGCTATGGTGGAGGTGATGCTTGCTATGGTGAAGGTGATGCTTGGTATGGTGAAGGTGATGCACGGTATGGTGAAGGTGATGCACGGTATGGTGAAGGTGTTGCTCGGTATGGTGAAGGTGATGCTTGGTATGGTGAAGGTGATGCTTGGTATGGTGGAGGTGATGCTTGCTATGGTAGAGGTGATGCTTGCTATGGTGGAGGTGATGCTTGCTATGGTGGAGGTGATGCTTGCTATGGTGGAGGTGATGCTTGCTATGGTGAAGGTGATGCTTGCTATGGTGGAGGTGGTGCTTGCTGAGGTGAAGGTGATGCTTGCTGAGGTGAAGGTGATGCTTGGTATGGTGAAGGTGATGCTTGGTATGGTGAAGGTGATGCTTGGTATGGTGAAGGTGATGCTTGGTATGGTGAAGGTGATGCTTGGTATGGTGAAGGTGATGCTTGGTATGGTGAAGGTGATGCTTGGTATGGTGAAGGTGATGCTTGCTATGGTGGAGGTGATGCTTGCTATGGTGAAGGTGATGCTTGCTATGGTGGAGGTGATGCTTGGTATGGTGAAGTTGATGCTTGCTATGGTGGAGGTGATGCTTGCTGTGATGAAGGTGATGCTTGCTGTGATGAAGGTGATGCTTGCTATGGTGAAGGTGATGCTTGCTATGGTGAAGGTGATGCTTGCTATGGTGGAGGTGATGCTTGCTATGGTGAAGGTGATGCTTGCTATGGTGAAGGTGATGCTTGCTATGGTGAAGGTGATGCTTGCTATGGTGGAGGTGATGCTTGCTATGGTGGAGGTGATGCTTGCTATGGTGGAGGTGATGCTTGCTATGGTGGAGGTGATGCTTGCTATGGTGGAGGTGATGCTTGCTATGGTGGAGGTGATGCTTGCTATGGTGGAGGTGATGCTTGCTATGGTGGAGGTGATGCTTGCTATGGTGGAGGTGATGCTTGCTATGGTGAAGGTGATGCTTGCTATGGTGAAGGTGATGCTTGCTATGGTGAAGGTGATGCTTGCTATGGTGAAGGTGATGCTTGCTATGGTGGAGGTGATGCTTGCTATGGTGGAGGTGATGCTTGCTATGGTGGAGGTGATGCTTGCTATGGTGGAGGTGATGCTTGCTATGGTGGAGGTGATGCTTGCTATGGTGGAGGTGATGCTTGCTATGGTGGAGGTGATGCTTGCTATGGTGAAGGTGATGCTTGGTATGGTGAAGGTGTTGCTTGGTATGGTGAAGGTGTTGCTTGGTATGGTGAAGGTGCTGCTTGGTATGGTGAAGGTGATGCTTGGTATGGTGAAGGTGATGCTTGGTATGGTGAAGGTGATGCTTGGTATGGTGAAGGTGATGCTTGGTATGGTGAAGGTGATGCACGGTATGGTGAAGGTGTTGCTCGGTATGGTGAAGGTGATGCTTGGTATGGTGAAGGTGATGCTTGGTATGGTGGAGGTGATGCTTGCTATGGTAGAGGTGATGCTTGCTATGGTGAAGGTGATGCTTGGTATGGTGAAGGTGATGCTTGGTATGGTGAAGGTGATGCTTGGTATGGTGAAGGTGATGCTTGGTATGGTGAAGGCGATGCTTGGTATGGTGAAGGCGATGCTTGGTATGGTGAAGGCGATGCTTGGTATGGTGAAGGCGATGCTTGGTATGGTGAAGGTGATGCTTGGTATGGTGAAGGTGATGCTTGGTATGGTGAAGGTGATTCTTGGTATGGTGGAGGTGATGCTTGCTATGGTGGAGGTGATGCTTGCTATGGTGGAGGTGATGCTTGCTATGGTGGAGGTGATGCTTGCTATGGTGGAGGTGATGCTTGCTATGGTGGAGGTGATGCTTGCTATGGTGGAGGTGATGCTTGCTATGGTGGAGGTGATGCTTGGTGTGGTGAAGGTGATGCTTGGTATGGTGAAGGTGTTGCTTGGTATGGTGAAGGTGTTGCTTGGTATGGTGAAGGTGATGCTTGGTATGGTGAAGGTGATGCTTGGTATGGTGAAGGTGATGCTTGGTATGGTGAAGGTGATGCTTGGTATGGTGAAGGTGATGCTTGGTATGGTGAAGGTGATGCTTGGTATGGTGAAGGTGATGCTTGGTATGGTGAAGGTGCTGCTTGGTATGGTGTAGGTGATGCTTGGTATTGTGGAGGTGATGCTTGGTATGGTGAAGGTGATGCTTGGTATGGTGAAGGTGATGGTTGGTATGGTGAAGGTGATGCTTGGTATGGTGAAGGTGGTGCTTGGTATGGTGAAGGTGATGCTTGGTATGGTGAAGGTGATGCTTGGTATGGTGAAGGTGATGCTTGGTATGGTGAAGGTGATGCTTGGTATGGTGAAGGTGATGCTTGGTATGGTGAAGGTGATGCTTGGTATGGTGAAGGTGATACTTGGTATGGTGAAGGTGATACTTGGTATGGTGAAGGTGATGCTTGGTATGGTGAAGGTGATGCTTGGTATGGTGAAGGTGATGCGTGCTATGGTGAAGGTGATGCTTGCTATGGTGAAGGTGATGCTTGCTATGGTGAAGGTGATACTTGGAATGGTGAAGGTGATACTTGGAATGGTGAAGGTGATACTTGGAATGGTGAAGGTGATACTTGGTATGGTGAAGGTGATACTTGCTATGGTGAAGGTGATAATTGGTATGGTGAAGGTGATACTTGGTATGGTGAAGGTGATAATTGGTATGGTGAAGGTGATACTTGCTATGGTGGAGGTGATGCTTGCTATGGTGGAGGTGATGCTTGCTATGGTGGAGGTGATGCTTGCTATGGTGGAGGTGATGCTTGCTATGGTGGAGGTGATGCTTGCTATGGTGGAGGTGATGCTTGCTATGGTGAAGGTGATGCTTGCTATGGTGAAGGTGATGCTTGCTATGGTGAAGGTGATGCTTGCTATGGTGAAGGTGATGCTTGCTGTGGTGGAGGTGATGCTTGCTATGGTGGAGGTGATGCTTGCTATGGTGGAGGTGATGCTTGCTATGGTGGAGGTGATGCTTGCTATGGTGGAGGTGATGCTTGCTATGGTGGAGGTGATGCTTGCTATGGTGGAGGTGATGCTTGCTATGGTGGAGGTGATGCTTGCTATGGTGAAGGTGATGCTTGGTATGGTGAAGGTGTTGCTTGGTATGGTGAAGGTGTTGCTTGGTATGGTGAAGGTGCTGCTTGGTATGGTGAAGGTGATGCTTGGTATGGTGAAGGTGATGCTTGGTATGGTGAAGGTGATGCTTGGTATGGTGAAGGTGATGCACGGTATGGTGAAGGTGTTGCTCGGTATGGTGAAGGTGATGCTCGGTATGGTGAAGGTGATGCTTGGTATGGTGGAGGTGATGCTTGCTATGGTAGAGGTGATGCTTGCTATGGTGAAGGTGATGCTTGGTATGGTGAAGGTGATGCTTGGTATGGTGAAGGTGATGCTTGGTATGGTGAAGGTGATGCTTGGTATGGTGAAGGCGATGCTTGGTATGGTGAAGGCGATGCTTGGTATGGTGAAGGCGATGCTTGGTATGGTGAAGGCGATGCTTGGTATGGTGAAGGCGATGCTTGGTATGGTGAAGGTGATGCTTGGTATGGTGAAGGTGATGCTTGGTATGGTGAAGGTGATTCTTCGTATGGTGGAGGTGATGCTTGCTATGGTGGAGGTGATGCTTGCTATGGTGGAGGTGATGCTTGCTATGGTGGAGGTGATGCTTGCTATGGTGGAGGTGATGCTTGCTATGGTGGAGGTGATGCTTGCTATGGTGGAGGTGATGCTTGCTATGGTGGAGGTGATGCTTGGTATGGTGAAGGTGATGCTTGGTATGGTGAAGGTGTTGCTTGGTATGGTGAAGGTGTTGCTTGGTATGGTGAAGGTGATGCTTGGTATGGTGAAGGTGATGCTTGGTATGGTGAAGGTGATGCTTGGTATGGTGAAGGTGATGCTTGGTATGGTGAAGGTGATGCTTGGTATGGTGAAGATGATGCTTGGTATGGTGAAGGTGCTGCTTGGTATGGTGTAGGTGATGCTTGGTATTGTGGAGGTGATGCTTGGTATGGTGAAGGTGATGCTTGGTATGGTGAAGGTGATGCTTGGTATGGTGAAGGTGATGCTTGGTATGGTGAAGGTGGTGCTTGGTATGGTGAAGGTGATGCTTGGTATGGTGAAGGTGATGCTTGGTATGGTGAAGGTGATGCTTGGTATGGTGAAGGTGATGCTTGGTATGGTGAAGGTGATGCTTGGTATGGTGAAGGTGATGCTTGGTATGGTGAAGGTGATACTTGGTATGGTGAAGGTGATACTTGGTATGGTGAAGGTGATGCTTGGTATGGTGAAGGTGATGCTTGGTATGGTGAAGGTGATGCGTGCTATGGTGAAGGTGATGCTTGCTATGGTGAAGGTGATGCTTGCTATGGTGAAGGTGATACTTGGAATGGTGAAGGTGATACTTGGAATGGTGAAGGTGATACTTGCTATGGTGAAGGTGATACTTGGTATGGTGAAGGTGATACTTGCTATGGTGAAGGTGATAATTGGTATGGTGAAGGTGATACTTGGTATGGTGAAGGTGATAATTGGTATGGTGAAGGTGATACTTGGTATGGTGAAGGTGATACTTGGTATGGTGAAGGTGATACTTGGTATGGTGAAGGTGATGCTTGGTATGGTGGAGGTGATGCTTGCTATGGTAGAGGTGATGCTTGCTATGGTGAAGGTGATGCTTGGTATGGTGAAGGTGATGCTTGGTATGGTGAAGGTGATGCTTGGTATGGTGAAGGTGATGCTTGGTATGGTGAAGGCGATGCTTGGTATGGTGAAGGCGATGCTTGGTATGGTGAAGGCGATGCTTGGTATGGTGAAGGCGATGCTTGGTATGGTGAAGGTGATGCTTGGTATGGTGAAGGTGATGCTTGGTATGGTGAAGGTGATTCTTGGTATGGTGGAGGTGATGCTTGCTATGGTGGAGGTGATGCTTGCTATGGTGGAGGTGATGCTTGCTATGGTGGAGGTGATGCTTGCTATGGTGGAGGTGATGCTTGCTATGGTGGAGGTGATGCTTGCTATGGTGGAGGTGATGCTTGCTATGGTGGAGGTGATGCTTGGTATGGTGAAGGTGATGCTTGGTATGGTGAAGGTGATGCGTGCTATGGTGAAGGTGATGCTTGCTATGGTGAAGGTGATGCTTGCTATGGTGAAGGTGATACTTGGAATGGTGAAGGTGATACTTGGAATGGTGAAGGTGATACTTGGAATGGTGAAGGTGATACTTGGTATGGTGAAGGTGATACTTGCTATGGTGAAGGTGATAATTGGTATGGTGAAGGTGATACTTGGTATGGTGAAGGTGATAATTGGTATGGTGAAGGTGATACTTGCTATGGTGGAGGTGATGCTTGCTATGGTGGAGGTGATGCTTGCTATGGTGGAGGTGATGCTTGCTATGGTGGAGGTGATGCTTGCTATGGTGGAGGTGATGCTTGCTATGGTGGAGGTGATGCTTGCTATGGTGAAGGTGATGCTTGCTATGGTGAAGGTGATGCTTGCTATGGTGAAGGTGATGCTTGCTATGGTGAAGGTGATGCTTGCTATGGTGGAGGTGATGCTTGCTATGGTGGAGGTGATGCTTGCTATGGTGGAGGTGATGCTTGCTATGGTGGAGGTGATGCTTGCTATGGTGGAGGTGATGCTTGCTATGGTGGAGGTGATGCTTGCTATGGTGGAGGTGATGCTTGCTATGGTGAAGGTGATGCTTGGTATGGTGAAGGTGTTGCTTGGTATGGTGAAGGTGTTGCTTGGTATGGTGAAGGTGCTGCTTGGTATGGTGAAGGTGATGCTTGGTATGGTGAAGGTGATGCTTGGTATGGTGAAGGTGATGCTTGGTATGGTGAAGGTGATGCACGGTATGGTGAAGGTGTTGCTCGGTATGGTGAAGGTGATGCTCGGTATGGTGAAGGTGATGCTTGGTATGGTGGAGGTGATGCTTGCTATGGTAGAGGTGATGCTTGCTATGGTGAAGGTGATGCTTGGTATGGTGAAGGTGATGCTTGGTATGGTGAAGGTGATGCTTGGTATGGTGAAGGTGATGCTTGGTATGGTGAAGGTGATGCTTGGTATGGTGAAGGCGATGCTTGGTATGGTGAAGGCGATGCTTGGTATGGTGAAGGCGATGCTTGGTATGGTGAAGGCGATGCTTGGTATGGTGAAGGCGATGCTTGGTATGGTGAAGGTGATGCTTGGTATGGTGAAGGTGATGCTTGGTATGGTGAAGGTGATTCTTCGTATGGTGGAGGTGATGCTTGCTATGGTGGAGGTGATGCTTGCTATGGTGGAGGTGATGCTTGCTATGGTGGAGGTGATGCTTGCTATGGTGGAGGTGATGCTTGCTATGGTGGAGGTGATGCTTGCTATGGTGGAGGTGATGCTTGCTATGGTGGAGGTGATGCTTGCTATGGTGGAGGTGATGCTTGGTATGGTGAAGGTGATGCTTGGTATGGTGAAGGTGTTGCTTGGTATGGTGAAGGTGTTGCTTGGTATGGTGAAGGTGATGCTTGGTATGGTGAAGGTGATGCTTGGTATGGTGAAGGTGATGCTTGGTATGGTGAAGGTGATGCTTGGTATGGTGAAGGTGATGCTTGGTATGGTGAAGATGATGCTTGGTATGGTGAAGGTGATGCTTGCTATGGTGGAGGTGATGCTTGCTATGGTGAAGGTGATGCTTGCTATGGTGGAGGTGATGCTTGGTATGGTGAAGTTGATGCTTGCTATGGTGGAGGTGATGCTTGCTGTGATGAAGGTGATGCTTGCTATGGTGAAGGTGATCCTTGCTATGGTGAAGGTGATGCTTGCTATGGTGAAGGTGATGCTTGCTATGGTGGAGGTGATGCTTGCTATGGTGAAGGTGATGCTTGCTATGGTGAAGGTGATGCTTGCTATGGTGAAGGTGATGCTTGCTATGGTGGAGGTGATGCTTGCTATGGTGGAGGTGATGCTTGCTATGGTGGAGGTGATGCTTGCTATGGTGGAGGTGATGCTTGCTATGGTGGAGGTGATGCTTGCTATGGTGGAGGTGATGCTTGCTATGGTGGAGGTGATGCTTGCTATGGTGGAGGTGATGCTTGCTATGGTGGAGGTGATGCTTGCTATGGTGAAGGTGATGCTTGCTATGGTGAAGGTGATGCTTGCTATGGTGAAGGTGATGCTTGCTATGGTGAAGGTGATGCTTGCTATGGTGAAGGTGATGCTTGCTATGGTGAAGGTGATGCTTGCTATGGTGGAGGTGATGCTTGCTATGGTGGAGGTGATGCTTGCTATGGTGGAGGTGATGCTTGCTATGGTGGAGGTGATGCTTGCTATGGTGGAGGTGATGCTTGCTATGGTGGAGGTGATGCTTGCTATGGTGGAGGTGATGCTTGCTATGGTGAAGGTGATGCTTGGTATGGTGAAGGTGTTGCTTGGTATGGTGAAGGTGTTGCTTGGTATGGTGAAGGTGCTGCTTGGTATGGTGAAGGTGATGCTTGGTATGGTGAAGGTGATGCTTGGTATGGTGAAGGTGATGCTTGGTATGGTGAAGGTGATGCACGGTATGGTGAAGGTGTTGCTCGGTATGGTGAAGGTGATGCTTGGTATGGTGAAGGTGATGCTTGGTATGGTGAAGGTGATGCTTGGTATGGTGAAGGTGATGCTTGGTATGGTGAAGGTGATGCTTGGTATGGTGAAGGTGATGCTTGGTATGGTGAAGGCGATGCTTGGTATGGTGAAGGCGATGCTTGGTATGGTGAAGGCGATGCTTGGTATGGTGAAGGTGATGCTTGGTATGGTGAAGGTGATGCTTGGTATGGTGAAGGTGATGCTTGGTATGGTGAAGGTGATGCTTGGTATGGTGAAGGTGATTCTTGGTATGGTGGAGGTGATGCTTGCTATGGTGGAGGTGATGCTTGCTATGGTGGAGGTGATGCTTGCTATGGTGGAGGTGATGCTTGCTATGGTGGAGGTGATGCTTGCTATGGTGGAGGTGATGCTTGCTATGGTGGAGGTGATGCTTGGTATGGTGAAGGTGATGCTTGGCATGGTGAAGGTGTTGCTTGGTATGGTGAAGGTGTTGCTTGGTATGGTGAAGGTGATGCTTGGTATGGTGAAGGTGATGCTTGGTATGGTGAAGGTGATGCTTGGTATGGTGAAGGTGATGCTTGGTATGGTGAAGGTGATGCTTGGTATGGTGAAGGTGATGCTTGGTATGGTGAAGGTGATGCTTGGTATGGTGAAGGTGATGCTTGGTATGGTGAAGGTGATGCTTGGTATGGTGAAGGTGATGCTTGGTATGGTGTAGGTGATGCTTGGTATTGTGGAGGTGATGCTTGTTATGGTGAAGGTGATGCTTGGTATGGTGAAGGTGATGCTTGGTATGGTGAAGGTGATGCTTGGTATGGTGAAGGTGATGCTTGGTATGGTGAAGGTGGTGCTTGGTATGGTGAAGGTGGTGCTTGGTATGGTGAAGGTGATGCTTGGTATGGTGAAGGTGATGCTTGGTATGGTGAAGGTGATGCTTGGTATGGTGAAGGTGATGCTTGGTATGGTGAAGGTGATGCTTGGTATGGTGAAGGTGATGCTTGGTATGGTGAAGGTGATACTTGGTATGGTGAAGGTGATGCTTGGTATGGTGAAGGTGATGCTTGGTATGGTGAAGGTGATGCTTGGTATGGTGAAGGTGATGCTTGGTATGGTGAAGATGATGCTTGGTATGGTGAAGGTGATGCTTGCTATGGTGGAGGTGATGCTTGCTATGGTGAAGGTGATGCTTGCTATGGTGGAGGTGATGCTTGGTATGGTGAAGTTGATGCTTGCTATGGTGGAGGTGATGCTTGCTGTGATGAAGGTGATGCTTGCTATGGTGAAGGTGATCCTTGCTATGGTGAAGGTGATGCTTGCTATGGTGAAGGTGATGCTTGCTATGGTGGAGGTGATGCTTGCTATGGTGAAGGTGATGCTTGCTATGGTGAAGGTGATGCTTGCTATGGTGAAGGTGATGCTTGCTATGGTGGAGGTGATGCTTGCTATGGTGGAGGTGATGCTTGCTATGGTGGAGGTGATGCTTGCTATGGTGGAGGTGATGCTTGCTATGGTGGAGGTGATGCTTGCTATGGTGGAGGTGATGCTTGCTATGGTGGAGGTGATGCTTGCTATGGTGGAGGTGATGCTTGCTATGGTGGAGGTGATGCTTGCTATGGTGAAGGTGATGCTTGCTATGGTGAAGGTGATGCTTGCTATGGTGAAGGTGATGCTTGCTATGGTGAAGGTGATGCTTGCTATGGTGAAGGTGATGCTTGCTATGGTGAAGGTGATGCTTGCTATGGTGGAGGTGATGCTTGCTATGGTGGAGGTGATGCTTGCTATGGTGGAGGTGATGCTTGCTATGGTGGAGGTGATGCTTGCTATGGTGGAGGTGATGCTTGCTATGGTGGAGGTGATGCTTGCTATGGTGGAGGTGATGCTTGCTATGGTGAAGGTGATGCTTGGTATGGTGAAGGTGTTGCTTGGTATGGTGAAGGTGTTGCTTGGTATGGTGAAGGTGCTGCTTGGTATGGTGAAGGTGATGCTTGGTATGGTGAAGGTGATGCTTGGTATGGTGAAGGTGATGCTTGGTATGGTGAAGGTGATGCACGGTATGGTGAAGGTGTTGCTCGGTATGGTGAAGGTGATGCTTGGTATGGTGAAGGTGATGCTTGGTATGGTGAAGGTGATGCTTGGTATGGTGAAGGTGATGCTTGGTATGGTGAAGGTGATGCTTGGTATGGTGAAGGTGATGCTTGGTATGGTGAAGGCGATGCTTGGTATGGTGAAGGCGATGCTTGGTATGGTGAAGGCGATGCTTGGTATGGTGAAGGTGATGCTTGGTATGGTGAAGGTGATGCTTGGTATGGTGAAGGTGATGCTTGGTATGGTGAAGGTGATGCTTGGTATGGTGAAGGTGATTCTTGGTATGGTGGAGGTGATGCTTGCTATGGTGGAGGTGATGCTTGCTATGGTGGAGGTGATGCTTGCTATGGTGGAGGTGATGCTTGCTATGGTGGAGGTGATGCTTGCTATGGTGGAGGTGATGCTTGCTATGGTGGAGGTGATGCTTGGTATGGTGAAGGTGATGCTTGGCATGGTGAAGGTGTTGCTTGGTATGGTGAAGGTGTTGCTTGGTATGGTGAAGGTGATGCTTGGTATGGTGAAGGTGATGCTTGGTATGGTGAAGGTGATGCTTGGTATGGTGAAGGTGATGCTTGGTATGGTGAAGGTGATGCTTGGTATGGTGAAGGTGATGCTTGGTATGGTGAAGGTGATGCTTGGTATGGTGAAGGTGATGCTTGGTATGGTGAAGGTGATGCTTGGTATGGTGAAGGTGATGCTTGGTATGGTGTAGGTGATGCTTGGTATTGTGGAGGTGATGCTTGTTATGGTGAAGGTGATGCTTGGTATGGTGAAGGTGATGCTTGGTATGGTGAAGGTGATGCTTGGTATGGTGAAGGTGATGCTTGGTATGGTGAAGGTGGTGCTTGGTATGGTGAAGGTGGTGCTTGGTATGGTGAAGGTGATGCTTGGTATGGTGAAGGTGATGCTTGGTATGGTGAAGGTGATGCTTGGTATGGTGAAGGTGATGCTTGGTATGGTGAAGGTGATGCTTGGTATGGTGAAGGTGATGCTTGGTATGGTGAAGGTGATACTTGGTATGGTGAAGGTGATGCTTGGTATGGTGAAGGTGATGCTTGGTATGGTGAAGGTGATGCTTGGTATGGTGAAGGTGATGCTTGGTATGGTGAAGGTGATGCTTGCTATGGTGAAGGTGATGCTTGCTATGGTGAAGGTGATGCTTGCTATGGTGAAGGTGATGCTTGCTATGGTGAAGGTGATGCTTGCTATGGTGAAGGTGAAGCTTGCTATGGTGAAAGGTGATGCTTGCTATGGTGGAGGTGATGCTTGCTGTGCTGGAGGTGATGCTTGCTATGGTGAAGGTGATGCTTGCTATGGTGAAGGTGATGCTTGCTATGGTGAAGGTGATGCTTGCTATTTGTAAGGTGATGCTTGCTATGGTGAAGGTGATGCTTGCTATGGTGGAGGTGATGCTTGCTATGGTGGAGGTGATGCTTGCTATGGTTGAGCTGATGCTTGCTATGGTGAATGTGCTGCTTGCTATGGAGAAGATGATGCTTGCTATGGTGGAGGTGATGCTTGCTATGGTGGAGGTGATGCTTGCTATGGTGGAGGTGATGCTTGCTATGGTGAAGGTGATGCTTGCTATGGTGAAGGTGATGCTTGGTATGGTGAAGGTGATGCTTGGTATGGTGAAGGTGCTGCTTGGTATGGTGAAGGTGATGCTTGGTATGGTGAAGGTGATGCTTGGTATGGTGAAGGTGATGCTTGCTATGGTGAAGGTGATGCTTGCTATTTGTAAGGTGATGCTTGCTATGGTGAAGGTGATGCTTGCTATGGTGGAGGTGATGCTTGCTATGGTGGAGGTGATGCTTGCTATGGTGGAGCTGATGCTTGCTATGGTGAATGTGCTGCTTGCTATGGTGAAGATGATGCTTGCTATGGTGGAGGTGATGCTTGCTATGGTGGAGGTGATGCTTGCTATGGTGGAGGTGATGCTTGCTATTGTGAAGGTGCTGCTTGCTATGGTGAAGGTGACGCTTGCTATGGTGAAGGTGATGCTTGCTATGGTGAAGGTGATGCTTGCTATGGTGGAGGTGATGCTTGCTATGGTGAAATTGATGCTTGCTATGGTGGAGATGATGCTTGCTGTGCTGGAGGTGATGCTTGCTATGGTGAAGGTGATGCTTGCTATGGTGAAGGTGATGCTTGCTATTTGTAAGGTGATGCTTGCTATGGTGAAGGTGATGCTTGCTATGGTGAAGGTGATGCTTGCTATTTGTAAGGTGATGCTTGCTATGGTGAAGGTGATGCTTGGTATGGTGAAGGTTATGCTTGGTATGGTGAAGGTGATGCTTGGTATGGTGAAGGTGATGCTTGGTATGGTGAAGGTGATGCTTGCTATGGTTGAGGTGATGCTTGCTATGGTGAAGGTGATGCTTGCTATGGTGAAGGTGATGCTTGCTATGGTGAAGGTGATGCTTGCTATGGTGAAGGTGATGCTTGCTATGGTGAAGGGGATGCTTGCTATGGTGGAGGTGATGCTTGCTATGGTGAAGGTGATGCTTGCTACGGTGGAGGTGATGCTTGCTATGGTGGAGGTGATGCTTGCTATGGTGGAGGTGATGCTTGCTATGGTGGATGTGATGCCTGCTATGGTGAAGTCGATGCTTGCTATGGTGAAGGTGATACTTGGTATGGTGAAGGTGATACTTGGTATGGTGAAGGTGATACTTGGTATGGTGAAGGTGATACTTGGTATGGTGAAGGTGGTACTTGCTATGGTGAAGGTGATACTTGCTATGGTGAAGGTGATACTTGGAATGGTGAAGGTGATGCTTGGTATGGTGAAGGTGATGCTTGGTATGGTGAAGGTGATGCTTGCTATGGTGAAGGTGATACTTGGTATGGTGAAGGTGATACTTGCTATGGTGAAGGTGATACTTGGTGTGGTGAAGGTGATACTTGGTGTGGTGAAGGTGATACTTGGTATGGTGAAGGTGATACTTGGTATGGTGAAGGTGATAATTGGTATGGTGAAGGTGATACTTGGTATGGTGAAGGTGATACTTGGTATGGTGAAGGTGATACTTGGTATGGTGAAGGTGATACTTGGTATGGTGAAGGTGATGCTTGGTATGGTGAAGGTGATGCTTGGTATGGTGAAGGTGATGCTTGGTATGGTGAAGGTGATGCTTGGTATGGTGAAGGTGATGCTTGGTATGGTGAAGGTGATGCTTGCTGTGATGAAGGTGATGCTTGCTATGGTGAAGGTGATGCTTGCTATGGTGAAGGTGATGCTTGCTATGGTGAAGGTGATGCTTGCTATGGTGAAGGTGATGCTTGCTATTTGTAAGGTGATGCTTGCTATGGTGAAGGTGATGCTTGCTATGGTGAAGATGATGCTTGCTATGGTGAAGGTGATGCTTGCTATGTTGAAGGTGATGCTTGCTATGGTGAAGGTGATGCTTGCTATGGTGAAGGTGATGCTTGCTATGGTGAAGGTGATGCATGCTATGGTGAAGGTGATGCATGCTATGGTGAAGGTGATGCTTGCTATGGTGAAGGTGATGCTTGCTATGGTGAAGGTGATGCTTGCTATGGTGAAGGTGATGCTTGCTATGGTGAAGGTGATGCTTGGTATGGTGAAGGTGATACTTGGTATGGTGAAGGTGATACTTGGTATGGTGAAGGTGATGCTTGGTATGGTGAAGGTGATGCTTGGTATGGTGAAGGTGATGCTTGCTATGGTGGAGGTGATGCTTGCTATGGTGGAGGTGATGCTTGCTATGGTGGAGGTGATGCTTGCTATGGTGAAGGTGATACTTGGTATGGTGAAGGTGATACTTTGTATGGTGAAGGTGATGCTTTGTATGGTGAAGGTGATGCTTGGTATGGTGAAGGTGATACTTGGTATGGTGAAGGTGATGCTTGGTATGGTGAAGGTGATGCTTGGTATGGTGAAGGTGATGCTTGGTATGGTGAAGGTGATGCTTGGTATGGTGAAGGTGATGCTTGGTATGGTGAAGGTGATGCTTGGTATGAAGGTGATGCTTGGTATGGTGAAGGTGATGCTTGGTATAGTGAAGGTGATGCTTGCTATGGTGAAGGTGATGCTTGCTATGGTGAAGGTGATGCTTGCTATGGTGAAGGTGATGCTTGCTATGGTGAAGGTGATGCTTGCTATGGTGAAGGTGATGCTTTCTATGGTGAAGGTGATGCTTGCTATGGTGAAGGTGATGCTTGCTATGGTGAAGGTGATGCTTTCTATGGTGAAGGTGATGCTTGCTATGGTGGAGGTGATGCTTGCTATGGTGGAGGTGATGCTTGCTATGGTGAAGGTGATGCTTGCTATGGTGGAGGTGATGCTTGCTATGGTGAAGGTGATGCTTGCTATGGTGAAGGTGATGCTTGCTATGGTGAAGGTGATGCTTGCTATGGTGAAGTGATGCTTGCTATGGTGAAGGTGATGCTTGCTATGGTGAAGGTGATGCTTGCTATGGTGAAGGTGATGCTTGCTATGGTGGAGGTGATGCTTGCTATGGTGGAGGTGATGCTTGCTATGGGGGAGGTGATGCTTGCTATGGTGGAGGTGATGCTTGCTATGGTGGAGGTGATGCTTGCTATGGTGGAGGTGATGCTTGCTATGGTGGAGGTGATGCTTGCTATGGTGGAGGTGATGCTTGCTATGGTGAATGTGATGCTTGCTATGGTGAAGGTGATGCTTGCTATGGTGAAGGTGATGCTTCCTATGGTGAAGGTGATGCTGGCTATGGTGAAGGTGATGCTTGCTATGGTGAAGGTGATGCTTGCTATGGTGAAGGTGATGCTTGCTATGGTGAAGGTGATGCTTGCTATGGTGAAGGTGATACTTGGTATGGTGAAGGTGATGCTTGGTATGGTGAAGGTGATGCTTGGTATGGTGAAGGTGATGCTTGGTATGGTGAAGGTGATGCTTGGTATGGTGAAGGTGATGCTTGGTATGGTGAAGGTGCTGCTTGGTATGGTGAAGGTGATGCTTGGTATGGTGAAGGTGATGCTTGGTATGGTGAAGGTGATGCTTGGTATGGTGAAGGTGATGCACGGTATGGTGAAGGTGATGCTCGGTATGGTGGAGGTGATGCTTGGTATGGTGGAGGTGATGCTTGCTATGGTGGAGGTGATGCTTGCTATGGTGAAGGTGATGCTTGGTATGGTGAAGGTGATGCTTGCTATGGTGAAGGTGATGCTTGGTATGGTGAAGGTGATGCTTGGTATGGTGAAGGTGATGCTTGGTATGGTCAAGGTGATACTTGCTATGGTGAAGCTGATGCATGCTATGGTGAAGCTGATGCATGCTATGGTGAAGGTGATGCTTGCTATGGTGAAGGTGATGCTTGCTGAGGTGAAGGTGATGCTTGGTATGGTGAAGGTGATGCTTGGTATGGTGAAGGTGATGCTTGCTATGGTGAAGGTGATGCTTGCTATGGTGAAGGTGATGCTTGCTATGGTGAAGGTGATGCTTGCTATGGTGAAGGTGATGCTTGCTATGGTGAAGGTGATGCTTGCTATTTGTAAGGTGATGCTTGCTATTTGTAAGGTGATGCTTGCTATGGTGAAGGTGATGCTTGGTATGGTGACGGTGATGCTTGGTATGGTGAAGGTGATGCTTGGTATGGTGAAGGTGATGCTTGCTATGGTGAAGGTGATGCTTGCTATGGTGAAGGTGATGCTTGCTATGGTGAAGGTGATGTTTGGTATGGTGAAGGTGATGCTTGGTATGGTGAAGGTGTTGCTTGGTATGGTGAAGGTGCTGCTTGGTATGGTGAAGGTGATGCTTGGTATGGTGAAGGTGATGCTTGGTATGGTGAAGGTGATGCTTGCTATGGTGAAGGTGATGCTTGCTATGGTGAAGGTGATACTTGCTATGGTGAAGGTGATACTTGGTATGGTGAAGGTGATACTTGGTATGGTGAAGGTGATGCTTGGTATGGTGAAGGTGATGCTTGGTATGGTGAAGGTGATGCTTGGTATGGTGAAGGTGATGCTTGGTATGGTGAAGGTGATGCTTGGTATGGTGAAGGTGTTGCTTGGTTTGGTGAAGGTGCTGCTTGGTATGGTGAAGGTGATGCTTGGTATGGTGAAGGTGATGCTTGGTATGGTGAAGGTGATGCTTGGTATGGTGAAGGTGATGCACGGTATGGTGAAGGTGATGCTCGGTATGGTGAAGGTGATGCTTGGTATGGTGGAGGTGATGCTTGCTATGGTGGAGGTGATGCTTGGTATGGTGAAGGTGATGCTTGGTATGGTGAAGGTGATGCTTGGTATGGTGAAGGTGATGCTTGGTATGGTGAAGGTGATGCTTGGTATGGTGAAGGTGATGCTTGGTATGGTGAAGGTGATGCTTGGTATGGTGAAGGTGATGCTTGGTATGGTGAAGGTGTTGCTTGGTATGGTGAAGGTGATGCTTGGTATGGTGAAGGTGATGCTTGGTATGGTGAAGGTGATGCTTGGTATGGTGAAGGTGATGCTTGGTATGGTGAAGGTGATGCTTGGTATGGTGAAGGTGATGCTTGGTATGGTGAAGGTGATGCTTGGTATGGTGAAGGTGATGCTTGGTATGGTGAAGGTCATGCTTGGTATGGTGAAGGTGATGCTTGGTATGGTGAAGGTGATACTTGGTATGGTGAAGGTGATACTTGGTATGGTCAAGGTGATACTTGCTATGGTGAAGCTGATGCATGCTATGGTGAAGCTGATGCATGCTATGGTGAAGGTGATGCTTGCTGTGGTGAAGGTGATGCTTGCTGAGGTGAAGGTGATGCTTGGTATGGTGAAGGTGATGCTTGGTATGGTGAAGGTGATGCTTGCTATGGTGAAGGTGATGCTTGCTATGGTGAAGGTGATGCTTGCTATGGTGAAGGTGATGCTTGCTATGGTGAAGGTGATGCTTGCTATGGTGAAGGTGATGCTTGCTATGGTGAAGGTGATGCTTGGTATGGTGACGGTGATGCTTGGTATGGTGAAGGTGATGCTTGGTATGGTGAAGGTGATGCTTGCTATGGTGAAGGTGATGCTTGCTATGGTGAAGGTGATGCTTGCTATGGTGAAGGTGATGCTTGCTATGGTGAAGGTGATGCTTGCTATGGTGGAGGTGATGCTTGCTGTGCTGGAGGTGATGCTTGCTATGGTGAAGGTGATGCTTGCTATGGTGAAGGTGATGCTTGCTATGGTGAAGGTGATGCTTGCTATTTGTAAGGTGATGCTTGCTATGGTGAAGGTGATGCTTGCTATTTGTAAGGTGATGCTTGGTATGGTGAAGGTGATGCTTGGTATGGTGAAGGTGATGCTTGGTATGGTGAAGGTGATGCTTGCTATGGTGAAGGTGATGCTTGCTATGGTGGAGGTGATGCTTGCTATGGTGAAGGTGATGCTTGCTATTGTGAAGGTGATGCTTGCTATGGTGAAGGTGATGCTTGCTATTTGTAAGGTGATGCTTGCTATGGTGAAGGTGATGCTTGGTATGGTGAAGGTGATGCTTGGTATGGTGAAGGTGATGCTTGGTATGGTGAAGGTGATGCTTGGTATGGTGAAGGTGATGCTTGCTATGGTGAAGGTGATGCTTGCTATGGTGGAGGTGATGCTTGCTGTGCTGGAGGTGATGCTTGCTATGGTGAAGGTGATGCTTGCTATGGTGAAGGTGATGCTTGCTATGGTGAAGGTGATGCTTGCTATGGTGAAGGTGATGCTTGCTATTTGTAAGGTGATGCTTGCTATGGTGAAGGTGATGCTTGCTATTTGTAAGGTGATGCTTGGTATGGTGAAGGTGATGCTTGGTATGGTGAAGGTGATGCTTGGTATGGTGAAGGTGATGCTTGCTATGGTGAAGGTGATGCTTGCTATGGTGGAGGTGATGCTTGCTATAATGAAGGTGATGCTTGCTATGTTGAAGGTGATGCTTGCTATGGTGAAGGTGATGCTTGCTTTTGTGAAGGTGTTGCTTGCTATGGTGAAGGTGACGCTTGCTATGGTGAAGGTGATGCTTGCTATGGTGAAGGTGATGCTTGCTATGGTGAAGGTGATGCTTGCTATGGTGAAGGTATGCTTGCTATGGTGAAGGTGATGCTTGCTATGGTGAAGGTGATGCTTGCTATGGTGAAGATGCTTGCTATGGTGAAGGTGATGCTTGCTATGGTGAAAGTGATGCTTGCTATGGTGAAGGTGATGCATGCTATGGTGGAGGTGATGCTTGCTATGGTGAAGGTGATGCTTGCTATGGTGAAGGTGATGCTTGCTATGGTGAAGGTGATGCTTGCTATGGTGAAGGTGATGCTTGCTATGGTGAAGTGATGCTTGCTATGGTGGAGGTGATGCTTGCTATGGTGGAGGTGATGCTTGCTATGGTGGAGGTGATACTTGGTATGGTGAAGGTGATACTTGGTATGGTGAAGGTGATACTTGGTATGGTGAAGGTGATACTTGGTATGGTGAAGGTGATACTTGGTATGGTGAAGGTGATGCTTGGTATGGTGAAGGTGATGCTTGGTATGGTGAAGGTGATGCTTGGTATGGTGAAGGTGATGCTTGGTATGCGGAAGGTGATGCTTGGTATGGTGAAGGTGATGCTTGGTATGGTGAAGGTGATGCTTGGTATGGTGAAGGTGATGCTTGGTATGGTGAAGGTGATGCTTGCTATGGTGGAGGTGATGCTTGCTATGGTGAAGGTGATGCTTGGTATGGTGAAGTTGATGCTTGCTATGGTGGAGGTGATGCTTGCTGTGATGAAGGTGATGCTTGCTATGGTGAAGGTGATGCTTGCTATGGTGAAGGTGATGCTTGCTATGGTGAAGGTGATGCTTGCTATGGTGGAGGTGATGCTTGGTATGGTGAAGTTGATGCTTGCTATGGTGGAGGTGATGCTTGCTGTGATGAAGGTGATGCTTGCTATGGTGAAGGTGATGCTTGCTATGGTGAAGGTGATGCTTGCTATGGTGAAGGTGATGCTTGCTATGGTGGAGGTGATGCTTGGTATGGTGAAGTTGATGCTTGCTATGGTGGAGGTGATGCTTGCTGTGATGAAGGTGATGCTTGCTATGGTGAAGGTGATGCTTGCTACGGTGAAGGTGATGCTTCCTATGGTGGAGGTGATGCTTGCTATGGTGAAGGTGATGCTTGCTATGGTGAAGGTGATGCTTGCTATGGTGAAGGTGATGCTTGCTATGGTGAAGGTGATGCTTGCTATGGTGGAGGTGATGCTTGCTATGGTGGAGGTGATGCTTGCTATGGTGGAGGTGATGCTTGCTATGGTGAAGGTGATGCTTGCTATGGTGAAGTGATGCTTGCTATGGTGAAGGTGATGCTTGCTATGGTGAAGGTGATGCTTGCTATGGTGAAGGTGATGCTTGCTATGGTGGAGGTGATGCTTGCTATGGTGGAGGTGATGCTTGCTATGGTGGAGGTGGTGCTTGCTATGGTGGAGGTGATGCTTGCTATGGTGGAGGTGATGCTTGCTATGGTGGAGGTGATGCTTGCTATGGTGGAGGTGATGCTTGCTATGGTGGAGGTGATTCTTGCTATGGTGAAGGTGATGCTTGCTATGGTGAAGGTGATGCTTGCTATGGTGAAGGTGATGCTTGCTATGGTGAAGGTGATGCTTGCTATGGTGAAGGTGATGCTTGCTATGGTGGAGGTGATGCTTGCTATGGTGGAGGTGATGCTTGCTATGGGGGAGGTGATGCTTGCTATGGTGGAGGTGATGCTTGCTATGGTGGAGGTGATGCTTGCTATGGTGGAGGTGATGCTTGCTATGGTGGAGGTGATGCTTGCTATGGTGGAGGTGATGCTTGCTATGGTGGAGGTGATGCTTGCTATGGTGAAGGTGATGCTTGCTATGGTGAAGGTGATGCTTGCTATGGTGAAGGTGATGCTTCCTATGGTGAAGGTGATGCTTGCTATGGTGAAGGTGATGCTTGCTATGGTGAAGGTGATGCTTGCTATGGTGAAGGTGATACTTGCTATGGTGAAGGTGATACTTGGTATGGTGAAGGTGATACTTGGTATGGTGAAGGTGATGCTTGGTATGGTGAAGGTGATGCTTGGTATGGTGAAGGTGATGCTTGGTATGGTGAAGGTGTTGCTTGGTATGGTGAAGGTGCTGCTTGGTATGGTGAAGGTGATGCTTGGTATGGTGAAGGTGATGCTTGGTATGGTGAAGGTGATGCTTGGTATGGTGAAGGTGATGCTTGGTATGGTGAAGGTGATGCACGGTATGGTGAAGGTGATGCTCGGTATGGTGAAGGTGATGCTTGGTATGGTGAAGGTGATGCTTGGTATGGTGGAGGTGATGCTTGCTATGGTGGAGGTGATGCTTGCTATGGTGAAGGTGATGCTTGGTATGGTGAAGGTGATGCTTGGTATGGTGAAGGTGATGCTTGGTATGGTGAAGGTGATGCTTGGTATGGTGAAGGTGATGCTTGGTATGGTGAAGGTGTTGCTTGGTATGGTGAAGGTGATGCTTGGTATGGTGAAGGTGATGCTTGGTATGGTGAAGGTGATGCTTGGTATGGTGAAGGTGATGCTTGGTATGGTGAAGGTGATGCTTGGTATGGTGAAGGTGATGCTTGGTATGGTGAAGGTGATGCTTGGTATGGTGAAGGTGATGTTTGGTATGGTGAAGGTGATGTTTGGTATGGTGAAGGTGATGCTTGGTATGGTGAAGGTGCTGCTTGGTATGGTGGAGGTGATGCTTGGTATGGTGAAGGTGATGCTTGGTATGGTGAAGGTGATGCTTGGTATGGTGAAGGTGATGCTTGGTATGGTGAAGGTGATGCTTGGTATGGTGAAGGTGATGCTTGGTATGGTGAAGGTGATGCTTGGTATGGTGAAGGTGATGCTTGGTATGGTGAAGGTGATACTTGGTATGGTGAAGGTGATGCTTGGTATGGTGAAGGTGATGCTTGGTATGGTGAAGGTGATACTTGGTATGGTGAAGGTGATGCTTGGTATGGTGAACGTGATGCTTGGTATGGTGAAGGTGATGCTTGGTATGGTGAACGTGATGCTTGGTATGGTGAAGGTGATACTTGGTATGATGAAGGTGATACTTGGTATGGTGAATGTGATGCTTGGTATGGTGAAGGTGATGCTTAGTATGGTGAAGGTGATGCTTGCTATGGTGAAGGTGATGCTTGCTATGGTGAAGGTGATGCTTGCTATGGTGAAGGTGATGCTTGCTATGGTGAAGGTGATGCTTGCTATGGTGAAGATGATGCTTGCTATGGTGAAGGTGATTCTTGCTATGGTGAAGGTGATGCTTGCTATGGTGAAGGTGATGCTTGCTATGGTGAAGGTGATGCTTGCTATGGTGGAGGTGATGCTTGCTATGGTGGAGCTGATGCTTGCTATGGTGAATGTGCTGCTTGCTATGGTGAAGATGATGCTTGCTATGGTGGAGGTGATGCTTGCTATGGTGGAGGTGATGCTTGCTATGGTGGAGGTGATGCTTGCTATGGTGGAGGTGATGCTTGCTATGGTGAAGGTGATGCTTGCTATGGTGAAGGTGATGCTTGCTATGGTGAAGGTGATGCTTGCTATGGTGAAGGTGATGCTTGCTATGGTGAAGGTGATGCTTGCTATGGTGAAGGTGATGCTTGCTATGGTGGAGGTGATGCTTGCTATGGTGAAGGTGATGCTTGCTATGGTGAAGGTGATGCTTGCTATGGTGGAGGTGATGCTTGCTGTGCTGGAGGTCATGCTTGCTATGGTGAAGGTGATGCTTGCTATGGTGAAGGTGATGCTTGCTATGGTGAAGGTGATGCTTGCTATGGTGAAGGTGATGCTTGCTATGGTGAAGGTGATGCTTGCTATTTGTAAGGTGATGCTTGCTATGGTGAAGGTGATGCTTGCTATGGTGAAGGTGATGCTTGCTATTTGTAAGGTGATGCTTGCTATGGTGAAGGTGATGCTTGGTATGGTGAAGGTGATGCTTGGTATGGTGAAGGTGATGCTTGGTATGGTGAAGGTGATGCTTGGTATGGTGAAGGTGATGCTTGGTATGGTGAAGGTGATGCTTGGTATGGTGAAGGTGATGCTTGCTATGGTGAAGGTGATGCTTGCTATGGTGAAGGTGATGCTTGCTATGGTGAAGGTGATGCTTGCTATGGTGAAGGTGATGCTTGCTATGGTGAAGGTGATGCTTGCTATGGTGAAGGTGATGCTTGCTATGGTGAAGGTGATGCTTGCTATGGTGAAGGTGATGATTGCTTTGGTGAAGGTGATGCTTGCTATGGTGAAGGTGATGCTTGCTATGGTGAAGGTGATGCTTGCTATGGTGGAGGTGATGCTTGCTATGGTGAAGGTGATGCTTGCTACGGTGGAGGTGATGCTTGCTACGGTGGAGGTGATGCTTGCTATGGTGGAGGTGATGCTTGCTATGGTGAAGTCGATGCTTGCTATGGTGAAGTCGATGCTTGCTATGGTGAAGGTGATGCTTGCTATGGTGAAGGTGATGCTTGCTATGGTGAAGGTGATGCTTGCTATGGTGAAGGTGATGCTTGCTATGGTGAATGTGATGCTTGCTATGGTGAAGGTGATGCTTGCTGAGGTGAAGGTGATGCTTGCTGAGGTGAAGGTGATGCTTGCTATGGGGAAGGTGATGCTTGCTATGGTGAAGGTGATGCTTGGTATGGTGAAGGTGATGCTTTGTATGGTGAAGGTGATGCTTGGTATGGTGAAGGTGATACTTGGTATGGTGAAGGTGATACTTGGTATGGGGAAGGTGATTCTTGCTATGGTGAAGCTGATGCATGCTATGGTGAAGCTGATGCTTGCTATGGTGAAGGTGATGCTTGCTGAGGTGAAGGTGATGCTTGGTATGCTGAAGGTGATACTTGCTATGGTGAAGGTGATACTTGGTATGGTGAAGGTGGTACTTGCTATGGTGAAGGTGATACTTGGAATGGTGAAGGTGATACTTGGAATGGTGAAGGTGATACTTGGAATGGTGAAGGTGATACTTGCTATGGTAAAGTTGATACTTGGTATGGTGAAGGTGATACTTGGTATGGTGAAGGTGATACTTGGTATGGTGAAGGTGATACTTGGTATGGTGAAGGTGATAATTGGTATGGTGAAGGTGATACTTGGTATGGTGAAGGTGATAATTGGTATGGTGAAGGTGATACTTGGTATTGTGAAGGTGATACTTGGTATGGTGAAGGTGATACTTGGTATGGTGAAGGTGATACTTGGTATGGTGAAGGTGATACTTGGTATGGTGAAGGTGATGCTTGGTATGGTGAAGGTGATGCTTGGTATGGTGAAGGTGATGCTTGGTATGGTGAAGGTGATGCTTGGTATGGTGAAGGTGATGCTTGGTATGGGGAAGGTGATGCTTGGTATGGTGAAGGTGATGCTTGGTACGGTGAAGGTGATGCTTGGTATGGTGAAGGTGATGCTTGCTATGGTGGAGGTGATGCTTGCTATGGTGAAGGTGATGCTTGGTATGGTGAAGTTGATGCTTGCTATGGTGGAGGTGATGCTTGCTGTGATGAAGGTGATGCTTGCTATGGTGAAGGTGATGCTTGCTATGGTGAAGGTGATGCTTGCTATGGTGAAGGTGATGCTTGGTATGGTGAAGTTGATGCTTGCTATGGTGGAGGTGATGCTTGCTGTGATGAAGGTGATGCTTGCTATGGTGAAGGTGATGCTTGCTATGGTGAAGGTGATGCTTGCTATGGTGGAGGTGATGCTTGCTATGGTGAAGGTGATGCTTGCTATGGTGAAGGTGATGCTTGCTATGGTGAAGGTGATGCTTGCTATGGTGGAGGTGATGCTTGCTATGGTGGAGGTGATGCTTGCTATGGTGGAGGTGATGCTTGCTATGGTGGAGGTGATGCTTGCTATGGTGGAGGTGGTGCTTGCTATGGTGGAGGTGATGCTTGCTATGGTGGAGGTGATGCTTGCTATGGTGAAGGTGATGCTTGCTATGGTGAAGGTGATGCTTGCTATGGTGAAGGTGATGCTTGCTATGGTGAAGGTGATGCTTGCTATGGTGAAGGTGATGCTTGCTATGGTGAAGGTGATGCTTGCTATGGTGAAGGTGATGCTTGCTATGGTGAAGATGATGCTTGCTATGGTGAAGGTGATTCTTGCTATGGTGAAGGTGATGCTTGCTATGGTGAAGGTGATGCTTGCTATGGTGAAGGTGATGCTTGCTATGGTGGAGGTGATGCTTGCTATGGTGGAGGTGATGCTTGCTATGGTGGAGCTGATGCTTGCTATGGTGAATGTGCTGCTTGCTATGGTGAAGATGATGCTTGCTATGGTGGAGGTGATGCTTGCTATGGTGGAGGTGATGCTTGCTATGGTGGAGGTGATGCTTGCTATGGTGGAGGTGATGCTTGCTATGGTGAAGGTGATGCTTGCTATGGTGAAGGTGATGCTTGCTATGGTGAAGGTGATGCTTGCTATGGTGAAGGTGATGCTTGCTATGGTGAAGGTGATGCTTGCTATGGTGAAGGTGATGCTTGCTATGGTGGAGGTGATGCTTGCTATGGTGAAGGTGATGCTTGCTATGGTGAAGGTGATGCTTGCTATGGTGGAGGTGATGCTTGCTGTGCTGGAGGTGATGCTTGCTATGGTGAAGGTGATGCTTGTTATGGTGAAGGTGATGCTTGCTATGGTGAAGGTGATGCTTGCTATGGTGAAGGTGATGCTTGCTATTTGTAAGGTGATGCTTGGTATGGTGAAGGTGATGCTTGGTATTTTGAAGGTGATGCTTGGTATGGTGAAGGTGATGCTTGGTATGGTGAAGGTGATGCTTGGTATGGTGAAGGTGATGCTTGGTATGGTGAAGGTGATGCTTGCTATGGTGGAGGTGATGCTTGCTATGGTGAAGGTGATGCTTGCTATGGTGAAGGTGATGCTTGCTATGGTGGAGGTGATGCTTGCTGTGCTGGAGGTGATGCTTGCTATGGTGAAGGTGATGCTTGCTATGGTGAAGGTGATGCTTGCTATGGTGAAGGTGATGCTTGCTATGGTGAAGGTGATGCTTGCTATTTGTAAGGTGATGCTTGGTATGGTGAAGGTGATGCTTGGTATGGTGAAGGTGATGCTTGCTATGGTGAAGGTGATGCTTGCTATGGTGAAGGTGATGCTTGCTATGGTGAAGGTGATGCTTGCTATGGTGAAGGTGATGCTTGCTATGGTGAAGGTGATGCTTGCTATGGTGAAGGTGATGATTGCTTTGGTGAAGGTGATGCTTGCTATGGTGAAGGTGATGCTCGCTATGGTGAAGGTGATGCTTGCTATGGTGGAGGTGATGCTTGCTATGGTGAAGGTGATGCTTGCTACGGTGGAGGTGATGCTTGCTATAGTGGAGGTGATGCTTGCTATGGTGGAGGTGATGCTTGCTATGGTGGATGTGATGCTTGCTATGGTGAAGTCGATGCTTGCTATGGTGAAGTCGATGCTTGCTATGGTGAGGGTGATGCTTGCTATGGTGAAGGTGATGCTTGCTATGGTGAAGGTGATGCTTGCTATGGTGAAGGTGATGCTTGCTATGGTCAATGTGATGCTTGCTATGGTGAAGGTGATGCTTGCTGAGGTGAAGGTGATGCTTGCTGAGGTGAAGGTGATGCTTGCTGAGGTGAAGGTGATGCTTGCTGAGGTGAAGGTGATGCTTGCTATGGTGAAGGTGATGCTTGGTATGGTGAAGGTGATGCTTGGTATGGTGAAGGTGATGCTTGGTATGGTGAAGGTGATGCTTGGTATGGTGAAGGTCATGCTTGGTATGGTGAAGGTGATGCTTGGTATGGTGAAGGTGATGCTTGGTATGGTGAAGGTGATACTTGGTATGGTCAAGGTGATACTTGCTATGGTGAAGCTGATGCATGCTATGGTGAAGCTGATGCATGCTATGGTGAAGGTGATGCTTGCTATGGTGAAGGTGATGCTTGCTGAGGTGAAGGTGATGCTTGGTATGGTGAAAGTGATACTTGGTATGGTGAAGGTGATACTTGGTATGGTGAAGGTGATACTTGGTATGGTGAAGGTGATACTTGGTATGGTGAAGGTGATACTTGGTATGGTGAAGGTGGTACTTGGTATGGTGAAGGTGATACTTGGAATGGTGAAGGTGATACTTGGAATGGTGAAGGTGATACTTGGAATGGTGAAGGTGATACTTGGAATGGTGAAGGTGATACTTGGAATGGTGAAGGTGATACTTGGTATGGTGAAGGTGATACTTGCTATGGTGAAGGTGATACTTGGTATGGTGAAGGTGATTATTGGTATGGTGAAGGTGATACTTGGTATGGTGAAGGTGATAATTGGTATGGTGAAGGTGATACTTGGTATGGTGAAGGTGATACTTGGTATGGTGAAGGTGATACTTGGTATGGTGAAGGTGATACTTGCTATGGTGAAGGTGATGCTTGCTATGGTGAAGGTGATGCTTGCTATGGTGAAGATGATGCTTGCTATGGTGAAGGTGATTCTTGCTATGGTGAAGGTGATGCTTGCTATGGTGAAGGTGATGCTTGCTATGGTGAAGGTGATGCTTGCTATGGTGGAGGTGATGCTTGCTATGGTGGAGGTGATGCTTGCTATGGTGGAGCTGATGCTTGCTATGGTGAATGTGCTGCTTGCTATGGTGAAGATGATGCTTGCTATGGTGGAGGTGATGCTTGCTATGGTGGAGGTGATGCTTGCTATGGTGGAGGTGATGCTTGCTATGGTGGAGGTGATGCTTGCTATGGTGAAGGTGATGCTTGCTATGGTGAAGGTGATGCTTGCTATGGTGAAGGTGATGCTTGCTATGGTGAAGGTGATGCTTGCTATGGTGAAGGTGATGCTTGCTATGGTGAAGGTGATGCTTGCTATGGTGGAGGTGATGCTTGCTATGGTGAAGGTGATGCTTGCTATGGTGAAGGTGATGCTTGCTATGGTGGAGGTGATGCTTGCTGTGCTGGAGGTGATGCTTGCTATGGTGAAGGTGATGCTTGTTATGGTGAAGGTGATGCTTGCTATGGTGAAGGTGATGCTTGCTATGGTGAAGGTGATGCTTGCTATTTGTAAGGTGATGCTTGGTATGGTGAAGGTGATGCTTGGTATTTTGAAGGTGATGCTTGGTATGGTGAAGGTGATGCTTGGTATGGTGAAGGTGATGCTTGGTATGGTGAAGGTGATGCTTGGTATGGTGAAGGTGATGCTTGCTATGGTGGAGGTGATGCTTGCTATGGTGAAGGTGATGCTTGCTATGGTGAAGGTGATGCTTGCTATGGTGGAGGTGATGCTTGCTGTGCTGGAGGTGATGCTTGCTATGGTGAAGGTGATGCTTGCTATGGTGAAGGTGATGCTTGCTATGGTGAAGGTGATGCTTGCTATGGTGAAGGTGATGCTTGCTATTTGTAAGGTGATGCTTGGTATGGTGAAGGTGATGCTTGGTATGGTGAAGGTGATGCTTGCTATGGTGAAGGTGATGCTTGCTATGGTGAAGGTGATGCTTGCTATGGTGAAGGTGATGCTTGCTATGGTGAAGGTGATGCTTGCTATGGTGAAGGTGATGCTTGCTATGGTGAAGGTGATGATTGCTTTGGTGAAGGTGATGCTTGCTATGGTGAAGGTGATGCTCGCTATGGTGAAGGTGATGCTTGCTATGGTGGAGGTGATGCTTGCTATGGTGAAGGTGATGCTTGCTACGGTGGAGGTGATGCTTGCTATAGTGGAGGTGATGCTTGCTATGGTGGAGGTGATGCTTGCTATGGTGGATGTGATGCTTGCTATGGTGAAGTCGATGCTTGCTATGGTGAAGTCGATGCTTGCTATGGTGAGGGTGATGCTTGCTATGGTGAAGGTGATGCTTGCTATGGTGAAGGTGATGCTTGCTATGGTGAAGGTGATGCTTGCTATGGTGAATGTGATGCTTGCTATGGTGAAGGTGATGCTTGCTGAGGTGAAGGTGATGCTTGCTGAGGTGAAGGTGATGCTTGCTGAGGTGAAGGTGATGCTTGCTGAGGTGAAGGTGATGCTTGCTATGGTGAAGGTGATGCTTGGTATGGTGAAGGTGATGCTTGGTATGGTGAAGGTGATGCTTGGTATGGTGAAGGTGATGCTTGGTATGGTGAAGGTCATGCTTGGTATGGTGAAGGTGATGCTTGGTATGGTGAAGGTGATGCTTGGTATGGTGAAGGTGATACTTGGTATGGTCAAGGTGATACTTGCTATGGTGAAGCTGATGCATGCTATGGTGAAGCTGATGCATGCTATGGTGAAGGTGATGCTTGCTATGGTGAAGGTGATGCTTGCTGAGGTGAAGGTGATGCTTGGTATGGTGAAAGTGATACTTGGTATGGTGAAGGTGATACTTGGTATGGTGAAGGTGATACTTGGTATGGTGAAGGTGATACTTGGTATGGTGAAGGTGATACTTGGTATGGTGAAGGTGGTACTTGGTATGGTGAAGGTGATACTTGGAATGGTGAAGGTGATACTTGGAATGGTGAAGGTGATACTTGGAATGGTGAAGGTGATACTTGGAATGGTGAAGGTGATACTTGGAATGGTGAAGGTGATACTTGGTATGGTGAAGGTGATACTTGCTATGGTGAAGGTGATACTTGGTATGGTGAAGGTGATTATTGGTATGGTGAAGGTGATACTTGGTATGGTGAAGGTGATAATTGGTATGGTGAAGGTGATACTTGGTATGGTGAAGGTGATACTTGGTATGGTGAAGGTGATACTTGGTATGGTGAAGGTGATGCTTGGTATGGTGAAGGTGATGCTTGGTATGGTGAAGGTGATGCTTGGTATGGTGAAGGTGATGCTTGGTATGGTGAAGGTGATGCTTGGTATGGTGAAGGTGATGCTTGCTATGGTGGAGGTGATGCTTGCTATGGTGAAGGTGATGCTTGGTATGGTGAAGTTGATGCTTGGTATGGTGAAGTTGATGCTTGCTATGGTGGAGGTGATGCTTGCTGTGATGAAGGTGATGCTTGCTATGGTGAAGGTGATGCTTGCTATGGTGAAGGTGATGCTTGCTATGGTGGAGGTGATGCTTGGTATGGTGAAGTTGATGCTTGCTATGGTGGAGGTGATGCTTGCTGTGATGAAGGTGATGCTTGCTATGGTGAAGGTGATGCTTGCTATGGTGAAGGTGATGCTTGCTATGGTGAAGGTGATGCTTGCTATGGTGAAGGTGATGCTTGCTATGGTGGAGGTGATGCTTGCTATGGTGGAGGTGATGCTTGCTATGGTGGAGGTGATGCTTGCTATGGTGGAGGTGATGCTTGCTATGGTGGAGGTGATGCTTGCTATGGTGGAGGTGATGCTTGCTATGGTGGAGGTGATGCTTGCTATGGTGGAGGTGATGCTTGGTATGGTGAAGGTGATGCTTGGTATGGTGAAGGTGTTGCTTGGTATGGTGAAGGTGTTGCTTGGTATGGTGAAGGTGCTGCTTGGTATGGTGAAGGTGATGCTTGTTATGGTGAAGGTGATGCTTGGTATGGTGAAGGTGATGCTTGGTATGGTGAAGGTGATGCTTGGTATGGTGAAGGTGATGCACGGTATGGTGAAGGTGTTGCTCGGTATGGTGAAGGTGATGCTTGGTATCGTGAAGGTGATGCTTGGTATGGTGGAGGTGATGCTTGCTATGGTGGAGGTGATGCTTGCTATGGTGAAGGTGATGCTTGGTATGGTGAAGGTGATGCTTGGTATGGTGAAGGTGATGCTTGGTATGGTGAAGGCGATGCTTGGTATGGTGAAGGCGATGCTTGGTATGGTGAAGGCGATGCTTGGTATGGTGAAGGTGACGCTTGCTATGGTGGAGGTGATGCTTGCTATGGTGAAGGTGATGCTTGGTATGGTGAAGGTGATACTTGGTATGGTGAAGGTGATGCTTGGTATGGTGAAGGTGATGCTTGGTATGGTGAAGGTGATGCTTGCTATGGTGAAGGTGATGCTTGCTATGGTGAAGGTGATGCTTGCTATGGTGAAGGTGATGCTTGCTATGGTGAAGGTGATGCTTGCTATGGTGAAGGTGATGCTTGCTATGGTGAAGGTGATGCTTGCTATGGTGAAGGTGATGCTTGCTATGGTGGAGGTGATGCTTGCTGTGCTGGAGGTGATGCTTGGTATGGTGAAGGTGATGCTTGCTATGGTGAAGGTGATGCTTGCTATGGTGAAGGTGATGCTTGCTATGGTGAAGGTGATGCTTGCTATTTGTAAGGTGATGCTTGCTATGGTGGAGGTGATGCTTGCTATGGTGGAGGTGATGCTTGCTATGGTGGAGCTGATGCTTGCTATGGTGAATGTGCTGCTTGCTATGGTGAAGATGATGCTTGCTATGGTGGAGGTGATGCTTGCTATGGTGGAGGTGATGCTTCTATGGTGGAGGTGATGCTTGCTATGGTGGAGGTGATGCTTGGTATGGTGAAGGTGATGCTTGCTATGGTGAAGGTGATGCTTGCTATGGTGAAGGTGATGCTTGCTATGGTGAAGGTGACGCTTGCTATGGTGAAGGTGATGCTTGCTATGGTGAAGGTGATGCTTGCTATGGTGGAGGTGATGCTTGCTATGGTGAAGGTGATGCTTGCTATGGTGAAGGAGATGCTTGCTATGGTGGAGGTGATGCTTGCTGTGCTGGAGGTGATGCTTGCTATGGTGAAGGTGATGCTTGCTATGGTGAAGGTGATGCTTGCTATGGTGAAGGTGATGCTTGCTATGGTGAAGGTGATGCTTGCTATTTGTAAGGTGATGCTTGCTATGGTGAAGGTGATGCTTGCTATGGTGAAGGTGATGCTTGCTATTTGTAAGGTGATGCTTGCTATGGTGAAGGTGATGCTTGGTATGGTGAAGGTGATGCTTGGTATGGTGAAGGTGATGCTTGGTATGGTGAAGGTGATGCTTGGTATGGTGAAGGTGATGCTTGGTATGGTGAAGGTGATGCTTGCTATGGTGGAGGTGATGCTTGCTATGGTGAAGGTGATGCTTGCTATGGTGAAGGTGATGCTTGCTATGGTGAAGGTGATGCTTGCTATGGTGAAGGTGATGCTTGCTATGGTGAAGGTGATGCTTGCTATGGTGAAGGTGATGCTTGCTATGGTGAAGGTGATGCTTGCTATGGTGGAGGTGATGCTTGCTATGGTGAAGGTGATGCTTGCTACGGTGGAGGTGATGCTTGCTATGGTGGAGGTGATGCTTGCTATGGTGGATGTGATGCTTGCTATGATGAAGTCGATGCTTGCTATGGTGAAGGTGATGCTTGCTATGGTGGAGGTGATGCTTGCTATGGTGGAGGTGATAATTGGTATGGTGAAGGTGATACTTGGTATGGTGAAGGTGATACTTGGTATGGTGAAGGTGATGCTTGGTATGGTGAAGGTGATGCTTGGTATGGTGAAGGTGATGCTTGGTATGGTGAAGGTGATGCTTGGTATGGTCAAGGTGATACTTGCTATGGTGAAGCTGATGCATGCTATGGTGAAGCTGATGCATGCTATGGTGAAGGTGATGCTTGCTATGGTGAAGGTGATGCTTGCTGAGGTGAAGGTGATGCTTGGTATGGTGAAGGTGATACTTGGTATGGTGAAGGTGATACTTGGTATGGTGAAGGTGATACTTGGTATGGTGAAGGTGATACTTGGTATGGTGAAGGTGATACTTGGTATGGTGAAGGTGATACTTGGTATGGTGAAGGTGATACTTGGTATGGTGAAGGTGATACTTGGAATGGTGAAGGTGATACTTGGAATGGTGAAGGTGATACTTGGAATGGTGAAGGTGATACTTGGAATGGTGAAGGTGATACTTGGTATGGTGAAGGTGATACTTGCTATGGTGAAGGTGATACTTGGTATGGTGAAGGTGATAATTGGTATGGTGAAGGTGATACTTGGTATGGTGAAGGTGATAATTGGTATGGTGAAGGTGATACTTGGTATGGTGAAGGTGATACTTGGTATGGTGAAGGTGATACTTGGTATGGTGAAGGTGATACTTCGTATGGTGAAGGTGATACTTGGTATGGTGAAGGTGATACTTGGTATGGTGAAGGTGATGCTTGGTATGGTGAAGGTGATGCTTGGTATGGTGAAGGTGATGCTTGGTATGGTGAAGGTGATGCTTGGTATGGTGGAGGTGATGCTTGCTATGGTGGATGTGATGCTTGCTATGATGAAGTCGATGCTTGCTATGGTGAAGGTGATGCTTGCTATGGTGGAGGTGATGCTTGCTATGGTGGAGGTGATAATTGGTATGGTGAAGGTGATACTTGGTATGGTGAAGGTGATACTTGGTATGGTGAAGGTGATGCTTGGTATGGTGAAGGTGATGCTTGGTATGGTGAAGGTGATGCTTGGTATGGTGAAGGTGATGCTTGGTATGGTCAAGGTGATACTTGCTATGGTGAAGCTGATGCATGCTATGGTGAAGCTGATGCATGCTATGGTGAAGGTGATGCTTGCTATGGTGAAGGTGATGCTTGCTGAGGTGAAGGTGATGCTTGGTATGGTGAAGGTGATACTTGGTATGGTGAAGGTGATACTTGGTATGGTGAAGGTGATACTTGGTATGGTGAAGGTGATACTTGGTATGGTGAAGGTGATACTTGGTATGGTGAAGGTGATACTTGGTATGGTGAAGGTGATACTTGGTATGGTGAAGGTGATACTTGGTATGGTGCAGGTGATGCTTGGTATGGTGAAGGTGATGCTTGGTATGGTGAAGGTGATGCTTGGTATGGTGAAGGTGATGCTTGGTATGGTGAAGGTGATGCTTGGTATGGTGAAGGTGATGCTTGGTATGGTGAAGGTGATGCTTGGTATGGTGAAGTTGATGCTTGGTATGGTGAAGTTGATGCTTGCTATGGTGGAGGTGATGCTTGCTGTGATGAAGGTGATGCTTGCTATGGTGAAGGTGATGCTTGCTATGGTGAAGGTGATGCTTGCTATGGTGGAGGTGATGCTTGGTATGGTGAAGTTGATGCTTGCTATGGTGGAGGTGATGCTTGCTGTGATGAAGGTGATGCTTGCTATGGTGAAGGTGATGCTTGCTATGGTGAAGGTGATGCTTGCTATGGTGGAGGTGATGCTTGCTATGGTGAAGGTGATGCTTGCTATGGTGAAGGTGATGCTTGCTATGGTGAAGGTGATGCTTGCTATGGTGAAGGTGATGCTTGCTATGGTGGAGGTGATGCTGCTATGGTGGAGGTGATGCTTGCTATGGTGGAGGTGATGCTTGCTATGGTGGAGGTGATGCTTGCTATGGTGGAGGTGATGCTTGCTATGGTGAAGGTGATGCTTGCTATGGTGAAGGTGATGCTTGCTATGGTGAAGGTGATGCTTGCTATGGTGAAGGTGATGCTTGCTATGGTGGAGGTGATGCTTGCTATGGTGGAGGTGATGCTTGCTATGGTGGAGGTGATGCTTGCTATGGTGGAGGTGATGTTTGCTATGGTGGAGGTGATGCTTGCTATGGTGGAGGTGATGCTTGCTATGGTGGAGGTGATGCTTGCTATGGTGGAGGTGATGCTTGGTATGGTGAAGGTGATGCTTGGTATGGTGAAGGTGTTGCTTGGTATGGTGAAGGTGTTGCTTGGTATGGTGAAGGTGCTGCTTGGTATGGTGAAGGTGATGCTTGGTATGGTGAAGGTGATGCTTGGTATGGTGAAGGTGATGCTTGGTATGGTGAAGGTGATGCTTGGTATGGTGAAGGTGATGCACGGTATGGTGAAGGTGTTGCTCGGTATGGTGAAGGTGATGCTTGGTATGGCGAAGGTGATGCTTGGTATGGTGGAGGTGATGCTTGCTATGGTGGAGGTGATGCTTGCTATGGTGAAGGTGATGCTTGGTATGGTGAAGGTGATGCTTGGTATGGTGAAGGTGATGCTTGGTATGGTGAAGGTGATGCTTGGTATGGTGAAGGCGATGCTTGGTATGGTGAAGGCGATGCTTGGTATGGTGAAGGTGATGCTTGGTATGGTGAAGGTGATACTTGGTATGGTGAAGGTGATGCTTGGTATGGTGAAGGTGATGCTTGGTATGGTGAAGGTGATGCTTGCTATGGTGAAGGTGATGCTTGCTATGGTGAAGGTGATGCTTGCCATGGTGAAGGTGATGCTTGCTATGGTGAAGGTGAAGCTTGCTATGGTGAAGGTGATGCTTGCTATGGTGGAGGTGATACTTGCTGTGCTGGAGGTGATGCTTGCTATGGTGAAGGTGATGCTTGCTATGGTGAAGGTGATGCTTGCTATGGTGAAGGTGATGCTTGCTATGGTGAAGGTGATGCTTGCTATTTGTAAGGTGATGCTTGCTTTGGTGAAGGTGATGCTTGCTATGGTGGAGGTGATGCTTGCTATGGTGGAGGTGATGCTTGCTATGGTGGAGCTGATGCTTGCTATGGTGAATGTGCTGCTTGCTATGGTGAAGATGATGCTTGCTATGGTGGAGGTGATGCTTGCTATGGTGGAGGTGATGCTTGCTATGGTGGAGGTGATGCTTGCTATGGTGGAGGTGATGCTTGCTATGGTGAAGGTGATGCTTGCTATGGTGAAGGTGATGCTTGCTATGGTGAAGGTGACGCTTGCTATGGTGAAGGTGATGCTTGCTATGGTGAAGGTGATGCTTGCTATGGTGGAGGTGATGCTTGCTATGGTGAAGGTGATGCTAGCTATGGTGAAGGTGATGCTTGCTATGGTGGAGGTGATGCTTGCTGTGCTGGAGGTGATGCTTGCTATGGTGAAGGTGATGCTTGCTATGGTGAAGGTGATGCTTGCTATGGTGATGCTTGCTATGGTGAAGGTGATGCTTGCTATTTGTAAGGTGATGCTTGCTATGGTGAAGGTGATGCTTGCTATGGTGAAGGTGATGCTTGCTATTTGTAAGGTGATGCTTGCTATGGTGAAGGTGATGCTTGGTATGGTGAAGGTTATGCTTGGTATGGTGAAGGTGATGCTTGGTATGGTGAAGGTGATGCTTGGTATGGTGAAGGTGATGCTTGGTATGGTGAAGGTGATGCTTGCTATGGTGGAGGTGATGCTTGCTATGGTGAAGGTGATGCTTGCTATGGTGAAGGTGATGCATGCTATGGTGAAGGTGATGCTTGCTATGGTGAAGGTGATGCTTGCTATGGTGAAGGCGATGCTTGCTATGGTGAAGGTGATTCTTGCTATTGTGAAGGTGATGCTTGCTATGGTGAAGGTGATGCTTGGTATGGTGAAGGTGATGCTTGCTATGGTGAAGGTGATGCTTGCTATGGTGAAGGTGATACTTGGTATGGTGAAGGTGATACTTGGTATGGTGAAGGTGATACTTGGTATGGTGAAGGTGATACTTGCTATGGTGAAGGTGATACTTGCTATGGTGAAGGTGATGCTTGCTATGGTGAAGGTGATGCTTGCTATGGTGAAGGTGATGCTTGCTATGGTGAAGGTGATGCTTGCTATGGTGAAGGTGATGCTTGCTATGGTGAAGGTGATGCTTGCTATGGTGAAGGTGATGCTTGCTATGGTGAAGGTGATGCATGCTATGGTGAAGGTGATGCATGCTATGGTGAAGGTGATGCTTGCTATGGTGAAGGTGATGCTTGCTATGGTGAAGGTGATGCTTGCTATGGTGAAGGTGATGCTTGCTATGGTGAAGGTGATGCTTGCTATGGTGGAGGTGATGCTTGCTATGGTGAAGGTGATGCTTGCTATGGTGAAGGTGATGCTTGCTATGGTGAAGGTGATGCTTGCTATGGTGAAGGTGATGCTTGCTATGGTGGAGGTGATGCTTGCTATGGTGGAGGTGATGCTTGCTATGGTGGAGGTGATGCTTGCTATGGTGGAGGTGATGCTTGCTATGGTGGAGGTGATGCTTGCTATGGTGGAGGTGATGCTTGCTATGGTGAAGGTGATGCTTGCTATGGTGAAGGTGATGGTTGCTATGGTGAAGGTGATGCTTGCTATGGTGGAGGTGATGCTTGCTATGGTGGAGGTGATGCTTGCTATGGTGGAGGTGATGCTTGCTATGGTGGAGGTGATGCTTGCTATGGTGGAGGTGATGCTTGCTATGGTGGAGGTGATGCTTGCTATGGTGGAGGTGATGCTTGCTATGGTAGAGGTGATGCTTGGTATGGTGAAGCTGATGCTTGGTGTGGTGAAGGTGTTGCTTGGTATGGTGAAGGTGTTGCTTGGTATGGTGAAGGTGCTGCTTGGTATGGTGAAGGTGCTGCTTGGTATGGTGAAGGTGATGCTTGGTATGGTGAAGGTGATGCTTGGTATGGTGAAGGTGATGCTTGGTATGGTGAAGGTGATGCACGGTATGGTGAAGGTGATGCTTGGTATGGTGAAGGTGATGCTTGGTATGGTGAAGGTGATTCTTGGTATGGTGGAGGTGATGCTTGCTATGGTGGAGGTGATGCTTGCTATGGTGGAGGTGATGCTTGCTATGGTGGAGGTGATGCTTGCTATGGTGGAGGTGATGCTTGCTATGGTGGAGGTGATGCTTGCTATGGTGGAGGTGATGCTTGGTATGGTGAAGGTGATGCTTGGTATGGTGAAGGTGTTGCTTGGTATGGTGAAGGTGATGCTTGGTATGGTGAAGGTGATGCTTGGTATGGTGAAGGTGATGCTTGGAATGGTGAAGGTGATGCTTGGTATGGTGAAGGTGATGCTTGGTATGGTGAAGGTGATGCTTGGTATGGTGAAGGTGATGCTTGGTATGGTGAAGGTGATGCTTGGTATGGTGAAGGTGATGCTTGGTATGGTGAAGGTGATGCTTGGTATGGTGAAGGTGCTGCTTGGTATGGTGTAGGTGATGCTTGGTATTGTGGAGGTGATGCTTGGTATGGTGAAGGTGATGCTTGGTATGGTGAAGGTGATGCTTGGTATGGTGAAGGTGATGCTTGGTATGGTGAAGGTGATACTTGGTATGGTGAAGGTGATGCTTGGTATGGTGAAGGTGATGCTTGGTATGGTGAAGGTGATGCTTGGTATGGTGAAGGTGATGCTTGGTATGGTGAAGGTGATACTTGGTATGGTGAAGGTGATGCTTGGTATGGTGAAGGTGATGCTTGCTGTGCTGGAGGTGATGCTTGCTATGGTGAAGGTGATGCTTGCTATGGTGAAGGTGATGCTTGCTATGGTGAAGGTGATGCTTGCTATGGTGAAGGTGATGCTTGCTATGGTGAAGGTGATGCTTGCTATTTGTAAGGTGATGCTTGCTATGGTGAAGGTGATGCTTGCTATGGTGGAGGTGATGCTTGCTATGGTGGAGGTGATGCTTGCTATGGTGAAGGTGATGCTTGCTATGGTGAAGGTGATGCTTGCTATGGTGAAGGTGATGATTGCTTTGGTGAAGGTGATGCTTGCTATGGTGAAGGTGATGCTCGCTATGGTGAAGGTGATGCTTGCTATGGTGGAGGTGATGCTTGCTATGGTGAAGGTGATGCTTGCTACGGTGGAGGTGATGCTTGCTATGGTGGAGGTGATGCTTGCTATGGTGGAGGTGATGCTTGCTATGGTGGATGTGATGCTTGCTATGGTGAAGTCGATGCTTGCTATGGTGAAGTCGATGCTTGCTATGGTGAAGGTGATGCTTGCTATGGTGAAGGTGATGCTTGCTATGGTGAAGGTGATGCTTGCTATGGTGAAGGTGATGCTTGCTATGGTGAATGTGATGCTTGCTATGGTGAAGGTGATGCTTGCTGAGGTGAAGGTGATGCTTGCTGAGGTGAAGGTGATTTTTGCTGAGGTGAAGGTGATGCTTGCTGAGGTGAAGGTGATGCTTGCTATGGTGAAGGTGATGCTTGGTATGGTGAAGGTGATGCTTGGTATGGTGAAGGTGATGCTTGGTATGGTGAAGGTCATGCTTGGTATGGTGAAGGTGATGCTTGGTATGGTGAAGGTGATGCTTGGTATGGTGAAGGTGATACTTGGTATGGTCAAGGTGATACTTGCTATGGTGAAGCTGATGCATGCTATGGTGAAGCTGATGCATGCTATGGTGAAGGTGATGCTTGCTATGGTGAAGGTGATGCTTGCTGACGTGAAGGTGCTGCTTGGTATGGTGAAGGTGATACTTGGTATGGTGAAGGTGATACTTGGTATGGTGAAGGTGATACTTGGTATGGTGAAGGTGATACTTGGTATGGTGAAGGTGATACTTGGTATGGTGAAGGTGATACTTGGTATGGTGAAGGTGGTACTTGGTATGGTGAAGGTGATACTTGGAATGGTGAAGGTGATACTTGGAATGGTGAAGGTGATACTTGGAATGGTGAAGGTGATACTTGGAATGGTGAAGGTGATACTTGGAATGGTGAAGGTGATACTTGGTATGGTGAAGGTGATAATTGGTATGGTGAAGGTGATACTTGGTATGGTGAAGGTGATAATTGGTATGGTGAAGGTGATACTTGGTATGGTGAAGGTGATACTTGGTATGGTGAAGGTGATACTTGGTATGGTGAAGGTGATACTTGGTATGGTGAAGGTGATACTTGGTATGGTGAAGGTGATACTTGGTATGGTGAAGGTGATGCTTGGTATGGTGAAGGTGATGCTTGGTATGGTGAAGGTGATGCTTGGTATGGTGAAGGTGATGCTTGGTATGGTGAAGGTGATGCTTGGTATGGTGAAGGTGATGCTTGGTATGGTGAAGGTGATGCTTGGTATGGTGAAGGTGATGCTTGCTATGGTGGAGGTGATGCTTGCTATGGTGAAGGTGATGCTTGGTATGGTGAAGTTGATGCTTGGTATGGTGAAGTTGATGCTTGCTATGGTGGAGGTGATGCTTGCTGTGATGAAGGTGATGCTTGCTATGGTGAAGGTGATGCTTGCTATGGTGAAGGTGATGCTTGCTATGGTGGAGGTGATGCTTGGTATGGTGAAGTTGATGCTTGCTATGGTGGAGGTGATGCTTGCTGTGATGAAGGTGATGCTTGCTATGGTGAAGGTGATGCTTGCTATGGTGAAGGTGATGCTTGCTATGGTGAAGGTGATGCTTGCTATGGTGAAGGTGATGCTTGCTATGGTGGAGGTGATGCTTGCTATGGTGGAGGTGATGCTTGCTATGGTGGAGGTGATGCTTGCTATGGTGGAGGTGATGCTTGCTATGGTGGAGGTGATGCTTGGTATGGTGAAGGTGATGCTTGGTATGGTGAAGGTGATGCTTGGTATGGTGAAGGTGTTGCTTGGTATGGTGAAGGTGCTGCTTGGTATGGTGAAGGTGATGCTTGTTATGGTGAAGGTGATGCTTGGTATGGTGAAGGTGATGCTTGGTATGGTGAAGGTGATGCTTGGTATGGTGAAGGTGATGCACGGTATGGTGAAGGTGTTGCTCGGTATGGTGAAGGTGATGCTTGGTATGGTGAAGGTGATGCTTGGTATGGTGGAGGTGATGCTTGCTATGGTGGAGGTGATGCTTGCTATGGTGAAGGTGATGCTTGGTATGGTGAAGGTGATGCTTGGTATGGTGAAGGTGATGCTTGGTATGGTGAAGGTGATGCTTGGTATGGTGAAGGCGATGCTTGGTATGGTGAAGGCGATGCTTGGTATGGTGAAGGCGATGCTTGGTATGGTGAAGGTGATGCTTGGTATGGTGAAGGTGATGCTTGGTATGGTGAAGGTGATGCTTGGTATGGTGGAGGTGATTCTTGGTATGGTGGAGGTGATGCTTGCTATGGTGGAGGTGATGCTTGCTATGGTGGAGGTGATGCTTGCTATGGTGGAGGTGATGCTTGCTATGGTGGAGGTGATGCTTGCTATGGTGGAGGTGATGCTTGGTATGGTGAAGGTGATGCTTGGTATGGTGAAGGTGTTGCTTGGTATGGTGAAGGTGTTGCTTGGTATGGTGAAGGTGATGCTTGGTATGGTGAAGGTGATGCTTGGTATGGTGAAGGTGATGCTTGGTATGGTGAAGGTGATGCTTGGTATGGTGAAGGTGATGCTTGGTATGGTGAAGGTGATGCTTGGTATGGTGAAGGTGATGCTTGGTATGGTGAAGGTGATGCTTGGTATGGTGAAGGTGCTGCTTGGTATGGTGTAGGTGATGCTTGGTATGGTGAAGGTGATGCTTGGTATGGTGAAGGTGATGCTTGGTATGGTGAAGGTGATGCTTGGTATGGTGAAGGTGATGCTTGGCATGGTGAAGGTGATACTTGGTATGGTGAAGGTGATGCTTGGTATGGTGAAGGTGATGCTTGGTATGGTGAAGGTGATGCTTGGTATGGTGAAGGTGATGCTTGGTATGGTGAAGGTGATGCTTGGTATGGTGAAGGTGATACTTGGTATGGTGAAGGTGATGCTTGGTATGGTGAAGGTGATGCTTGGTATGGTGAAGGTGATGCTTGGTATGGTGAAGGTGATGCTTGCTATGGTGAAGGTGATGCTTGCTATGGTGAAGGTGATGCTTGCTATGGTGAAGGTGATGCTTGCTATGGTGAAGGTGATGCTTGCTATGGTGAAGGTGATGCTTGCTATGGTGAAGGTGATGCTTGCTATGGTGAAGGTGATGCTTGCTATGGTGGAGGTGATGCTTGCTGTGCTGGAGGTGATGCTTGCTATGGTGAAGGTGATGCTTGCTATGGTGAAGGTGATGCTTGCTATGGTGAAGGTGATGCTTGCTATGGTGAAGGTGATGCTTGGTATTTGTAAGGTGATGCTTGCTATGGTGAAGGTGATGCTTGCTATGGTGGAGGTGATGCTTGCTATGGTGGAGGTGATGCTTGCTATGGTGGAGCTGATGCTTGCTATGGTGAATGTGCTGCTTGCTATGGTGAAGATGATGCTTGCTATGGTGGAGGTGATGCTTGCTATGGTGGAGGTGATGCTTGCTATGGTGGAGGTGATGCTTGCTATGGTGGAGGTGATGCTTGCTATGGTGAAGGTGATGCTTGCTATGGTGAAGGTGATGCTTGCTATGGTGAAGGTGATGCTTGCTATGGTGAAGGTGACGCTTGCTATGGTGAAGGTGATGCTTGCTATGGTGAAGGTGATGCTTGCTATGGTGGAGGTGATGCTTGCTATGGTGAAGGTGATGCTTGCTATGGTGAAGGAGATGCTTGCTATGGTGGAGGTGATGCTTGCTGTGCTGGAGGTGATGCTTGCTATGGTGAAGGTGATGCTTGCTATGGTGAAGGTGATGCTTGCTATGGTGAAGGTGATGCTTGGTATGGTGAAGGTGATGCTTGGTATGGTGAAGGTGATGCTTGGTATGGTGAAGGTGATGCTTGGTATGGTGAAGGTGATGCTTGCTATGGTGGAGGTGATGCTTGCTATGGTGAAGGTGATGCTTGCTATGGTGAAGGTGATGCTTGCTATGGTGAAGGTGATGCTTGCTATGGTGAAGGTGATGCTTGCTATGGTGAAGGTGATGCTTGCTATGGTGAAGGTGATGCTTGCTATGGTGAAGGTGATGCTTGCTATGGTGGAGGTGATGCTTGCTATGGTGAAGGTGATGCTTGCTACGGTGGAGGTGATGCTTGCTATGGTGGAGGTGATGCTTGCTATGGTGGATGTGATGCTTGCTATGATGAAGTCGATGCTTGCTATGGTGAAGGTGATGCTTGCTATGGTGGAGGTGATGCTTGCTATGGTGGAGGTGATAATTGGTATGGTGAAGGTGATACTTGGTATGGTGAAGGTGATACTTGGTATGGTGAAGGTGATGCTTGGTATGGTGAAGGTGATGCTTGGTATGGTGAAGGTGATGCTTGGTATGGTCAAGGTGATACTTGCTATGGTGAAGCTGATGCATGCTATGGTGAAGCTGATGCATGCTATGGTGAAGGTGATGCTTGCTATGGTGAAGGTGATGCTTGCTGAGGTGAAGGTGATGCTTGGTATGGTGAAGGTGATACTTGGTATGGTGAAGGTGATACTTGGTATGGTGAAGGTGATACTTGGTATGGTGAAGGTGATACTTGGTATGGTGAAGGTGATACTTGGTATGGTGAAGGTGATACTTGGAATGGTGAAGGTGATACTTGGAATGGTGAAGGTGATACTTGGAATGGTGAAGGTGATACTTGGAATGGTGAAGGTGATACTTGGTATGGTGAAGGTGATACTTGCTATGGTGAAGGTGATACTTGGTATGGTGAAGGTGATAATTGGTATGGTGAAGGTGATACTTGGTATGGTGAAGGTGATAATTGGTATGGTGAAGGTGATACTTGGTATGGTGAAGGTGATACTTGGTATGGTGAAGGTGATACTTGGTATGGTGAAGGTGATACTTGGTATGGTGAAGGTGATACTTGGTATGGTGAAGGTGATACTTGGTATGGTGAAGGTGATGCTTGGTATGGTGAAGGTGATGCTTGGTATGGTGAAGGTGATGCTTGGTATGGCGAAGGTGATGCTTGGTATGGTGAAGGTGATGCTTGGTATGGTGGAGGTGATGCTTGCTATGGTGGATGTGATGCTTGCTATGATGAAGTCGATGTTTGCTATGGTGAAGGTGATGCTTGCTATGGTGGAGGTGATGCTTGCTATGGTGGAGGTGATAATTGGTATGGTGAAGGTGATACTTGGTATGGTGAAGGTGATGCTTGGTATGGTGAAGGTGATGCTTGGTATGGTGAAGGTGATGCTTGGTATGGTGAAGGTGATGCTTGGTATGGTCAAGGTGATACTTGCTATGGTGAAGCTGATGCATGCTATGGTGAAGCTGATGCATGCTATGGTGAAGGTGATGCTTGCTATGGTGAAGGTGATGCTTGCTGAGGTGAAGGTGATGCTTGGTATGGTGAAGGTGATACTTGGTATGGTGAAGGTGATACTTGGTATGGTGAAGGTGATACTTGGTATGGTGAAGGTGATACTTGGTATGGTGAAGGTGATACTTGGTATGGTGAAGGTGATACTTGGTATGGTGAAGGTGATACTTGGTATGGTGAAGGTGATACTTGGAATGGTGAAGGTGATACTTGGAATGGTGAAGGTGATACTTGGAATGGTGAAGGTGATACTTGGAATGGTGAAGGTGATACTTGGTATGGTGAAGGTGATACTTGCTATGGTGAAGGTGATACTTGGTATGGTGAAGGTGATAATTGGTATGGTGAAGGTGATACTTGGTATGGTGAAGGTGATAATTGGTATGGTGAAGGTGATACTTGGTATGGTGAAGGTGATACTTGGTATGGTGAAGGTGATACTTGGTATGGTGAAGGTGATACTTGGTATGGTGAAGGTGATGCTTGGTATGGTGAAGGTGATGCTTGGTATGGTGAAGGTGATGCTTGGTATGGTGAAGGTGATGCTTGGTATGGTGAAGGTGATGCTTGGTGTGGTGAAGGTGATGCTTGGTATGGTGAAGGTGATGCTTGGTATGGTGAAGGTGGTGCTTGCTATGGTGGAGGTGATGCTTGCTATGGTGAAGGTGATGCTTGGTATGGTGAAGTTGATGCTTGGTATGGTGAAGTTGATGCTTGCTATGGTGGAGGTGATGCTTGCTGTGATGAAGGTGATGCTTGCTATGGTGAAGGTGATGCTTGCTATGGTGAAGGTGATGCTTGCTATGGTGGAGGTGATGCTTGCTATGGTGAAGTTGATGCTTGCTATGATGGAGGTGATGCTTGCTGTGATGAAGGTGATGCTTGCTATGGTGAAGGTGATGCTTGCTATGGTGAAGGTGATGCTTGCTATGGTGAAGGTGATGCTTGCTATGGTGGAGGTGATGCTTGCTATGGTGAAGGTGATGCTTGCTATGCTGGAGGTGATGCTTGCTATGGTGAAGGTGATGCTTGCTATGGTGAAGGTGATGCTTGCTATGGTGGAGGTGATGCTTGCTATGGTGGAGGTGATGCTTGCTATGGTGGAGGTGATGCTTGCTATGGTGGAGGTGATGCTTGCTATGGTGGAGGCGATGCTTGCTATGGTGGAGGTGATGCTTGCTATGGTGAAGGTGATGCTTGCTATGGTGAAGGTGATGCTTGCTATGGTGAAGGTGATGCTTGCTATGGTGAAGGTGATGCTTGCTATGGTGAAGGTGATGCTTGCTATGGTGGAGGTGATGCTTGCTATGGTGGAGGTGATGCTTGCTATGGTGGAGGTGATGCTTGCTATGGTGGAGGTGATGCTTGCTATGGTGGAGGTGATGCTTGCTATGGTGGAGGTGATGCTTGCTATGGTGGAGGTGATGCTTGCTATGGTGGAGGTGATGCTTGGTATGGTGAAGGTGATGCTTGGTATGGTGAAGGTGTTGCTTGGTATGGTGAAGGTGTTGATTGGTATGGTGAAGGTGCTGCTTGGTATGGTGAAGGTGATGCTTGGTATGGTGAAGGTGATGCTTGGTATGGTGAAGGTGATGCTTGGTATGGTGAAGGTGATGCTTGGTATGGTGAAGGTGATGCACGGTATGGTGAAGGTGTTGCTCGGTATGGTGAAGGTGATGCTTGGCATGGCGAAGGTGATGCTTGGTATGGTGGAGGTGATGCTTGCTATGGTGGAGGTGATGCTTGCTATGGTGAAGGTGATGCTTGGTATGGTGAAGGTGATGCTTGGTATGGTGAAGGTGATGCTTGGTATGGTGAAGGTGATGCTTGGTATGGTGAAGGTGATGCTTGGTATGGTGAAGGCGATGCTTGGTATGGTGAAGGCGATGCTTGGTATGGTGAAGGTGATGCTTGGTATGGTGAAGGTGATACTTGGTATGGTGAAGGTGATACTTGGTATGGTGAAGGTGGTGCTTGCTATGGTGAAGGTGATGCTTGCTATGGTGAAGGTGATGCTTGCTATGGTGAAGGTGATGCTTGCTATGGTGAAGGTGATGCTTGCTATGGTGAAGGTGAAGCTTGCTATGGTGAAGATGATGCTTGCTGTGATGAAGGTGATGCTTGCTATGGTGAAGGTGATGCTTGCTATGGTGAAGGTGATGCTTGCTATGGTGGAGGTGATGCTTGGTATGGTGAAGGTGATACTTGGTATGGTGAAGGTGATACTTGGTATGGTGAAGGTGATACTTGGTATGGTGAAGGTGATACTTGGTATGGTGAAGGTGATACTTGGTATGGTGAAGGTGATACTTGGTATGGTGAAGGTGATACTTGGAATGGTGAAGGTGATACTTGGAATGGTGAAGGTGATACTTGGAATGGTGAAGGTGATACTTGGAATGGTGAAGGTGATACTTGGTATGGTGAAGGTGATACTTGCTATGGTGAAGGTGATACTTGGTATGGTGAAGGTGATAATTGGTATGGTGAAGGTGATACTTGGTATGGTGAAGGTGATAATTGGTATGGTGAAGGTGATACTTGGTATGGTGAAGGTGATACTTGGTATGGTGAAGGTGATACTTGGTATGGTGAAGGTGATACTTGGTATGGTGAAGGTGATACTTGGTATGGTGAAGGTGATACTTGGTATGGTGAAGGTGATGCTTGGTATGGTGAAGGTGATGCTTGGTATGGTGAAGGTGATGCTTGGTATGGCGAAGGTGATGCTTGGTATGGTGAAGGTGATGCTTGGTATGGTGGAGGTGATGCTTGCTATGGTGGATGTGATGCTTGCTATGATGAAGTCGATGTTTGCTATGGTGAAGGTGATGCTTGCTATGGTGGAGGTGATGCTTGCTATGGTGGAGGTGATAATTGGTATGGTGAAGGTGATACTTGGTATGGTGAAGGTGATGCTTGGTATGGTGAAGGTGATGCTTGGTATGGTGAAGGTGATGCTTGGTATGGTGAAGGTGATGCTTGGTATGGTCAAGGTGATACTTGCTATGGTGAAGCTGATGCATGCTATGGTGAAGCTGATGCATGCTATGGTGAAGGTGATGCTTGCTATGGTGAAGGTGATGCTTGCTGAGGTGAAGGTGATGCTTGGTATGGTGAAGGTGATACTTGGTATGGTGAAGGTGATACTTGGTATGGTGAAGGTGATACTTGGTATGGTGAAGGTGATACTTGGTATGGTGAAGGTGATACTTGGTATGGTGAAGGTGATACTTGGTATGGTGAAGGTGATACTTGGTATGGTGAAGGTGATACTTGGAATGGTGAAGGTGATACTTGGAATGGTGAAGGTGATACTTGGAATGGTGAAGGTGATACTTGGAATGGTGAAGGTGATACTTGGTATGGTGAAGGTGATACTTGCTATGGTGAAGGTGATACTTGGTATGGTGAAGGTGATAATTGGTATGGTGAAGGTGATACTTGGTATGGTGAAGGTGATAATTGGTATGGTGAAGGTGATACTTGGTATGGTGAAGGTGATACTTGGTATGGTGAAGGTGATACTTGGTATGGTGAAGGTGATACTTGGTATGGTGAAGGTGATGCTTGGTATGGTGAAGGTGATGCTTGGTATGGTGAAGGTGATGCTTGGTATGGTGAAGGTGATGCTTGGTATGGTGAAGGTGATGCTTGGTGTGGTGAAGGTGATGCTTGGTATGGTGAAGGTGATGCTTGGTATGGTGAAGGTGGTGCTTGCTATGGTGGAGGTGATGCTTGCTATGGTGAAGGTGATGCTTGGTATGGTGAAGTTGATGCTTGGTATGGTGAAGTTGATGCTTGCTATGGTGGAGGTGATGCTTGCTGTGATGAAGGTGATGCTTGCTATGGTGAAGGTGATGCTTGCTATGGTGAAGGTGATGCTTGCTATGGTGGAGGTGATGCTTGCTATGGTGAAGTTGATGCTTGCTATGGTGGAGGTGATGCTTGCTGTGATGAAGGTGATGCTTGCTATGGTGAAGGTGATGCTTGCTATGGTGAAGGTGATGCTTGCTATGGTGAAGGTGATGCTTGCTATGGTGGAGGTGATGCTTGCTATGGTGAAGGTGATGCTTGCTATGCTGGAGGTGATGCTTGCTATGGTGAAGGTGATGCTTGCTATGGTGAAGGTGATGCTTGCTATGGTGAAGGTGATGCTTGCTATGGTGGAGGTGATGCTTGCTATGGTGGAGGTGATGCTTGCTATGGTGGAGGTGATGCTTGCTATGGTGGAGGTGATGCTTGCTATGGTGGAGGCGATGCTTGCTATGGTGAAGGTGATGCTTGCTATGGTGAAGGTGATGCTTGCTATGGTGAAGGTGATGCTTGCTATGGTGAAGGTGATGCTTGCTATGGTGAAGGTGATGCTTGCTATGGTGGAGGTGATGCTTGCTATGGTGGAGGTGATGCTTGCTATGGTGGAGGTGATGCTTGCTATGGTGGAGGTGATGCTTGCTATGGTGGAGGTGATGCTTGCTATGGTGGAGGTGATGCTTGCTATGGTGGAGGTGATGCTTGCTATGGTGGAGGTGATGCTTGGTATGGTGAAGGTGATGCTTGGTATGGTGAAGGTGTTGCTTGGTATGGTGAAGGTGTTGATTGGTATGGTGAAGGTGCTGCTTGGTATGGTGAAGGTGATGCTTGGTATGGTGAAGGTGATGCTTGGTATGGTGAAGGTGATGCTTGGTATGGTGAAGGTGATGCTTGGTATGGTGAAGGTGATGCACGGTATGGTGAAGGTGTTGCTCGGTATGGTGAAGGTGATGCTTGGTATGGCGAAGGTGATGCTTGGTATGGTGGAGGTGATGCTTGCTATGGTGGAGGTGATGCTTGCTATGGTGAAGGTGATGCTTGGTATGGTGAAGGTGATGCTTGGTGTGGTGAAGGTGATGCTTGGTATGGTGAAGGTGATGCTTGGTATGGTGAAGGTGATGCTTGGTATGGTGAAGGCGATGCTTGGTATGGTGAAGGCGATGCTTGGTATGGTGAAGGTGATGCTTGGTATGGTGAAGGTGATACTTGGTATGGTGAAGGTGATACTTGGTATGGTGAAGGTGATGCTTGGTATGGTGAAGGTGGTGCTTGCTATGGTGAAGGTGATGCTTGCTATGGTGAAGGTGATGCTTGCTATGGTGAAGGTGATGCTTGCTATGGTGAAGGTGATGCTTGCTATGGTGAAGGTGAAGCTTGCTATGGTGAAGGTGATGCTTGCTGTGATGAAGGTGATGCTTGCTATGGTGAAGGTGATGCTTGCTATGGTGAAGGTGATGCTTGCTATGGTGGAGGTGATGCTTGGTATGGTGAAGTTGATGCTTGCTATGGTGGAGGTGATGCTTGCTGTGATGAAGGTGATGCTTGCTATGGTGAAGGTGATGCTTGCTATGGTGAAGGTGATGCTTGCTATGGTGAAGGTGATGCTTGCTATGGTGGAGGTGATGCTTGCTATGGTGAAGGTGATGCTTGCTATGGTGAAGGTGATGCTTGCTATGGTGAAGGTGATGCTTGCTATGGTGAAGGTGATGCTTGCTATGGTGAAGGTGATGCTTGCTATGGTGGAGGTGATGCTTGCTATGGTGGAGGTGATGCTTGCTATGGTGGAGGTGATGCTTGCTATGTTGGAGGTGATGCTTGCTATGGTGGAGGTGATGCTTGCTATGGTGGAGGTGATGCTTGCTATGGTGGAGGTGATGCTTGCTATGGTGGAGGTGATGCTTGCTATGGTGGAGGTGATGCTTGCTATGGTGGAGGTGATGCTTGCTATGGTGGAGGTGATGCTTGGTATGGTGAAGGTGATGCTTGGTATGGTGAAGGTGTTGCTTGGTATGGTGAAGGTGTTGCTTGGTATGGTGAAGGTGCTGCTTGGTATGGTGAAGATGATGCTTGGTTTGGTGAAGGTGATGCTTGGTATTGTGAAGGTGATGCTTGGTATGGTGAAGGTGATGCTTGGTATGTCGAAGGTGATGCACGGTATGGTGAAGGTGTTGCTCGGTATGGTGAAGGTGATGCTTGGTATGGTGAAGGTGATGCTTGGTATGGTGGAGGTGATGCTTGCTATGGTGGAGGTGATGCTTGCTATGGTGAAGGTGATGCTTGGTATGGTGAAGGTGATGCTTGGTATGGTGAAGGTGATGCTTGGTATGGTGAAGGTGATGCTTGGTATGGTGAAGGTGATGCTTGGTATGGTGAAGGCGATGCTTGGTATGGTGAAGGTGATGCTTGGTATGGTGAAGGTGATGCTTGGTATGGTGAAGGTGATGCTTGGTATGGTGGAGGTGATTCTTGGTATGGTGGAGGTGATGCTTGCTATGGTGGAGGTGATGCTTGCTATGGTGGAGGTGATGCTTGCTATGGTGGAGGTGATGCTTGCTATGGTGGAGGTGATGCTTGCTATGGTGGAGGTGATGCTTGGTATGGTGAAGGTGATGCTTGGTATGGTGAAGGTGTTGCTTGGTATGGTGAAGGTGTTGCTTGGTATGGTGAAGGTGATGCTTGGTATGGTGAAGGTGATGCTTGGTATGGTGAAGGTGATGCTTGGTATGGTGAAGGTGATGCTTGGTATGGTGAAGGTGATGCTTGGTATGGTGAAGGTGATGCTTGGTATGGTGAAGGTGATGCTTGGTATGGTGAAGGTGATGCTTGGTATGGTGAAGGTGATGCTTGGTATGGTGAAGGTGATGCTTGGTATGGTGAAGGTGCTGCTTGGTATGGTGTAGGTGATGCTTGGTATTGTGGAGGTGATGCTTGGTATGGTGAAGGTGATGCTTGGTATGGTGAAGGTGATGCTTGGTATGGTGAAGGTGATGCTTGGTATGGTGAAGGTGATGCTTGGTATGGTGAAGGTGATACTTGGTATGGTGAAGGTGATGCTTGGTATGGTGAAGGTGATGCTTGGTATGGTGAAGGTGATGCTTGGTATGGTGAAGGTGATGCTTGGTATGGTGAAGGTGATGCTTGCTATGGTGAAGGTGATGCTTGCTATGGTGAAGGTAATGCTTGCTATGGTGAAGGTGATGCTTGCTATGGTGAAGGTGATGCTTGCTATGGTGAAGGTGATGCTTGCTATGGTGGAGGTGATGCTTGCTGTGCTGGAGGTGATGCTTGCTATGGTGAAGGTGATGCTTGCTATGGTGAAGGTGATGCTTGCTATGGTGAAGGTGATGCTTGCTATGGTGAAGGTGATGCTTGCTATTTGTAAGGTGATGCTTGCTATGGTGAAGGTGATGCTTGCTATGGTGGAGGTGATGCTTGCTATGGTGGAGGTGATGCTTGCTATGATGGAGCTGATGCTTGCTATGGTGAATGTGCTGCTTGCTATGGTGAAGATGATGCTTGCTATGGTGGAGGTGATGCTTGCTATGGTGGAGGTGATGCTTGCTATGGTGGAGGTGATGCTTGCTATGGTGGAGGTGATGCTTGCTATGGTGAAGGTGATGCTTGCTATGGTGAAGGTGATGCTTGCTATGGTGAAGGTGATGCTTGCTATGGTGAAGGTGACGCTTGCTATGGTGAAGGTGATGCTTGCTATGGTGAAGGTGATGCTTGCTATGGTGGAGGTGATGCTTGCTATGGTGAAGGTGATGCTTGCTATGGTGAAGGTGATGCTTGCTATGGTGGAGGTGATGCTTGCTGTGCTGGAGGTGATGCTTGCTATGGTGAAGGTGATGCTTGCTATGGTGAAGGTGATGCTTGCTATGGTGAAGGTGATGCTTGCTATGGTGAAGGTGATGCTTGCTATTTGTAAGGTGATGCTTGCTATGGTGAAGGTGATGCTTGCTATTTGTAAGGTGATGCTTGGTATGGTGAAGGTGATGCTTGGTATGGTGAAGGTGATGCTTGGTATGGTGAAAGTGATGCTTGCTATGGTGGAGGTGATGCTTGCTATGGTGAAGGTGATGCTTGCTATGGTGAAGGTGATGCTTGCTATGGTGAAGGTGATGCTTGCTATGGTGAAGGTGATGCTTGCTATGGTGAAGGTGATGCTTGCTATGGTGGAGGTGATGCTTGCTATGGTGAAGGTGATGCTTGCTACGGTGGAGGTGATGCTTGCTATGGTGGAGGTGATGCTTGCTATGGTGGAGGTAATGCTTGCTATGGTGAATGTGATGCTTGCTATGATGAAGTCGATGCTTGCTATGGTGAAGGTGATGCTTGCTATGGTGAAGGTGATGCTTGCTATGGTGAAGGTGATGCTTGCTATGGTGAAGGTGATGCTTGCTATGGTGAATGTGATGCTTGCTATGGTGAAGGTGATGCTTGCTATGGTGAAGGTGATGCTTGCTGAGGTGAAGGTGATGCTTGCTGAGGTGAAGGTGATGCTTGCTATGGTGAAGGTGATGCTTGCTATGGTGAAGGTGATGCTTGGTATGGTGAAGGTGATGCTTGGTATGGTGAAGGTGATGCTTGGTATGGTGAAGGTGATGCATGCTATGGTGAAGGTGATGCTTGCTATGGTGAAGGTGATGCTTGCTGAGGTGAAGGTGATACTTGGTATGGTGAAGGTGATACTTGCTATGGTGAAGGTGATACTTGGTATGGTGAAGGTGATACTTGGTATGGTGAAGGTGATACTTGGTATGGTGAAGGTGATACTTGCTATGGTGAAGGTGATACTTGGAATGGTGAAGGTGATACTTGGAATGGTGAACGTGATACTTGCTATGGTGAAGGTGATACTTGGTATGGTGAAGGTGATACTTGCTATGGTGAAGGTGATACTTGGTATGGTGAAGGTGATACTTGGTATGGTGAAGGAGATACTTGGTATGGTGAAGGTGATAATTGGTATGGTGAAGGTGATACTTGGTATGGTGAAGGTGATAATTGGTATGGTGAAGGTGATACTTGGTATGGTGAAGGTGATACTTGGTATGGTGAAGGTGATACTTGGTATGGTGAAGGTGATACTTGGTATGGTGAAGGTGATACTTGGTATGGTGAAGGTGATACTTGGTATGGTGAAGGTGATGCTTGGTATGGTGAAGGTGATGCTTGGTATGGTGAAGGTGATGCTTGGTATGGTGAAGGTGATGCTTGGTATGGTGAAGGTGATGCTTGGTATGGTGAAGGTGATGCTTGGTATGGTGAAGGTGATGCTTGGTATGGTGAAGGTGATGCTTGGTATGGTGAAGGTGATGCTTGGTATGGTGAAGGTGATGCTTGGTATGGTGAAGGTGATGCTTGCTATGGTGGAGGTGATGCTTGCTATGGTGAAGTTGATGCTTGCTATGGTGAAGGTGATGCTTGCTATGGTGAAGGTGATGCTTGCTATGGTGAAGGTGATGCTTGCTATGGTGAAGGTGATGCTTGCTATGGTGAAGGTGATGCTTGCTATGGTGAAGGTGATGCTTGCTATGGTGAAGGTGATGCTTGCTATGGTGGAGGTGATGCTTGCTATGGTGGAGGTGATGCTTGCTATGGTGGAGGTGATGCTTGCTATGGTGGAGGTGATGCTTGCTATGGTGGAGGCGATGCTTGCTATGGTGAAGGTGATGCTTGCTATGGTGAAGGTGATGCTTGCTATGGTGAAGGTGATGCTTGCTATGGTGAAGGTGATGCTTGCTATGGTGAAGGTGATGCTTGCTATGGTGGAGGTGATGCTTGCTATGGTGGAGGTGATGCTTGCTATGGTGGAGGTGATGCTTGCTATGGTGGAGGTGATGCTTGCTATGGTGGAGGTGATGCTTGCTATGGTGGAGGTGATGCTTGCTATGGTGGAGGTGATGCTTGCTATGGTGGAGGTGATGCTTGGTATGGTGAAGGTGATGCTTGGTATGGTGAAGGTGTTGCTTGGTATGGTGAAGGTGTTGATTGGTATGGTGAAGGTGCTGCTTGGTATGGTGAAGGTGATGCTTGGTATGGTGAAGGTGATGCTTGGTATGGTGAAGGTGATGCTTGGTATGGTGAAGGTGATGCTTGGTATGGTGAAGGTGATGCACGGTATGGTGAAGGTGTTGCTCGGTATGGTGAAGGTGATGCTTGGTATGGCGAAGGTGATGCTTGGTATGGTGGAGGTGATGCTTGCTATGGTGGAGGTGATGCTTGCTATGGTGAAGGTGATGCTTGGTATGGTGAAGGTGATGCTTGGTGTGGTGAAGGTGATGCTTGGTATGGTGAAGGTGATGCTTGGTATGGTGAAGGTGATGCTTGGTATGGTGAAGGCGATGCTTGGTATGGTGAAGGCGATGCTTGGTATGGTGAAGGTGATGCTTGGTATGGTGAAGGTGATACTTGGTATGGTGAAGGTGATACTTGGTATGGTGAAGGTGATGCTTGGTATGGTGAAGGTGGTGCTTGCTATGGTGAAGGTGATGCTTGCTATGGTGAAGGTGATGCTTGCTATGGTGAAGGTGATGCTTGCTATGGTGAAGGTGATGCTTGCTATGGTGAAGGTGAAGCTTGCTATGGTGAAGGTGATGCTTGCTGTGATGAAGGTGATGCTTGCTATGGTGAAGGTGATGCTTGCTATGGTGAAGGTGATGCTTGCTATGGTGGAGGTGATGCTTGGTATGGTGAAGTTGATGCTTGCTATGGTGGAGGTGATGCTTGCTGTGATGAAGGTGATGCTTGCTATGGTGAAGGTGATGCTTGCTATGGTGAAGGTGATGCTTGCTATGGTGAAGGTGATGCTTGCTATGGTGGAGGTGATGCTTGCTATGGTGAAGGTGATGCTTGCTATGGTGAAGGTGATGCTTGCTATGGTGAAGGTGATGCTTGCTATGGTGAAGGTGATGCTTGCTATGGTGAAGGTGATGCTTGCTATGGTGGAGGTGATGCTTGCTATGGTGGAGGTGATGCTTGCTATGGTGGAGGTGATGCTTGCTATGTTGGAGGTGATGCTTGCTATGGTGGAGGTGATGCTTGCTATGGTGGAGGTGATGCTTGCTATGGTGGAGGTGATGCTTGCTATGGTGGAGGTGATGCTTGCTATGGTGGAGGTGATGCTTGCTATGGTGGAGGTGATGCTTGCTATGGTGGAGGTGATGCTTGGTATGGTGAAGGTGATGCTTGCTATGGTGAAGGTGATGCTTGCTATGGTGAAGGTGATGCTTGCTATGGTGAAGGTGATGCTTGCTATGGTGAAGGTGATGCTTGCTATGGTGGAGGTGATGCTTGCTATGGTGGAGGTGATGCTTGCTATGGTGGAGGTGATGCTTGCTATGGTGGAGGTGATGCTTGCTATGGTGGAGGCGATGCTTGCTATGGTGAAGGTGATGCTTGCTATGGTGAAGGTGATGCTTGCTATGGTGAAGGTGATGCTTGCTATGGTGAAGGTGATGCTTGCTATGGTGAAGGTGATGCTTGCTATGGTGGAGGTGATGCTTGCTATGGTGGAGGTGATGCTTGCTATGGTGGAGGTGATGCTTGCTATGGTGGAGGTGATGCTTGCTATGGTGGAGGTGATGCTTGCTATGGTGGAGGTGATGCTTGCTATGGTGGAGGTGATGCTTGCTATGGTGGAGGTGATGCTTGGTATGGTGAAGGTGATGCTTGGTATGGTGAAGGTGTTGCTTGGTATGGTGAAGGTGTTGATTGGTATGGTGAAGGTGCTGCTTGGTATGGTGAAGGTGATGCTTGGTATGGTGAAGGTGATGCTTGGTATGGTGAAGGTGATGCTTGGTATGGTGAAGGTGATGCTTGGTATGGTGAAGGTGATGCACGGTATGGTGAAGGTGTTGCTCGGTATGGTGAAGGTGATGCTTGGTATGGCGAAGGTGATGCTTGGTATGGTGGAGGTGATGCTTGCTATGGTGGAGGTGATGCTTGCTATGGTGAAGGTGATGCTTGGTATGGTGAAGGTGATGCTTGGTGTGGTGAAGGTGATGCTTGGTATGGTGAAGGTGATGCTTGGTATGGTGAAGGTGATGCTTGGTATGGTGAAGGCGATGCTTGGTATGGTGAAGGCGATGCTTGGTATGGTGAAGGTGATGCTTGGTATGGTGAAGGTGATACTTGGTATGGTGAAGGTGATACTTGGTATGGTGAAGGTGATGCTTGGTATGGTGAAGGTGGTGCTTGCTATGGTGAAGGTGATGCTTGCTATGGTGAAGGTGATGCTTGCTATGGTGAAGGTGATGCTTGCTATGGTGAAGGTGATGCTTGCTATGGTGAAGGTGAAGCTTGCTATGGTGAAGGTGATGCTTGCTGTGATGAAGGTGATGCTTGCTATGGTGAAGGTGATGCTTGCTATGGTGAAGGTGATGCTTGCTATGGTGGAGGTGATGCTTGGTATGGTGAAGTTGATGCTTGCTATGGTGGAGGTGATGCTTGCTGTGATGAAGGTGATGCTTGCTATGGTGAAGGTGATGCTTGCTATGGTGAAGGTGATGCTTGCTATGGTGAAGGTGATGCTTGCTATGGTGGAGGTGATGCTTGCTATGGTGAAGGTGATGCTTGCTATGGTGAAGGTGATGCTTGCTATGGTGAAGGTGATGCTTGCTATGGTGAAGGTGATGCTTGCTATGGTGAAGGTGATGCTTGCTATGGTGGAGGTGATGCTTGCTATGGTGGAGGTGATGCTTGCTATGGTGGAGGTGATGCTTGCTATGTTGGAGGTGATGCTTGCTATGGTGGAGGTGATGCTTGCTATGGTGGAGGTGATGCTTGCTATGGTGGAGGTGATGCTTGCTATGGTGGAGGTGATGCTTGCTATGGTGGAGGTGATGCTTGCTATGGTGGAGGTGATGCTTGCTATGGTGGAGGTGATGCTTGGTATGGTGAAGGTGATGCTTGGTATGGTGAAGGTGTTGCTTGGTATGGTGAAGGTGTTGCTTGGTATGGTGAAGGTGCTGCTTGGTATGGTGAAGATGATGCTTGGTTTGGTGAAGGTGATGCTTGGTATTGTGAAGGTGATGCTTGGTATGGTGAAGGTGATGCTTGGTATGTCGAAGGTGATGCACGGTATGGTGAAGGTGTTGCTCGGTATGGTGAAGGTGATGCTTGGTATGGTGAAGGTGATGCTTGGTATGGTGGAGGTGATGCTTGCTATGGTGGAGGTGATGCTTGCTATGGTGAAGGTGATGCTTGGTATGGTGAAGGTGATGCTTGGTATGGTGAAGGTGATGCTTGGTATGGTGAAGGTGATGCTTGGTATGGTGAAGGTGATGCTTGGTATGGTGAAGGCGATGCTTGGTATGGTGAAGGTGATGCTTGGTATGGTGAAGGTGATGCTTGGTATGGTGAAGGTGATGCTTGGTATGGTGGAGGTGATTCTTGGTATGGTGGAGGTGATGCTTGCTATGGTGGAGGTGATGCTTGCTATGGTGGAGGTGATGCTTGCTATGGTGGAGGTGATGCTTGCTATGGTGGAGGTGATGCTTGCTATGGTGGAGGTGATGCTTGGTATGGTGAAGGTGATGCTTGGTATGGTGAAGGTGTTGCTTGGTATGGTGAAGGTGTTGCTTGGTATGGTGAAGGTGATGCTTGGTATGGTGAAGGTGATGCTTGGTATGGTGAAGGTGATGCTTGGTATGGTGAAGGTGATGCTTGGTATGGTGAAGGTGATGCTTGGTATGGTGAAGGTGATGCTTGGTATGGTGAAGGTGATGCTTGGTATGGTGAAGGTGATGCTTGGTATGGTGAAGGTGATGCTTGGTATGGTGAAGGTGATGCTTGGTATGGTGAAGGTGCTGCTTGGTATGGTGTAGGTGATGCTTGGTATTGTGGAGGTGATGCTTGGTATGGTGAAGGTGATGCTTGGTATGGTGAAGGTGATGCTTGGTATGGTGAAGGTGATGCTTGGTATGGTGAAGGTGATGCTTGGTATGGTGAAGGTGATACTTGGTATGGTGAAGGTGATGCTTGGTATGGTGAAGGTGATGCTTGGTATGGTGAAGGTGATGCTTGGTATGGTGAAGGTGATGCTTGGTATGGTGAAGGTGATGCTTGCTATGGTGAAGGTGATGCTTGCTATGGTGAAGGTAATGCTTGCTATGGTGAAGGTGATGCTTGCTATGGTGAAGGTGATGCTTGCTATGGTGAAGGTGATGCTTGCTATGGTGGAGGTGATGCTTGCTGTGCTGGAGGTGATGCTTGCTATGGTGAAGGTGATGCTTGCTATGGTGAAGGTGATGCTTGCTATGGTGAAGGTGATGCTTGCTATGGTGAAGGTGATGCTTGCTATTTGTAAGGTGATGCTTGCTATGGTGAAGGTGATGCTTGCTATGGTGGAGGTGATGCTTGCTATGGTGGAGGTGATGCTTGCTATGATGGAGCTGATGCTTGCTATGGTGAATGTGCTGCTTGCTATGGTGAAGATGATGCTTGCTATGGTGGAGGTGATGCTTGCTATGGTGGAGGTGATGCTTGCTATGGTGGAGGTGATGCTTGCTATGGTGGAGGTGATGCTTGCTATGGTGAAGGTGATGCTTGCTATGGTGAAGGTGATGCTTGCTATGGTGAAGGTGATGCTTGCTATGGTGAAGGTGACGCTTGCTATGGTGAAGGTGATGCTTGCTATGGTGAAGGTGATGCTTGCTATGGTGGAGGTGATGCTTGCTATGGTGAAGGTGATGCTTGCTATGGTGAAGGTGATGCTTGCTATGGTGGAGGTGATGCTTGCTGTGCTGGAGGTGATGCTTGCTATGGTGAAGGTGATGCTTGCTATGGTGAAGGTGATGCTTGCTATGGTGAAGGTGATGCTTGCTATGGTGAAGGTGATGCTTGCTATTTGTAAGGTGATGCTTGCTATGGTGAAGGTGATGCTTGCTATTTGTAAGGTGATGCTTGGTATGGTGAAGGTGATGCTTGGTATGGTGAAGGTGATGCTTGGTATGGTGAAAGTGATGCTTGCTATGGTGGAGGTGATGCTTGCTATGGTGAAGGTGATGCTTGCTATGGTGAAGGTGATGCTTGCTATGGTGAAGGTGATGCTTGCTATGGTGAAGGTGATGCTTGCTATGGTGAAGGTGATGCTTGCTATGGTGGAGGTGATGCTTGCTATGGTGAAGGTGATGCTTGCTACGGTGGAGGTGATGCTTGCTATGGTGGAGGTGATGCTTGCTATGGTGGAGGTAATGCTTGCTATGGTGAATGTGATGCTTGCTATGATGAAGTCGATGCTTGCTATGGTGAAGGTGATGCTTGCTATGGTGAAGGTGATGCTTGCTATGGTGAAGGTGATGCTTGCTATGGTGAAGGTGATGCTTGCTATGGTGAATGTGATGCTTGCTATGGTGAAGGTGATGCTTGCTATGGTGAAGGTGATGCTTGCTGAGGTGAAGGTGATGCTTGCTGAGGTGAAGGTGATGCTTGCTATGGTGAAGGTGATGCTTGCTATGGTGAAGGTGATGCTTGGTATGGTGAAGGTGATGCTTGGTATGGTGAAGGTGATGCTTGGTATGGTGAAGGTGATGCATGCTATGGTGAAGGTGATGCTTGCTATGGTGAAGGTGATGCTTGCTGAGGTGAAGGTGATACTTGGTATGGTGAAGGTGATACTTGCTATGGTGAAGGTGATACTTGGTATGGTGAAGGTGATACTTGGTATGGTGAAGGTGATACTTGGTATGGTGAAGGTGATACTTGCTATGGTGAAGGTGATACTTGGAATGGTGAAGGTGATACTTGGAATGGTGAACGTGATACTTGCTATGGTGAAGGTGATACTTGGTATGGTGAAGGTGATACTTGCTATGGTGAAGGTGATACTTGGTATGGTGAAGGTGATACTTGGTATGGTGAAGGAGATACTTGGTATGGTGAAGGTGATAATTGGTATGGTGAAGGTGATACTTGGTATGGTGAAGGTGATAATTGGTATGGTGAAGGTGATACTTGGTATGGTGAAGGTGATACTTGGTATGGTGAAGGTGATACTTGGTATGGTGAAGGTGATACTTGGTATGGTGAAGGTGATACTTGGTATGGTGAAGGTGATACTTGGTATGGTGAAGGTGATGCTTGGTATGGTGAAGGTGATGCTTGGTATGGTGAAGGTGATGCTTGGTATGGTGAAGGTGATGCTTGGTATGGTGAAGGTGATGCTTGGTATGGTGAAGGTGATGCTTGGTATGGTGAAGGTGATGCTTGGTATGGTGAAGGTGATGCTTGGTATGGTGAAGGTGATGCTTGGTATGGTGAAGGTGATGCTTGGTATGGTGAAGGTGATGCTTGCTATGGTGGAGGTGATGCTTGCTATGGTGAAGTTGATGCTTGCTATGGTGAAGGTGATGCTTGCTATGGTGAAGGTGATGCTTGCTATGGTGAAGGTGATGCTTGCTATGGTGAAGGTGATGCTTGCTATGGTGGAGGTGATGCTTGCTATGGTGGAGGTGATGCTTGCTATGGTGGAGGTGATGCTTGCTATGGTGGAGGTGATGTTGCTATGGTGGAGGTGATGCTTGCTATGGTGGAGTTGATGCTTGCTATGGTGGAGGTGATGCTTGCTATGGTGGAGGTGATGCTTGCTATGGTGAAGGTGATGCTTGCTATGGTGAAGGTGATGCTTGCTATGGTGAAGGTGATGCTTGCTATGGTGAAGGTGATGCTTGCTATGGTGAAGGTGATGCTTGCTATGGTGAAGGTGATGATTGCTATGGTGAAGGTGATGCTTGCTATGGTGAAGGTGATGCTTGGTATGGTGAAGGTGATGCTTGGTATGGTGAAGGTGATGCTTGGTATGGTGAAGGTGATGCTTGGTATGGTGAAGGTGATGCTTGGTATGGTGAAGGTGATGCTTGGTATGGTGAAGGTGATGCTTGGTATGGTGAAGGTGATGCTTGCTATGGTGAAGGTGATGCTTGCTATGGTGAAGGTGATGCTTGCTATGGTGGGGGTGATGCTTGCTATGGTGGAGGTGATGCTTGCTATGGTGGAGGTGATGCTTGCTATGGTGGAGGTGATGCTTGCTATGGTGAAGGTGATGCTTGCTATGGTGGAGGTGATGCTTGCTATGGTGGAGGTGATGCTTGCTATGGTGGAGGTGATGCTTGCTATGGTGGAGGTGATGCTTGCTATGGTGGAGGTGATGCTTGCTATGGTGGAGGTGATGCTTGCTATGGTGGAGGTGATGCTTGCTATGGTGAAGGTGATGCTTGCTATGGTGAAGGTGATGCTTGGTATGGTGAAGGTGATGCTTGCTATGGTGGAGGTGATGCTTGCTATGGTGAAGGTGATGCTTGCTATGGTGAAGGTGATGCTTGCTATGGTGAAGGTGATGCTTGCTATGGTGAAGGTGATGCTTGCTATGGTGAAGGTGATGCTTGCTATGGTGAAGGTGATGCTTGCTATGGTGAAGGTGATGCTTGCTATGGTGAAGGTGATGATTGCTTTGGTGAAGGTGATGCTTGCTATGGTGAAGGTGATGCTTGCTATGGTGAAGGTGATGCTTGCTATGGTGAAGGTGATGCTTGCTATGGTGGAGGTGATGCTTGCTACGGTGAAGGTGATGCTTGCTACGGTGGAGGTGATGCTTGCTATGGTGGAGGTGATGCTTGCTATGGTGGATGTGATGCTTGCTATGGTGAAGTCGATGCTTGCTATGGTGAAGTCGATGCTTGCTATGGTGAAGGTGATGCTTGCTATGGTGAAGGTGATGCTTGCTATGGTGAAGGTGATGCTTGCTATGGTGAAGGTGATGCTTGCTATGGTGAATGTGATGCTTGCTATGGTGAACGTGATGCTTGCTGAGGTGAAGGTGATGCTTGCTGAGGTGAAGGTGATGCTTGCTGAGGTGAAGGTGATGCTTGCTATGGTGAAGGTGATGCTTGCTATGGTGGAGGTGATGCTTGCTATGGTGGAGGTGATGCTTGCTATGGTGGAGGTGATGCTTGCTATGGTGGAGGTGATGCTTGCTATGGTGGAAGTCATGCTTGCTATGGTGGAGGTGATGCTTGCTATGGTGAAGGTGATGCTTGGTATGGTGAAGGTGTTGCTTGGTATGGTGAAGGTGTTGCTTGGTATGGTGAAGGTGCTGCTTGGTATGGTGAAGGTGATGCTTGGTATGGTGAAGGTGATGCTTGGTATGGTGAAGGTGATGCTTGGTATGGTGAAGGTGATGCTTGGTATGGTGAAGGTGATGCACGGTATGGTGAAGGTGTTGCTCGGTATGGTGAAGGTGATGCTCGGTATGGTGAAGGTGATGCTTGGTATGGTGGAGGTGATGCTTGCTATGGTGGAGGTGATGCTTGCTATGGTGGATGTGATGCTTGGTATGGTGAAGGTGATGCTTGGTATGGTGAAGGTGATGCTTGGTATGGTGAAGGTGATGCTTGGTATGGTGAAGGTGATGCTTGGTATGGTGAAGGTGATGCTTTGTATGGTGAAGGCGATGCTTGGTATGGTGAAGGCGATGCTTGGTATGGTGAAGGTGATGCTTGGTATGGTGAAGGTGATGCTTGGTATGGTGAAGGTGCTGCTTGGTATGGTGTAGGTGTGCTTGGTATTGTGGAGGTGATGCTTGGTATGGTGAAGGTGATGCTTGGTATGGTGAAGGTGATGCTTGGTATGGTGAAGGTGATGCTTGGTATGGTGAAGGTGATGCTTGGTATGGTGAAGGTGATACTTGGTATGGTGAAGGTGATGCTTGGTATGGTGAAGGTGATGCTTGGTATGGTGAAGGTGATGCTTGGTATGGTGAAGGTGATGCTTGGTATGGTGAAGGTGATGCTTGGTATGGTGAAGGTGATGCTTGGTATGGTGAAGGTGATGCTTGGTATGGTGAAGGTGATGCTTGGTATGGTGAAGGTGATGCTTGCTATGGTGAAGGTGATGCTTGCTATGGTGAAGGTGATGCTTGCTATGGTGAAGGTGATGCTTGCTATGGTGAAGGTGATGCTTGCTATGGTGAAGGTGATGCTTGCTATGGTGAAGGTGATGCTTGCTATGGTGGAGGTGATGCTTGCTGTGCTGGAGGTGATGCTTGCTATGGTGAAGGTGATGCTTGCTATGGTGAAGGTGATGCTTGCTATGGTGAAGGTGATGCTTGCTATGGTGAAGGTGATGCTTGCTGTTTGTAAGGTGATGCTTGCTATGGTGAAGGTGATGCTTGCTATGGTGGAGGTGATGCTTGCTATGGTGGAGGTGATGCTTGCTATGATGGAGCTGATGCTTGCTATGGTGAATGTGCTGCTTGCTATGGTGAAGATGATGCTGGCTATGGTGGAGGTGGAGGTGGTATGGTGAAGGTGATGCTTGGTATGGTGAAGGTGATGCTTGGTATGGTGAAGGTGATGCTTGGTATGGTGAAGGTGATGCTTGGTATGGTGAAGGTGATACTTGCTATGGTGGAGGTGATGCTTGCTATGGTGAAGGTGATGCTTGCTATGGTGAAGGTGATGCTTGCTATGGTGAAGGTGACGCTTGCTATGGTGAAGGTGATGCTTGCTATGGTGAAGGTGATGCTTGCTATGGTGGAGGTGATGCTTGCTATGGTGAAGGTGATGCTTGCTATGGTGAAGGTGATGCTTGCTATGGTGGAGGTGATGCTTGCTGTGCTGGAGGTGATGCTTGCTATGCTGAAGGTGATGCTTGCTATGGTGAAGGTGATGCTTGCTATGGTGAAGGTGATGCTTGCTATGGTGAAGGTGATGCTTGCTATGGTGAAGGTGATGCTTGCTATTTGTAAGGTGATGCTTGCTATGGTGAAGGTGATGCTTGCTATGGTGAAGGTGATGCTTGCTATTTGTAAGGTGATGCTTGCTATGGTGAAGGTGATGCTTGGTATGGTGAAGGTGATGCTTGCTATGGTGAAGGTGATGCTTGCTATGGTGAAGGTGATGCTTGCTATGGTGAAGGTGACGCTTGCTATGGTGAAGGTGATGCTTGCTATGGTGAAGGTGATGCTTGCTATGGTGGAGGTGATGCTTGCTATGGTGAAGGTGATGCTTGCTATGGTGAAGGTGATGCTTGCTATGGTGAAGGTGATGCTTGCTATGGTGAAGGTGATGCTTGCTATGGTGAAGGTGATGCTTGCTATGGTGAAGGTGATGCTTGCTATGGTGAAGGTGATGCTTGCTATGGTGGAGGTGATGCTTGCTATGGTGAAGGTGATGCTTGCTACGGTGGAGGTGATGCTTGCTATGGTGGAGGTGATGCTTGCTATGGTGGAGGTAATGCTTGCTATGGTGGATGTGATGCTTGCTATGATGAAGTCGATGCTTGCTATGGTGAAGGTGATGCTTGCTATGGTGAAGGTGATGCTTGCTATGGTGAAGGTGATGCTTGCTATGGTGAATGTGATGCTTGCTATGGTGAAGGTGATGCTTGCTATGGTGAAGGTGATGCTTGCTGAGGTGAAGGTGATGCTTGCTGAGGTGAAGGTGATGCTTGCTATGGTGAAGGTGATGCTTGGTATGGTGAAGGTGATGCTTGGTATGGTGAAGGTGATGCTTGGTATGGTGAAGGTGATGCTTGGTATGGTGAAGGTGATGCTTGGTATGGTGAAGGTGATGCTTGGTATGGTGAAGGTGATACTTGGTATGGTGAAGGTGATACTTGGTATGGTGAAGGTGATACTTGCTATGGTGAAGCTGATGCATGCTATGGTGAAGCTGATGCATGCTATGGTGAAGGTGATGCTTGCTATGGTGAAGGTGATGCTTGCTGAGGTGAAGGTGATACTTGGTATGGTGAAGGTGATACTTGCTATGGTGAAGGTGATACTTGGTATGGTGAAGGTGATACTTGGTATGGTGAAGGTGATACTTGCTATGGTGAAGGTGATACTTGGAATGGTGAAGGTGATACTTGGAATGGTGAAGGTGATGCTTGCTATGGTGAAGGTGACGCTTGCTATGGTGAAGGTGATGCTTGCTATGGTGAAGGTGATGCTTGCTATGGTGGAGGTGATGCTTGCTATGGTGAAGGTGATGCTTGCTATGGTGAAGGTGATGCTTGCTATGGTGGAGGTGATGCTTGCTGTGCTGGAGGTGATGCTTGCTATGCTGAAGGTGATGCTTGCTATGGTGAAGGTGATGCTTGCTATGGTGAAGGTGATGCTTGCTATGGTGAAGGTGATGCTTGCTATGGTGAAGGTGATGCTTGCTATATGGTGAAGGTGATGCTTGCTATATGGTGAAGGTGATGCTTGCTACATGGTGAAGGTGATGCTTGCTACATGGTGAAGGTGATGCTTGCTACATGGTGAAGGTGGTGCTTGTTACATGGTGAAGGTGGTGCTTGCTACATGGTGAAGGTGGTCCTTGCTACATGGTGAAGGTGGTGCTTGCTACATGGTCAAGGTGGTGCTTGCTACATGGTCAAGGTGGTGCTTGCTACATGGTGAAGGTGGTGCTTGCTACATGGTGAAGGTGGTGCTTGCTACATGGTGAAGGTGGTGCTTGCTACATGGTGAAGGTGGTGCTTGCTACATGGTGAAGGTGGTGCTTGCTACATGGTGAAGGTGGTGCTTGCTACATGGTGAAGGTGGTGCTTGCTACATTGTGAATGTGGTGCTTGCTACATGGTGAAGGTGGTGCTTGCTACATGGTGAAGGTGGTGCTTGCTATATGGTGAAGGTGGTGCTTGCTACATGGTGAAGATGGTGCTTGCTACATGGTGAAGGTGGTGCTTGCTACATGGTGAAGGTGGTGCTTGCTACATGGTGAAGGTGGTGCTTGCTACATGGTGAAGGTGGTGCTTGCTACATGGTGAAGGTGATGCTTGCTATAGGGTGAAGGTGATGCTTGCTACATGGTGAAGGTGATGCTTGCTACATGGTGAAGGTGATGCTTGCTACATGGTGAAGGTGAGGCTTGCTACATGGTGAAGGTGATGCTTGCTACATGGTGAAGGTGATGCTTGCTACATGGTGAAGGTGATGCTTGCTACATGGTGAAGGCGATGCTTGCTACATGGTGAAGGCGATGCTTGCTACATGGTGAAGGCGATGCTTGCTACATGGTGAAGGCGATGCTTGCTACATGGTGAAGGCGATGCTTGCTACATGGTGAAGGTGATGCTTGCTACATGGTGAAGGCGATGCTTGCTACATGGTGAAGGTGATGCTTGCTACTTGGTGAAGGTGATGCTTGCTACATGGTGAAGGTGATGCTTGCTACATGGTGAAGGCGATGCTTGCTACATGGTGAAGGCGACGCTTGCTACATGGTGAAGGCGATGCTTGCTACATGGTGAAGGCGATGCTTGCTACATGGTGAAGGTGATGCTTGCTACATGGTGAAGGTGATGCTTGCTACATGGTGAAGGCGATGCTTGCTATGGTGAAGGTGATGCTTGCTATGGTGGGGGTGATGCTTGCTATGGTGGAGGTGATGCTTGCTATGGTGGAGGTGATGCTTGCTATGGTGGAGGTGATGCTTGCTATGGTGAAGGTGATGCTTGCTATGGTGGAGGTGATGCTTGCTATGGTGGAGGTGATGCTTGCTATGGTGGAGGTGATGCTTGCTATGGTGGAGGTGATGCTTGCTATGGTGGAGGTGATGCTTGCTATGGTGGAGGTGATGCTTGCTATGGTGGAGGTGATGCTTGCTATGGTGGAGGTGATGCTTGCTATGGTGAAGGTGATGCTTGCTATGGTGAAGGTGATGCTTGGTATGGTGAAGGTGATGCTTGCTATGGTGGAGGTGATGCTTGCTATGGTGAAGGTGATGCTTGCTATGGTGAAGGTGATGCTTGCTATGGTGAAGGTGATGCTTGCTATGGTGAAGGTGATGCTTGCTATGGTGAAGGTGATGCTTGCTATGGTGAAGGTGATGCTTGCTATGGTGAAGGTGATGATTGCTTTGGTGAAGGTGATGCTTGCTATGGTGAAGGTGATGCTTGCTATGGTGAAGGTGATGCTTGCTATGGTGAAGGTGATGCTTGCTATGGTGGAGGTGATGCTTGCTACGGTGAAGGTGATGCTTGCTACGGTGGAGGTGATGCTTGCTATGGTGGAGGTGATGCTTGCTATGGTGGATGTGATGCTTGCTATGGTGAAGTCGATGCTTGCTATGGTGAAGTCGATGCTTGCTATGGTGAAGGTGATGCTTGCTATGGTGAAGGTGATGCTTGCTATGGTGAAGGTGATGCTTGGTATGGTGAAGGTGATGCTTGGTATGGTGAAGGTGATGCTTGGTATGGTGAAGGTGATGCTTGCTATGGTGAAGGTGATGCTTGCTATGGTGAAGGTGATGCTTGCTATGGTGAAGGTGATGCTTGCTATGGTGAAGGTGATGCTTGCTATGGTGAAGGTGATGCTTGCTATGGTGAAGGTGATGCTTGCTATGGTGGAGGTGATGCTTGCTGTGCTGGAGGTGATGCTTGCTATGGTGAAGGTGATGCTTGCTATGGTGAAGGTGATGCTTGCTATGGTGAAGGTGATGCTTGCTATGGTGAAGGTGATGCTTGCTGTTTGTAAGGTGATGCTTGCTATGGTGAAGGTGATGCTTGCTATGGTGGAGGTGATGCTTGCTATGGTGGAGGTGATGCTTGCTATGATGGAGCTGATGCTTGCTATGGTGAATGTGCTGCTTGCTATGGTGAAGATGATGCTGGCTATGGTGGAGGTGGAGGTGGTATGGTGAAGGTGATGCTTGGTATGGTGAAGGTGATGCTTGGTATGGTGAAGGTGATGCTTGGTATGGTGAAGGTGATGCTTGGTATGGTGAAGGTGATACTTGCTATGGTGGAGGTGATGCTTGCTATGGTGAAGGTGATGCTTGCTATGGTGAAGGTGATGCTTGCTATGGTGAAGGTGACGCTTGCTATGGTGAAGGTGATGCTTGCTATGGTGAAGGTGATGCTTGCTATGGTGGAGGTGATGCTTGCTATGGTGAAGGTGATGCTTGCTATGGTGAAGGTGATGCTTGCTATGGTGGAGGTGATGCTTGCTGTGCTGGAGGTGATGCTTGCTATGCTGAAGGTGATGCTTGCTATGGTGAAGGTGATGCTTGCTATGGTGAAGGTGATGCTTGCTATGGTGAAGGTGATGCTTGCTATGGTGAAGGTGATGCTTGCTATTTGTAAGGTGATGCTTGCTATGGTGAAGGTGATGCTTGCTATGGTGAAGGTGATGCTTGCTATTTGTAAGGTGATGCTTGCTATGGTGAAGGTGATGCTTGGTATGGTGAAGGTGATGCTTGCTATGGTGAAGGTGATGCTTGCTATGGTGAAGGTGATGCTTGCTATGGTGAAGGTGACGCTTGCTATGGTGAAGGTGATGCTTGCTATGGTGAAGGTGATGCTTGCTATGGTGGAGGTGATGGTTGCTATGGTGAAGGTGATGCTTGCTATGGTGAAGGTGATGCTTGCTATGGTGAAGGTGATGCTTGCTATGGTGAAGGTGATGCTTGCTATGGTGAAGGTGATGCTTGCTATGGTGAAGGTGATGCTTGCTATGGTGAAGGTGATGCTTGCTATGGTGGAGGTGATGCTTGCTATGGTGAAGGTGATGCTTGCTACGGTGGAGGTGATGCTTGCTATGGTGGAGGTGATGCTTGCTATGGTGGAGGTAATGCTTGCTATGGTGGATGTGATGCTTGCTATGATGAAGTCGATGCTTGCTATGGTGAAGGTGATGCTTGCTATGGTGAAGGTGATGCTTGCTATGGTGAAGGTGATGCTTGCTATGGTGAATGTGATGCTTGCTATGGTGAAGGTGATGCTTGCTATGGTGAAGGTGATGCTTGCTGAGGTGAAGGTGATGCTTGCTGAGGTGAAGGTGATGCTTGCTATGGTGAAGGTGATGCTTGGTATGGTGAAGGTGATGCTTGGTATGGTGAAGGTGATGCTTGGTATGGTGAAGGTGATGCTTGGTATGGTGAAGGTGATGCTTGGTATGGTGAAGGTGATACTTGGTATGGTGAAGGTGATACTTGGTATGGTGAAGGTGATACTTGCTATGGTGAAGCTGATGCATGCTATGGTGAAGCTGATGCATGCTATGGTGAAGGTGATGCTTGCTATGGTGAAGGTGATGCTTGCTGAGGTGAAGGTGATACTTGGTATGGTGAAGGTGATACTTGCTATGGTGAAGGTGATACTTGGTATGGTGAAGGTGATACTTGGTATGGTGAAGGTGATACTTGCTATGGTGAAGGTGATACTTGGAATGGTGAAGGTGATACTTGGAATGGTGAAGGTGATGCTTGCTATGGTGAAGGTGACGCTTGCTATGGTGAAGGTGATGCTTGCTATGGTGAAGGTGATGCTTGCTATGGTGGAGGTGATGCTTGCTATGGTGAAGGTGATGCTTGCTATGGTGAAGGTGATGCTTGCTATGGTGGAGGTGATGCTTGCTGTGCTGGAGGTGATGCTTGCTATGCTGAAGGTGATGCTTGCTATGGTGAAGGTGATGCTTGCTATGGTGAAGGTGATGCTTGCTATGGTGAAGGTGATGCTTGCTATGGTGAAGGTGATGCTTGCTATATGGTGAAGGTGATGCTTGCTATATGGTGAAGGTGATGCTTGCTACATGGTGAAGGTGATGCTTGCTACATGGTGAAGGTGATGCTTGCTACATGGTGAAGGTGGTGCTTGTTACATGGTGAAGGTGGTGCTTGCTACATGGTGAAGGTGGTCCTTGCTACATGGTGAAGGTGGTGCTTGCTACATGGTCAAGGTGGTGCTTGCTACATGGTCAAGGTGGTGCTTGCTACATGGTGAAGGTGGTGCTTGCTACATGGTGAAGGTGGTGCTTGCTACATGGTGAAGGTGGTGCTTGCTACATGGTGAAGGTGGTGCTTGCTACATGGTGAAGGTGGTGCTTGCTACATGGTGAAGGTGGTGCTTGCTACATGGTGAAGGTGGTGCTTGCTACATTGTGAATGTGGTGCTTGCAACATGGTGAAGGTGGTGCTTGCTACATGGTGAAGGTGGTGCTTGCTATATGGTGAAGGTGGTGCTTGCTACATGGTGAAGATGGTGCTTGCTACATGGTGAAGGTGGTGCTTGCTACATGGTGAAGGTGGTGCTTGCTACATGGTGAAGGTGGTGCTTGCTACATGGTGAAGGTGGTGCTTGCTACATGGTGAAGGTGATGCTTGCTATAGGGTGAAGGTGATGCTTGCTACATGGTGAAGGTGATGCTTGCTACATGGTGAAGGTGATGCTTGCTACATGGTGAAGGTGAGGCTTGCTACATGGTGAAGGTGATGCTTGCTACATGGTGAAGGTGATGCTTGCTACATGGTGAAGGTGATGCTTGCTACATGGTGAAGGCGATGCTTGCTACATGGTGAAGGCGATGCTTGCTACATGGTGAAGGCGATGCTTGCTACATGGTGAAGGCGATGCTTGCTACATGGTGAAGGTGATGCTTGCTACATGGTGAAGGCGATGCTTGCTACATGGTGAAGGTGATGCTTGCTACTTGGTGAAGGTGATGCTTGCTACATGGTGAAGGTGATGCTTGCTACATGGTGAAGGCGATGCTTGCTACATGGTGAAGGCGACGCTTGCTACATGGTGAAGGCGATGCTTGCTACATGGTGAAGGCGATGCTTGCTACATGGTGAAGGTGATGCTTGCTACATGGTGAAGGTGATGCTTGCTACATGGTGAAGGCGATGCTTGCTATGGTGAAGGTGATGCTTGCTATGGTGGGGGTGATGCTTGCTATGGTGGAGGTGATGCTTGCTATGGTGGAGGTGATGCTTGCTATGGTGGAGGTGATGCTTGCTATGGTGAAGGTGATGCTTGCTATGGTGGAGGTGATGCTTGCTATGGTGGAGGTGATGCTTGCTATGGTGGAGGTGATGCTTGCTATGGTGGAGGTGATGCTTGCTATGGTGGAGGTGATGCTTGCTATGGTGGAGGTGATGCTTGCTATGGTGGAGGTGATGCTTGCTATGGTGAAGGTGATGCTTGCTATGGTGAAGGTGATGCTTGGTATGGTGAAGGTGATGCTTGCTATGGTGGAGGTGATGCTTGCTATGGTGAAGGTGATGCTTGCTATGGTGAAGGTGATGCTTGCTATGGTGAAGGTGATGCTTGCTATGGTGAAGGTGATGCTTGCTATGGTGAAGGTGATGCTTGCTATGGTGAAGGTGATGCTTGCTATGGTGAAGGTGATGATTGCTTTGGTGAAGGTGATGCTTGCTATGGTGAAGGTGATGCTTGCTATGGTGAAGGTGATGCTTGCTATGGTGAAGGTGATGCTTGCTATGGTGGAGGTGATGCTTGCTACGGTGAAGGTGATGCTTGCTACGGTGGAGGTGATGCTTGCTATGGTGGAGGTGATGCTTGCTATGGTGGATGTGATGCTTGCTATGGTGAAGTCGATGCTTGCTATGGTGAAGTCGATGCTTGCTATGGTGAAGGTGATGCTTGCTATGGTGAAGGTGATGCTTGCTATGGTGAAGGTGATGCTTGCTATGGTGAAGGTGATGCTTGCTATGGTGAATGTGATGCTTGCTATGGTGAACGTGATGCTTGCTGAGGTGAAGGTGATGCTTGCTGAGGTGAAGGTGATGCTTGCTGAGGTGAAGGTGATGCTTGGTATGGTGAAGGTGATGCTTGGTATGGTGAAGATGATGCACGGTATGGTGAAGGTGTTGCTCGGTATGGTGAAGGTGATGCTCGGTATGGTGAAGGTGATGCTTGGTATGGTGGAGGTGATGCTTGCTATGGTAGAGGTGATGCTTGCTATGGTGAAGGTGATGCTTGGTATGGTGAAGGTGATGCTTGGTATGGTGAAGGTGATGCTTGGTATGGTGAAGGTGATGCTTGGTATGGTGAAGGTGATGCTTGGTATGGTGAAGGTGATGCTTTGTATGGTGAAGGCGATGCTTGGTATGGTGAAGGCGATGCTTGGTATGGTGAAGGTGATGCTTGGTATAGTGAAGGTGATGCTTGGTATGGTGAAGGTGCTGCTTGGTATGGTGTAGGTGTGCTTGGTATTGTGGAGGTGATGCTTGGTATGGTGAAGGTGATGCTTGGTATGGTGAAGGTGATGCTTGGTATGGTGAAGGTGATGCTTGGTATGGTGAAGGTGATGCTTGGTATGGTGAAGGTGATACTTGGTATGGTGAAGGTGATGCTTGGTATGGTGAAGGTGATGCTTGGTATGGTGAAGGTGATGCTTGGTATGGTGAAGGTGATGCTTGGTATGGTGAAGGTGATGCTTGGTATGGTGAAGGTGATGCTTGGTATGGTGAAGGTGATGCTTGGTATGGTGAAGGTGATGCTTGGTATGGTGAAGGTGATGCTTGGTATGGTGAAGGTGATGCTTGCTATGGTGAAGGTGATGCTTGCTATGGTGAAGGTGATGCTTGCTATGGTGAAGGTGATGCTTGCTATGGTGAAGGTGATGCTTGCTATGGTGAAGGTGATGCTTGCTATGGTGAAGGTGATGCTTGCTATGGTGGAGGTGATGCTTGCTGTGCTGGAGGTGATGCTTGCTATGGTGAAGGTGATGCTTGCTATGGTGAAGGTGATGCTTGCTATGGTGAAGGTGATGCTTGCTATGGTGAAGGTGATGCTTGCTGTTTGTAAGGTGATGCTTGCTATGGTGAAGGTGATGCTTGCTATGGTGGAGGTGATGCTTGCTATGGTGGAGGTGATGCTTGCTATGATGGAGCTGATGCTTGCTATGGTGAATGTGCTGCTTGCTATGGTGAAGATGATGCTGGCTATGGTGGAGGTGGAGGTGGTATGGTGAAGGTGATGCTTGGTATGGTGAAGGTGATGCTTGGTATGGTGAAGGTGATGCTTGGTATGGTGAAGGTGATGCTTGGTATGGTGAAGGTGATACTTGCTATGGTGGAGGTGATGCTTGCTATGGTGAAGGTGATGCTTGCTATGGTGAAGGTGATGCTTGCTATGGTGAAGGTGACGCTTGCTATGGTGAAGGTGATGCTTGCTATGGTGAAGGTGATGCTTGTTATGGTGGAGGTGATGCTTGCTATGGTGAAGGTGATGCTTGCTATGGTGAAGGTGATGCTTGCTATGGTGGAGGTGATGCTTGCTGTGCTGGAGGTGATGCTTGCTATGCTGAAGGTGATGCTTGCTATGGTGAAGGTGATGCTTGCTATGGTGAAGGTGATGCTTGCTATGGTGAAGGTGGTGCTTGCTATGGTGAAGGTGATGCTTGCTATTTGTAAGGTGATGCTTGCTATGGTGAAGGTGATGCTTGCTATGGTGAAGGTGATGCTTGCTATTTGTAAGGTGATGCTTGCTATGGTGAAGGTGATGCTTGGTATGGTGAAGGTGATGCTTGCTATGGTGAAGGTGATGCTTGCTATGGTGAAGGTGATGCTTGCTATGGTGAAGGTGACGCTTGCTATGGTGAAGGTGATGCTTGCTATGGTGAAGGTGATGCTTGCTATGGTGGAGGTGATGCTTGCTATGGTGAAGGTGATGCTTGCTATGGTGAAGGTGATGCTTGCTATGGTGAAGGTGATGCTTGCTATGGTGAAGGTGATGCTTGCTATGGTGAAGGTGATGCTTGCTATGGTGAAGGTGATGCTTGCTATGGTGGAGGTGATGCTTGCTATGGTGAAGGTGATGCTTGCTACGGTGGAGGTGATGCTTGCTATGGTGGAGGTGATGCTTGCTGTGGTGGAGGTAATGCTTGCTATGGTGGATGTGATGCTTGCTATGATGAAGTCGATGCTTGCTATGGTGAAGGTGATGCTTGCTATGGTGAAGGTGATGCTTGCTATGGTGAAGGTGATGCTTGCTATGGTGAATGTGATGCTTGCTATGGTGAAGGTGATGCTTGCTATGGTGAAGGTGATGCTTGCTGAGGTGAAGGTGATGCTTGCTGAGGTGAAGGTGATGCTTGCTATGGTGAAGGTGATGCTTGCTATGGTGAAGGTGATGCTTGGTATGGTGAAGGTGATGCTTGGTATGGTGAAGGTGATGCTTGGTATGGTGAAGGTGATGCTTGGTATGGTGAAGGTGATGCTTGGTATGGTGAAGGTGATGCTTGGTATGGTGAAGGTGATACTTGGTATGGTGAAGGTGATACTTGGTATGGTGAAGGTGATACTTGCTATGGTGAAGCTGATGCATGCTATGGTGAAGCTGATGCATGCTATGGTGAAGGTGATGCTTGCTGAGGTGAAGGTGATACTTGGTATGGTGAAGGTGATACTTGCTATGGTGAAGGTGATACTTGGTATGGTGAAGGTGATACTTGGTATGGTGAAGGTGATACTTGCTATGGTGAAGGTGATACTTGGAATGGTGAAGGTGATACTTGGAATGGTGAAGGTGATGCTTGCTATGGTGAAGGTGACGCTTGCTATGGTGAAGGTGATGCTTGCTATGGTGAAGGTGATGCTTGCTATGGTGGAGGTGATGCTTGCTATGGTGAAGGTGATGCTTGCTATGGTGAAGGTGATGCTTGCTATGGTGGAGGTGATGCTTGCTGTGCTGGAGGTGATGCTTGCTATGCTGAAGGTGATGCTTGCTATGGTGAAGGTGATGATTGCTTTGGTGAAGGTGATGCTTGCTATGGTGAAGGTGATGCTTGCTATGGTGAAGGTGATGCTTGCTATGGTGAAGGTGATGCTTGCTATGGTGGAGGTGATGCTTGCTACGGTGAAGGTGATGCTTGCTACGGTGGAGGTGATGCTTGCTATGGTGGAGGTGATGCTTGCTATGGTGGATGTGATGCTTGCTATGGTGAAGTCGATGCTTGCTATGGTGAAGTCGATGCTTGCTATGGTGAAGGTGATGCTTGCTATGGTGAAGGTGATGCTTGCTATGGTGAAGGTGATGCTTGCTATGGTGAAGGTGATGCTTGCTATGGTGAATGTGATGCTTGCTATGGTGAACGTGATGCTTGCTGAGGTGAAGGTGATGCTTGCTGAGGTGAAGGTGATGCTTGCTGAGGTGAAGGTGATGCTTGCTATGGTGAAGGTGATGCTTGCTATGGTGGAGGTGATGCTTGCTATGGTGGAGGTGATGCTTGCTATGGTGGAGGTGATGCTTGCTATGGTGGAGGTGATGCTTGCTATGGTGGAGGTCATGCTTGCTATGGTGGAGGTGATGCTTGCTATGGTGAAGGTGATGCTTGGTATGGTGAAGGTGTTGCTTGGTATGGTGAAGGTGTTGCTTGGTATGGTGAAGGTGCTGCTTGGTATGGTGAAGGTGATGCTTGGTATGGTGAAGGTGATGCTTGGTATGGTGAAGGTGATGCTTGGTATGGTGAAGGTGATGCTTGGTATGGTGAAGATGATGCACGGTATGGTGAAGGTGTTGCTCGGTATGGTGAAGGTGATGCTCGGTATGGTGAAGGTGATGCTTGGTATGGTGGAGGTGATGCTTGCTATGGTAGAGGTGATGCTTGCTATGGTGAAGGTGATGCTTGGTATGGTGAAGGTGATGCTTGGTATGGTGAAGGTGATGCTTGGTATGGTGAAGGTGATGCTTGGTATGGTGAAGGTGATGCTTGGTATGGTGAAGGTGATGCTTTGTATGGTGAAGGCGATGCTTGGTATGGTGAAGGCGATGCTTGGTATGGTGAAGGTGATGCTTGGTATAGTGAAGGTGATGCTTGGTATGGTGAAGGTGCTGCTTGGTATGGTGTAGGTGTGCTTGGTATTGTGGAGGTGATGCTTGGTATGGTGAAGGTGATGCTTGGTATGGTGAAGGTGATGCTTGGTATGGTGAAGGTGATGCTTGGTATGGTGAAGGTGATGCTTGGTATGGTGAAGGTGATACTTGGTATGGTGAAGGTGATGCTTGGTATGGTGAAGGTGATGCTTGGTATGGTGAAGGTGATGCTTGGTATGGTGAAGGTGATGCTTGGTATGGTGAAGGTGATGCTTGGTATGGTGAAGGTGATGCTTGGTATGGTGAAGGTGATGCTTGGTATGGTGAAGGTGATGCTTGGTATGGTGAAGGTGATGCTTGCTATGGTGAAGGTGATGCTTGCTATGGTGAAGGTGATGCTTGCTATGGTGAAGGTGATGCTTGCTATGGTGAAGGTGATGCTTGCTATGGTGAAGGTGATGCTTGCTATGGTGAAGGTGATGCTTGCTATGGTGGAGGTGATGCTTGCTGTGCTGGAGGTGATGCTTGCTATGGTGAAGGTGATGCTTGCTATGGTGAAGGTGATGCTTGCTATGGTGAAGGTGATGCTTGCTATGGTGAAGGTGATGCTTGCTGTTTGTAAGGTGATGCTTGCTATGGTGAAGGTGATGCTTGCTATGGTGGAGGTGATGCTTGCTATGGTGGAGGTGATGCTTGCTATGATGGAGCTGATGCTTGCTATGGTGAATGTGCTGCTTGCTATGGTGAAGATGATGCTGGCTATGGTGGAGGTGGAGGTGGTATGGTGAAGGTGATGCTTGGTATGGTGAAGGTGATGCTTGGTATGGTGAAGGTGATGCTTGGTATGGTGAAGGTGATGCTTGGTATGGTGAAGGTGATACTTGCTATGGTGGAGGTGATGCTTGCTATGGTGAAGGTGATGCTTGCTATGGTGAAGGTGATGCTTGCTATGGTGAAGGTGACGCTTGCTATGGTGAAGGTGATGCTTGCTATGGTGAAGGTGATGCTTGTTATGGTGGAGGTGATGCTTGCTATGGTGAAGGTGATGCTTGCTATGGTGAAGGTGATGCTTGCTATGGTGGAGGTGATGCTTGCTGTGCTGGAGGTGATGCTTGCTATGCTGAAGGTGATGCTTGCTATGGTGAAGGTGATGCTTGCTATGGTGAAGGTGATGCTTGCTATGGTGAAGGTGATGCTTGCTATGGTGAAGGTGATGCTTGCTATTTGTAAGGTGATGCTTGCTATGGTGAAGGTGATGCTTGCTATGGTGAAGGTGATGCTTGCTATTTGTAAGGTGATGCTTGCTATGGTGAAGGTGATGCTTGGTATGGTGAAGGTGATGCTTGCTATGGTGAAGGTGATGCTTGCTATGGTGAAGGTGATGCTTGCTATGGTGAAGGTGACGCTTGCTATGGTGAAGGTGATGCTTGCTATGGTGAAGGTGATGCTTGCTATGGTGGAGGTGATGCTTGCTATGGTGAAGGTGATGCTTGCTATGGTGAAGGTGATGCTTGCTATGGTGAAGGTGATGCTTGCTATGGTGAAGGTGATGCTTGCTATGGTGAAGGTGATGCTTGCTATGGTGGAGGTGATGCTTGCTATGGTGAAGGTGATGCTTGCTACGGTGGAGGTGATGCTTGCTATGGTGGAGGTGATGCTTGCTGTGGTGGAGGTAATGCTTGCTATGGTGGATGTGATGCTTGCTATGATGAAGTCGATGCTTGCTATGGTGAAGGTGATGCTTGCTATGGTGAAGGTGATGCTTGCTATGGTGAAGGTGATGCTTGCTATGGTGAATGTGATGCTTGCTATGGTGAAGGTGATGCTTGCTATGGTGAAGGTGATGCTTGCTGAGGTGAAGGTGATGCTTGCTGAGGTGAAGGTGATGCTTGCTATGGTGAAGGTGATGCTTGCTATGGTGAAGGTGATGCTTGGTATGGTGAAGGTGATGCTTGGTATGGTGAAGGTGATGCTTGGTATGGTGAAGGTGATGCTTGGTATGGTGAAGGTGATGCTTGGTATGGTGAAGGTGATGCTTGGTATGGTGAAGGTGATACTTGGTATGGTGAAGGTGATACTTGGTATGGTGAAGGTGATACTTGCTATGGTGAAGCTGATGCATGCTATGGTGAAGCTGATGCATGCTATGGTGAAGGTGATGCTTGCTATGGTGAAGGTGATGCTTGCTGAGGTGAAGGTGATACTTGGTATGGTGAAGGTGATACTTGCTATGGTGAAGGTGATACTTGGTATGGTGAAGGTGATACTTGGTATGGTGAAGGTGATACTTGCTATGGTGAAGGTGATACTTGGAATGGTGAAGGTGATACTTGGAATGGTGAAGGTGATGCTTGCTATGGTGAAGGTGACGCTTGCTATGGTGAAGGTGATGCTTGCTATGGTGAAGGTGATGCTTGCTATGGTGGAGGTGATGCTTGCTATGGTGAAGGTGATGCTTGCTATGGTGAAGGTGATGCTTGCTATGGTGGAGGTGATGCTTGCTGTGCTGGAGGTGATGCTTGCTATGCTGAAGGTGATGCTTGCTATGGTGAAGGTGATGCTTGCTATGGTGAAGGTGATGCTTGCAATGGTGAAGGTGATGCTTGCTATGGTGAAGGTGATGCTTGCTATATGGTGAAGGTGATGCTTGCTATATGGTGAAGGTGATGCTTGCTACATGGTGAAGGTGATGCTTGCTACATGGTGAAGGTGATGCTTGCTACATGGTGAAGGTGGTGCTTGTTACATGGTGAAGGTGGTGCTTGCTACATGGTGAAGGTGGTCCTTGCTACATGGTGAAGGTGGTGCTTGCTACATGGTCAAGGTGGTGCTTGCTACATGGTCAAGGTGGTGCTTGCTACATGGTGAAGGTGGTGCTTGCTACATGGTGAAGGTGGTGCTTGCTACATGGTGAAGGTGGTGCTTGCTACATGGTGAAGGTGGTGCTTGCTACATGGTGAAGGTGGTGCTTGCTACATGGTGAAGGTGGTGCTTGCTACATGGTGAAGGTGGTGCTTGCTACATTGTGAATGTGGTGCTTGCTACATGGTGAAGGTGGTGCTTGCTACATGGTGAAGGTGGTGCTTGCTATATGGTGAAGGTGGTGCTTGCTACATGGTGAAGATGGTGCTTGCTACATGGTGAAGGTGGTGCTTGCTACATGGTGAAGGTGGTGCTTGCTACATGGTGAAGGTGGTGCTTGCTACATGGTGAAGGTGGTGCTTGCTACATGGTGAAGGTGGTGCTTGCTACATGGTGAAGGTGATGCTTGCTATAGGGTGAAGGTGATGCTTGCTACATGGTGAAGGTGATGCTTGCTACATGGTGAAGGTGATGCTTGCTACATGGTGAAGGTGAGGCTTGCTACATGGTGAAGGTGATGCTTGCTACATGGTGAAGGTGATGCTTGCTACATGGTGAAGGTGATGCTTGCTACATGGTGAAGGCGATGCTTGCTACATGGTGAAGGCGATGCTTGCTACATGGTGAAGGCGATGCTTGCTACATGGTGAAGGCGATGCTTGCTACATGGTGAAGGCGATGCTTGCTATATGGTGAAGGTGATGCTTGCTACATGGTGAAGGCGATGCTTGCTACATGGTGAAGGTGATGCTTGCTACTTTGTGAAGGTGATGCTTGCTACATGGTGAAGGTGATGCTTGCTACATGGTGAAGGCGATGCTTGCTACATGGTGAAGGCGACGCTTGCTACATGGTGAAGGCGATGCTTGCTACATGGTGAAGGCGATGCTTGCTACATGGTGAAGGTGATGCTTGCTACATGGTGAAGGTGATGCTTGCTACATGGTGAAGGCGATGCTTGCTACATGGTGAAGGTGATGCTTGCTATATGGTGAAGGTGATGCTTGCTATATGGTGAAGGTGATGCTTGCTATATGGTGAAGGTGATGCTTGCTACATGGTGAAGGTGATGCTTGCTACATGGTGAAGGTGATGCTTGCTACATGGTGAAGGCGATGCTTGCTACATGGTGAAGGTGATGCGTGCTACATGGTGAAGGTGATGCTTGCTACATGGTGAAGGCGATGCTTGCTACATGGTGAAGGTGATGCGTGCTACATGGTGAAGGTGATGCTTGCTACATGGTGAAGGTGATGCTTGCTACATGGTGAAGGCGATGCTTGCTACATGGTGAAGGTGATGCTTGCTACATGGTGAAGGTGATGCTTGCTACATGGTGAAGGTGATGCTTGCTACATGGTGAAGGTGATGCTTGCTACATGGTGAAGGTGGTGCTTGCTACATGGTGAAGGTGGTGCTTCCTACATGGTGAAGGCGATGCTTGCTACATGGTGAAGGCGATGCTTGCTACATGGTGAAGGCGATGCTTGCTACATGGTGAAGGCGATGCTTGCTACATGGTGAAGGCGATGCTTGCTACATGGTGAAGGTGATGCTTGCTACATGGTGAAGGTGATGCTTGCAACATGGTGAAGGCGATGCTTGCTACATGGTGAAGGCGATGCTTGCTACATGGTGAAGGCGATGCTTGCTACATGGTGAAGGCGATGCTTGCTACATGGTGAAGGCGATGCTTGCTACATGGTGAAGGCGATGCTTGCTACATGGTGAAGGCGATGCTTGCTACATGGTGAAGGTGGTGCTTGCTACATGGTGAAGGTTGTGCTTGCTACATGGTGAAGGTGATGCTTGCTACATGGTGAAGGTGATGCTTGCTACATGGTGAAGGTGATGCTTCCTACATGGTGAAGGTGGTGCTTGCTACATGGTGAAGGTGGTGCTTGCTACATGGTGAAGGTGGTGCTTGCTACATGGTGAAGGTGGTGCTTGCTACATGGTGAAGGTGGTGCTTGCTACATGGTGAAGGTGGTGCTTGCTACATGGTGAAGGTGGTGCTTGCTACATGGTGAAGGTGGTGCTTGCTACATGGTGAAGGTGATGCTTGCTACATATTGAAGGTGATGCTTGCTACACGGTGAAGGTGATGCTTGCTACATGGTGAAGGTGATGTTTGCTACATGGTGAAGGTGATGCTTGCTACATGGTGAAGGTGATGCTTGCTACATGGTGAAGGTGATGCTTGCTACATGGTGAAGGTGATGCTTGCTACATGGTGAAGGTGATGCTTGCTACATGGTGAAGGTGATGCTTGCTACATGGTGAAGGCGATGCTTGCTACATGGTGAAGGCGATGCTTGCTACATGGTGAAGGCGATGCTTGCTACATGGTGAAGGCGATGCTTGCTACATGGTGAAGGCGATGCTTGCTACATGGTGAAGGCGATGCTTGCTACATGGTGAAGGCGATGCTTGCTACATGGTGAAGGCGATGCTTGCTACATGGTGAAGGCGATGCTTGCTACATGGTGAAGGCGAGGCTTGCTACATGGTGAAGGCGATGCTTGCTACATGGTGAAGGCGATGCTTGCTACATGGTGAAGGCGACGCTTGCTACATGGTGAAGGCGATGCTTGCTACATGGTGAAGGCGATGCTTGCTACATGGTGAAGGCGATGCTTGCTACATGGTGAAGGCGATGCTTGCTACACGGTGAAGGTGATGCTTGCTACATGGTGAAGGTGATGCTTGCTACATGGTGAAGGTGGTGCTTGCTACATGGTGAAGGTGGTGCTTCCTACATGGTGAAGGTGATGCTTGCTACATGGTGAAGGTGATGCTTGCTACATGGTGAAGGCGATGCTTGCTACATGGTGAAGGCGATGCTTGCTACATGGTGAAGGCTATGCTTGCTACATGGTGAAGGCGATGCTTGCTACATGGTGAAGGCGATGCTTGCTACATGGTGAAGGCGATGCTTGCTACATGGTGAAGGCGATGCTTGCTACATGGTGAAAACGATGCTTGCTACATGGTGAAGGCGATGCTTGCTACATGGTGAAGGCGAGGCTTGCTACATGGTGAAGGCGATGCTTGCTACATGGTGAAGGCGATGCTTGCTACATGGTGAAGGCGACGCTTGCTACATGGTGAAGGCGATGCTTGCTACATGGTGAAGGCGATGCTTGCTACATGGTGAAGGCGACGCTTGCTACATGGTGAAGGCGATGCTTGCTACATGGTGAAGGCGATGCTTGCTACATGGTGAAGGCGATGCTTGCTACATGGTGAAGGCGATGCTTGCTACACGGTGAAGGTGATGCTTGCTACATGGTGAAGGTGATGCTTGCTACATGGTGAAGGTGATGCTTGCTACATGGTGAAGGTGGTGCTTGCTACATGGTGAAGGTGGTGCTTCCTACATGGTGAAGGTGGTGCTTGCTACATCGTGAAGGTGGTGCTTGCTACATGGTGAAGGTGGTGCTTGCTACATGGTGAAGGCGATGCTTGCTACATGGTGAAGGCGATGCTTGCTACATGGTGAAGGCGATGCTTGCTACATGGTGAAGGCGATGCTTGCTACATGGTGAAGGTGATGCTTGCTACATGGTGAAGGTGATGCTTGCTGCATGGTGAAGGTGATGCTTGCTACATGGTGAAGGCGATGCTTGCTACATGGTGAAGGCGATGCTTGCTACATGGTGAAGGCGATGCTTGCTACATGGTGAAGGCGATGCTTGCTACATGGTGAAGGCGATGCTTGCTACATGGTGAAGGCGATGCTTGCTACATGGTGAAGGCGATGCTTGCTACATGGTGAAGGCGATGCTTGCTACATGGTGAAGGCGACGCTTGCTACATGGTGAAGGCGATGCTTGCTACATGGTGAAGGCGATGCTTGCTACATGGTGAAGGTGATGCTTGCTACATGGCGAAGGTGATGCTTGCTACATGGTGAAGGCGATGCTTGCTACATGGTGAAGGTGATGCTTGCTATATGGTGAAGGTGATGCTTGCTATATGGTGAAGGTGATGCTTGCTATATGGTGAAGGTGATGCTTGCTATATGTTGAAGGTGATGCTTGCTATATGGTGAAGGTGATGCTTGCTATATGGTGAAGGTGATGCTTGCTACATGGTGAAGGTGATGCTTGCTACATGGTGAAGGTGATGCTTGCTACATGGTGAAGGTGATGCTTGCTACATGGTGAAGGTGATGCGTGCTACATGGTGAAGGTGATGCTTGCTACATGGTGAAGGTGATGCTTGCTACATGGTGAAGGTGATGCTTGCTACATGGTGAAGGTGATGCTTGCTATATGGTGAAGGTGATGCTTGCTATATGGTGAAGGTGATGCTTGCTATATGGTGAAGGTGATGCTTGCTATATGGTGAAGGTGATGCTTGCTATATGGTGAAGGTGATGCTTGCTACATGGTGAAGGTGATGCTTGCTACATGGTGAAGGTGATGCTTGCTACATGGTCAAGGTGGTGCTTGCTACATGGTGAAGGTGGTGCTTGCTACATGGTGAAGGTGGTGCTTGCTACATGGTCAAGGTGGTGCTTGCTACATGGTCAAGGTGGTGCTTGCTACATGGTGAAGGTGGTGCTTGCTACATGGTGAAGGTGGTGCTTGCTACATGGTGAAGGTGGTGCTTGCTACATGGTGAAGGTGGTGCTTGCTACATGGTGAAGGTGGTGCTTGCTACATGGTGAAGGTGGTGCTTGCTTCATGGTGAAGGTGGTGCTTGCTACATGGTGAAGGTGGTGCTTGCTACATGGTGAAGGTGGTGCTTGCTACATTGTGAATGTGGTGCTTGCTACATGGTGAATGTGGTGCTTGCTACATGGTGAAGGTGGTGCTTGCTACATGGTGAAGGTGGTGCTTGCTATATGGTGAAGGTGGTGCTTGCTACATGGTGAAGATGGTGCTTGCTACATGGTGAAGGTGGTGCTTGCTACATGGTGAAGGTGGTGCTTGCTACATGGTGAAGGTGGTCTTGCTACATGGTGAAGGTGGTGCTTGCTACATGGTGAAGGTGGTGCTTGCTACATGGTGAAGGTGATGCTTGCTATAGGGTGAAGGTGATGCTTGCTACATGGTGAAGGTGATGCTTGCTACATGGTGAAGGTGATGCTTGCTACATGGTGAAGGTGAGGCTTGCTACATGGTGAAGGTGATGCTTGCTACATGGTGAAGGTGATGCTTGCTACATGGTGAAGGTGATGCTTGCTACATGGTGAAGGCGATGCTTGCTACATGGTGAAGGCGATGCTTGCTACATGGTGAAGGCGATGCTTGCTACATGGTGAAGGCGATGCTTGCTACATGGTGAAGGTGATGCTTGCTACATGGTGAAGGCGATGCTTGCTACATGGTGAAGGTGATGCTTGCTACTTGGTGAAGGTGATGCTTGCTACATGGTGAAGGTGATGCTTGCTACATGGTGAAGGCGATGCTTGCTACATGGTGAAGGCGACGCTTGCTACATGGTGAAGGCGATGCTTGCTACATGGTGAAGGCGATGCTTGCTACATGGTGAAGGTGATGCTTGCTACATGGTGAAGGTGATGCTTGCTACATGGTGAAGGCGATGCTTGCTACATGGTGAAGGTGATGCTTGCTATATGGTGAAGGTGATGCTTGCTATATGGTGAAGGTGATGCTTGCTATATGGTGAAGGTGATGCTTGCTATATGTTGAAGGTGATGCTTGCTATATGGTGAAGGTGATGCTTGCTATATGGTGAAGGTGATGCTTGCTACATGGTGAAGGTGATGCTTGCTACATGGTGAAGGTGATGCTTGCTACATGGTGAAGGTGATGCTTGCTACATGGTGAAGGTGATGCGTGCTACATGGTGAAGGTGATGCTTGCTACATGGTGAAGGTGATGCTTGCTACATGGTGAAGGTGATGCTTGCTACATGGTGAAGGTGATGCTTGCTACATGGTGAAGGTGATGCTTGCTATATGGTGAAGGTGATGCTTGCTATATGGTGAAGGTGATGCTTGCTATATGGTGAAGGTGATGCTTGCTATATAGTGAAGGTGATGCTTGCTATATGGTGAAGGTGATGCTTGCTACATGGTGAAGGTGATGCTTGCTACATGGTGAAGGTGATGCTTGCTACATGGTGAAGGTGGTGCTTGCTACATGGTGAAGGTGGTGCTTGCTACATGGTGAAGGTGGTGCTTGCTACATGGTGAAGGTGGTGCTTGCTACATGGTCAAGGTGGTGCTTGCTACATGGTCAAGGTGGTGCTTGCTACATGGTGAAGGTGGTGCTTGCTACATGGTGAAGGTGGTGCTTGCTACATGGTGAAGGTGGTGCTTGCTACATGGTGAAGGTGGTGCTTGCTACATGGTGAAGGTGGTGCTTGCTACATGGTGAAGGTGGTGCTTGCTTCATGGTGAAGGTGGTGCTTGCTACATGGTGAAGGTGGTGCTTGCTACATGGTGAAGGTGGTGCTTGCTACATTGTGAATGTGGTGCTTGCTACATGGTGAAGGTGGTGCTTGCTACATGGTGAAGGTGGTGCTTGCTATATGGTGAAGGTGGTGCTTGCTACATGGTGAAGGTGGTGCTTGCTACATGGTGAAGGTGGTGCTTGCTATATGGTGAAGGTGGTGCTTGCTACATGGTGAAGGTGGTGCTTGCTACATGGTGAAGGTGGTGCTTGCTACATGGTGAAGGTGGTGCTTGCCACATGGTGAAGGTGATGCTTGCTATAGGGTGAAGGTGATGCTTGCTACATGGTGAAGGTGATGCTTGCTACATGGTGAAGGTGATGCTTGCTACATGGTGAAGGTGAGGCTTGCTACATGGTGAAGGTGATGCTTGCTACATGGTGAAGGTGATGCTTGCTACATGGTGAAGGTGATGCTTGCTACATGGTGAAGGCGATGCTTGCTACATGGTGAAGGCGATGCTTGCTACATGGTGAAGGCGATGCTTGCTACATGGTGAAGGCGATGCTTGCTACATGGTGAAGGTGATGCTTGCTACACGGTGAAGGCGATGCTTGCTACATGGTGAAGGTGATGCTTGCTACTTGGTGAAGGTGATGCTTGCTACATGGTGAAGGTGATGCTTGCTACATGGTGAAGGTGGTGCTTGCTACATGGTGGTGCTTGCTACATGGTGGTGCTTGCTACATGGTGGTGCTTGCTACATGGTGGTGCTTGCTACATGGTGAAGGTGGTGCTTGCTACATGGTGAAGGTGGTGCTTGCTACATGGTGAAGGTGGTGCTTGCTACATGGTGAAGGTGGTGCTTGCTACATGGTGAAGGTGATGCTTGCTACACGGTGAAGGTGATGCTTGCTACACGGTGAAGGTGATGCTTGCTACATGGTGAAGGTGATGCTTGCTACATGGTGAAGGTGGTGCTTGCTACATGGTGAAGGTGGTGCTTCCTACATGGTGAAGGCGATGCTTGCTACATGGTGAAGGCGATGCTTGCTACATGGTGAAGGCGATGCTTGCTACATGGTGAAGGCGATGCTTGCTACATGGTGAAGGCGATGCTTGCTACATGGTGAAGGTGATGCTTGCTACATGGTGAAGGTGATGCTTGCTACATGGTGAAGGTGGTGCTTGCTACATGGTGAAGGTGGTGCTTGCTACATGGTGAAGGTGGTGCTTGCTACATGGTGAAGGTGGTGCTTGCTACATGGTGAAGGTGGTGCTTCCTACATGGTGAAGGTGGTGCTTGCTACATGGTGAAGGTGGTGCTTGCTACATGGTGAAGGTGGTGCTTGCTACATGGTGAAGGTGGTGCTTGCTACATGGTGAAGGTGGTGCTTGCTACATGGTGAAGGTGATGCTTGCTACACAGTGAAGGTGATGCTTGCTACACGGTGAAGGTGATGCTTGCTACATGGTGCAGGTGATGCTTGCTACATGGTGAAGGTGATGCTTGCTACATGGTGAAGGTGGTGCTTGCTACATGGTGAAGGTGGTGCTTCCTACATGGTGAAGGCGATGTTTGCTACATGGTGAAGGCGATGCTTGCTACATGGTGAAGGCGATGCTTGCTACATGGTGAAGGCGATGCTTGCTACATGGTGAAGGTGATGCTTGCTACATGGTGAAGGCGATGCTTGCTACATGGTGAAGGCGATGCTTGCTACATGGTGAAGGCGATGCTTGCTACATGGTGAAGGCGATGCTTGCTACATGGTGAAGGCGATGCTTGCTACATGGTGAAGGCGATGCTTGCTACATGGTGAAGGCGATGCTTGCTACATGGTGAAGGCGATGCTTGCTACATGGTGAAGGTGGTGCTTGCTACATGGTGAAGGTGGTGCTTGCTACATGGTGAAGGTGGTGCTTGCTACATGGTGAAGGTGATGCTTGCTACATGGTTAAGGTGATGCTTGCTACATGGTGAAGGTGATGCTTGCTACATGGTGAAGGTGATGCTTGCTACATGGTGAAGGTGATGCTTGCTACATGGTGAAGGTGATGCTTGCTACATGGTGAAGGTGATGCTTGCTACACGGTGAAGGCGATGCTTGCTACATGGTGAAGGTGATGCTTGCTACATGGTGAAGGTGATGCTTGCTACATGGTGAAGGTGATGCTTGCTACATGGTGAAGGTGATGCTTTCTACATGGTGAAGGCGATGCTTGCTACATGGTGAAGGTGATGCTTGCTACATGGTGAAGGTGATGCTTGCTACATGGTGAAGGTGATGCTTGCTACATGGTGAAGGTGATGCTTGCTACATGGTGAAGGTGATGCTTGCTACATGGTGAAGGTGATGCTTGCTACATGGTGAAGGTGATGCTTGCTACATGGTGAAGGCGATGCTTGCTACATGGTGAAGGCGATGCTTGCTACATGGTGAAGGTGATGCTTGCTACATGGTGAAGGTGATGCTTGCTACATGGTGAATGTGATGCTTGCTACATGGCGAAGGTGATGCTTGCTACATGGTGAAGGTGGTGCTTGCTACATGGTGAAGGTGAGGCTTGCTACATGGTGAAGGTGATGCTTGCTACATGGTGAAGGTGGTGCTTGCTACATGGTGAAGGCGATGCTTGCTACATGGTGAAGGCGATGGTTGCTACATGGTGAAGGCGATGCTTGCTACATGGTGCAGGTGGTGCTTGCTACATGGTGAAGGTGGTGCTTGCTACATGGTGAAGGTGGTGCTTGCTACATGGTGAAGGCGATGCTTGCTACATGGTGAAGGTGGTGCTTGCTACATGATGAAGGTGGTGCTTGCTACATGGTGAAGGTGGTGCTTGCTACATGGTGAAGGTGGTGCTTCCTACATGGTGAAGGTGGTGCTTGCTACATGGTGAAGGTGGTGCTTGCTACATGGTGAAGGTGGTGCTTGCTACATGGTGAAGGTGGTGCTTGCTACATGGTTAAGTTGGTGCTTGCTACATGGTGAAGGTGCTGCTTGCTACATGGCGAAGGTGGTGCTTGCTACATGGTGAAGGTGGTGCTTGCTACATGGTGAAGGTGGTGCTTGCTACATGGTGAAGGTGGTGCTTGCTACATGGTGAAGGTGATGCTTGCTACATGGTGAAGGTGATGCTTGCTACACGGTGAAGGTGATGCTTGCTACAGGGTGAAGGTGATGCTTGCTGCATGGTGAAGGTGATGCTTGCTACATGGTGAAGGTGATGCTTGCTACATGGTGAAGGCGATGCTTGCTACATGGTGAAGGCGATGCTTGCTACATGGTGAAGGCGATGCTTGCTACATGGTGAAGGCGATGCTTGCTACATGGTGAAGGCGATGCTTGCTACATGGTGAAGGCGATGCTTGCTACATGGTGAAGGCGATGCTTGCTACATGGTGAAGGCGATGCTTGCTACATGGTGAAGGTGGTGCTTGCTACATGGTGAAGGTGGTGCTTGCTACATGGTGAAGGTGGTGCTTGCTACATAGTGAAGGTGGTGCTTGCTACATGGTGAAGGTGGTGCTTGCTACATGGTGAAGGTGGTGCTTGCTACATGGTGAAGGTGGTTCTTGCTACATGGTGAAGGTGGTGCTTCCTACATGGTGAAGGTGGTGCTTGCTACATGGTGAAGGTGGTGCTTGCTAGATGGTGAAGGTGGTGCTTGCTACATGGTGAAGGTGGTGCTTGCTATATAGTGAAGGTGGTGCTTGCTACATGGTGAAGGTGATGCTTGCTACACAGTGAAGGTGATGCTTGCTACACGGTGAAGGTGATGCTTGCTACATGGTGAAGGTGATGCTTGCTACATGGTGAAGGTGATGCTTGCTACATGGTGAAGGTGATGCTTGCTACATGGTGAAGGTGGTGCTTCCTACATGGAGAAGGTGATGCTTGCTACATGGTGAAGGCGATGCTTGCTACATGGTGAAGGTGATGCTTGCTACATGGTGGTGCTTGCTACATGGTGGTGCTTGCTACATGGTGGTGCTTGCTACATGGTGAAGGTGGTGCTTGCTACATGGTGAAGGTGGTGCTTGCTACATGGTGAAGGTGGTGCTTGCTACATGGTGAAGGTGGTGCTTGCTACATGGTGAAGGTGATGCTTGCTACATGGTTAAGGTGGTGCTTGCTACATGGTGAAGGCGATGCTTGCTACATGGTGAAGGCGATGCTTGCTACATGGTGAAGGTGGTGCTTGCTACATGGTGAAGGTGATGCTTGCTACATGGTGAAGGTGATGCTTGCTACATGGTGAAGGTGGTGCTTGCTACATGGTGGTGCTTGCTACATGGTGGTGCTTGCTACATGGTGGTGCTTGCTACATGGTGGTGCTTGCTACATGGTGAAGGTGGTGCTTGCTACATGGTGAAGGTGGTGCTTGCTACATGGTGAAGGTGGTGCTTGCTACATGGTGAAGGTGGTGCTTGCTACATGGTGAAGGTGATGCTTGCTACACAGTGAAGGTGATGCTTGCTACACGGTGAAGGTGATGCTTGCTACATGGTGAAGGTGATGCTTGCTACATGGTGAAGGTGGTGCTTGCTACATGGTGAAGGTGGTGCTTCCTACATGGTGAAGGCGATGCTTGCTACATGGTGAAGGCGATGCTTGCTACATGGTGAAGGCGATGCTTGCTACATGGTGAAGGCGATGCTTGCTACATGGTGAAGGCGATGCTTGCTACATGGTGAAGGTGATGCTTGCTACATGGTGAAGGTGATGCTTGCTACATGGTGAAGGTGGTGCTTGCTACATGGTGAAGGTGGTGCTTGCTACATGGTGAAGGTGGTGCTTGCTACATGGTGAAGGTGATGCTTGCTACATGGTGAAGGTGATGCTTGCTACATGGTGAAGGTGGTGCTTGCTACATGGTGAAGGTGGTGCTTGCTACATGGTGAAGGTGGTGCTTGCTACATGGTGAAGGTGGTGCTTGCTACATGGTGAAGGTGGTGCTTCCTACATGGTGAAGGTGGTGCTTGCTACATGGTGAAGGTGGTGCTTGCTACATGGTGAAGGTGGTGCTTGCTACATGGTGAAGGTGGTGCTTGCTACATGGTGAAGGTGGTGCTTGCTACATGGTGAAGGTGATGCTTGCTACACAGTGAAGGTGATGCTTGCTACACGGTGAAGGTGATGCTTGCTACATGGTGCAGGTGATGCTTGCTACATGGTGAAGGTGATGCTTGCTACATGGTGAAGGTGGTGCTTGCTACATGGTGAAGGTGGTGCTTCCTACATGGTGAAGGCGATGCTTGCTACATGGTGAAGGCGATGCTTGCTACATGGTGAAGGCGATGCTTGCTACATGGTGAAGGCGATGCTTGCTACATGGTGAAGGCGATGCTTGCTACATGGTGAAGGTGATGCTTGCTACATGGTGAAGGCGATGCTTGCTACATGGTGAAGGCGATGCTTGCTACATGGTGAAGGCGATGCTTGCTACATGGTGAAGGCGATGCTTGCTACATGGTGAAGGCGATGCTTGCTACATGGTGAAGGCGATGCTTGCTACATGGTGAAGGCGATGCTTGCTACATGGTGAAGGCGATGCTTGCTACATGGTGAAGGTGGTGCTTGCTACATGGTGAAGGTGGTGCTTGCTACATGGTGAAGGTGGTGCTTGCTACATGGTGAAGGTGATGCTTGCTACATGGTTAAGGTGATGCTTGCTACATGGTGAAGGTGATGCTTGCTACATGGTGAAGGTGATGCTTGCTACATGGTGAAGGTGATGCTTGCTACATGGTGAAGGTGATGCTTGCTACATGGTGAAGGTGATGCTTGCTACACGGTGAAGGCGATGCTTGCTACATGGTGAAGGTGATGCTTGCTACATGGTGAAGGTGATGCTTGCTACATGGTGAAGGTGATGCTTGCTACATGGTGAAGGTGATGCTTTCTACATGGTGAAGGCGATGCTTGCTACATGGTGAAGGTGATGCTTGCTACATGGTGAAGGTGATGCTTGCTACATGGTGAAGGTGATGCTTGCTACATGGTGAAGGTGATGCTTGCTACATGGTGAAGGTGATGCTTGCTACATGGTGAAGGTGATGCTTGCTACATGGTGAAGGTGATGCTTGCTACATGGTGAAGGCGATGCTTGCTACATGGTGAAGGCGATGCTTGCTACATGGTGAAGGTGATGCTTGCTACATGGTGAAGGTGATGCTTGCTACATGGTGAATGTGATGCTTGCTACATGGCGAAGGTGATGCTTGCTACATGGTGAAGGTGGTGCTTGCTACATGGTGAAGGTGAGGCTTGCTACATGGTGAAGGTGATGCTTGCTACATGGTGAAGGTGGTGCTTGCTACATGGTGAAGGCGATGCTTGCTACATGGTGAAGGCGATGGTTGCTACATGGTGAAGGCGATGCTTGCTACATGGTGCAGGTGGTGCTTGCTACATGGTGAAGGTGGTGCTTGCTACATGGTGAAGGTGGTGCTTGCTACATGGTGAAGGCGATGCTTGCTACATGGTGAAGGTGGTGCTTGCTACATGATGAAGGTGGTGCTTGCTACATGGTGAAGGTGGTGCTTGCTACATGGTGAAGGTGGTGCTTCCTACATGGTGAAGGTGGTGCTTGCTACATGGTGAAGGTGGTGCTTGCTACATGGTGAAGGTGGTGCTTGCTACATGGTGAAGGTGGTGCTTGCTACATGGTTAAGTTGGTGCTTGCTACATGGTGAAGGTGCTGCTTGCTACATGGCGAAGGTGGTGCTTGCTACATGGTGAAGGTGGTGCTTGCTACATGGTGAAGGTGGTGCTTGCTACATGGTGAAGGTGGTGCTTGCTACATGGTGAAGGTGATGCTTGCTACATGGTGAAGGTGATGCTTGCTACACGGTGAAGGTGATGCTTGCTACAGGGTGAAGGTGATGCTTGCTGCATGGTGAAGGTGATGCTTGCTACATGGTGAAGGTGATGCTTGCTACATGGTGAAGGCGATGCTTGCTACATGGTGAAGGCGATGCTTGCTACATGGTGAAGGCGATGCTTGCTACATGGTGAAGGCGTTGCTTGCTACATGGTGAAGGCGATGCTTGCTACATGGTGAAGGCGATGCTTGCTACATGGTGAAGGCGATGCTTGCTACATGGTGAAGGCGATGCTTGCTACATGGTGAAGGTGGTGCTTGCTACATGGTGAAGGTGGTGCTTGCTACATGGTGAAGGTGGTGCTTGCTACATAGTGAAGGTGGTGCTTGCTACATGGTGAAGGTGGTGCTTGCTACATGGTGAAGGTGGTGCTTGCTACATGGTGAAGGTGGTTCTTGCTACATGGTGAAGGTGGTGCTTCCTACATGGTGAAGGTGGTGCTTGCTACATGGTGAAGGTGGTGCTTGCTAGATGGTGAAGGTGGTGCTTGCTACATGGTGAAGGTGGTGCTTGCTATATAGTGAAGGTGGTGCTTGCTACATGGTGAAGGTGATGCTTGCTACACAGTGAAGGTGATGCTTGCTACACGGTGAAGGTGATGCTTGCTACATGGTGAAGGTGATGCTTGCTACATGGTGAAGGTGATGCTTGCTACATGGTGAAGGTGATGCTTGCTACATGGTGAAGGTGGTGCTTCCTACATGGAGAAGGTGATGCTTGCTACATGGTGAAGGCGATGCTTGCTACATGGTGAAGGTGATGCTTGCTACATGGTGGTGCTTGCTACATGGTGGTGCTTGCTACATGGTGGTGCTTGCTACATGGTGAAGGTGGTGCTTGCTACATGGTGAAGGTGGTGCTTGCTACATGGTGAAGGTGGTGCTTGCTACATGGTGAAGGTGGTGCTTGCTACATGGTGAAGGTGATGCTTGCTACATGGTTAAGGTGGTGCTTGCTACATGGTGAAGGCGATGCTTGCTACATGGTGAAGGCGATGCTTGCTACATGGTGAAGGTGGTGCTTGCTACATGGTGAAGGTGATGCTTGCTACATGGTGAAGGTGATGCTTGCTACATGGTGAAGGTGGTGCTTGCTACATGGTGGTGCTTGCTACATGGTGGTGCTTGCTACATGGTGGTGCTTGCTACATGGTGGTGCTTGCTACATGGTGAAGGTGGTGCTTGCTACATGGTGAAGGTGGTGCTTGCTACATGGTGAAGGTGGTGCTTGCTACATGGTGAAGGTGGTGCTTGCTACATGGTGAAGGTGATGCTTGCTACACAGTGAAGGTGATGCTTGCTACACGGTGAAGGTGATGCTTGCTACATGGTGAAGGTGATGCTTGCTACATGGTGAAGGTGGTGCTTGCTACATGGTGAAGGTGGTGCTTCCTACATGGTGAAGGCGATGCTTGCTACATGGTGAAGGCGATGCTTGCTACATGGTGAAGGCGATGCTTGCTACATGGTGAAGGCGATGCTTGCTACATGGTGAAGGCGATGCTTGCTACATGGTGAAGGTGATGCTTGCTACATGGTGAAGGTGATGCTTGCTACATGGTGAAGGTGGTGCTTGCTACATGGTGAAGGTGGTGCTTGCTACATGGTGAAGGTGGTGCTTGCTACATGGTGAAGGTGGTGCTTGCTACATGGTGAAGGTGGTGCTTGCTACATGGTGAAGGTGGTGCTTGCTACATGGTGAAGGTGGTGCTTGCTACATGGTGAAGGTGGTGCTTGCTACATGGTGAAGGTGGTGCTTGCTACATGGTGAAGGTGGTGCTTGCTACATGGTGAAGGTGATGCTTGCTACACAGTGAAGGTGATGCTTGCTACATGGTGAAGGTGATGCTTGCTACACAGTGAAGGTGATGCTTGCTACACGGTGAAGGTGATGCTTGCTACATGGTGCAGGTGATGCTTGCTACATGGTGAAGGTGATGCTTGCTACATGGTGAAGGTGGTGCTTGCTACATGGTGAAGGTGGTGCTTCCTACATGGTGAAGGCGATGCTTGCTACATGGTGAAGGCGATGCTTGCTACATGGTGAAGGCGATGCTTGCTACATGGTGAAGGTGATGCTTGCTACATGGTGAAGGTGATGCTTGCTACATGGTGAAGGCGATGCTTGCTACATGGTGAAGGCGATGCTTGCTACATGGTGAAGGCGATGCTTGCTACATGGTGAAGGCGATGCTTGCTACATGGTGAAGGCGATGCTTGCTACATGGTGAAGGCGATGCTTGCTACATGGTGAAGGCGATGCTTGCTACATGGTGAAGGCGATGCTTGCTACATGGTGAAGGCGATGCTTGCTACATGGTGAAGGCGATGCTTGCTACATGGTGAAGGCGATGCTTGCTACATGGTGAAGGTGGTGCTTGCTACATGGTGAAGGTGGTGCTTGCTACATGGTGAAGGTGGTGCTTGCTACATAGTGAAGGTGGTGCTTGCTACATGGTGAAGGTGGTGCTTGCTACATGGTGAAGGTGGTGCTTGCTACATGGTGAAGGTGGTGCTTCCTACATGGTGAAGGTGGTGCTTGCTACATGGTGAAGGTGGTGCTTGCTACATGGTGAAGGTGGTGCTTGCTACATGGTGAAGGTGGTGCTTGCTACATGGTGAAGGTGATGCTTGCTACATGGTGAAGGTGATGCTTGCTACATGGTGAAGGTGGTGCTTGCTACATGGTGAAGGTGGTGCTTCCTACATGGTGAAGGCGATGCTTGCTACATGGTGAAGGCGATGCTTGCTACATGGTGAAGGCGATGCTTGCTACATGGTGAAGGCGATGCTTGCTACATGGTGAAGGCGATGCTTGCTACATGGTGAAGGTGATGCTTGCTACATGGTGAAGGTGATGCTTGCTACATGGTGAAGGCGATGCTTGCTACATGGTGAAGGCGATGCTTGCTACATGGTGAAGGCGATGCTTGCTACATGGTGAAGGCGATGCTTGCTACATGGTGAAGGCGATGCTTGCTACATGGTGAAGGCGATGCTTGCTACATGGTGAAGGCGATGCTTGCTACATGGTAAAGGTGGTGCTTGCTACATGGTGAAGGTTGTGCTTGCTACATGGTGAAGGTGTTGCTTGCTACATGGTGAAGGTGATGCTTGCTACATGGTGAAGGTGATGCTTCCTACATGGTGAAGGTGGTGCTTGCTACATGGTGAAGGTGGTGCTTGCTACATGGTGAAGGCGATGCTTGCTACATGGTGAAGGCGATGCTTGCTACATGGTGAAGGTGATGCTTGCTACATGGTGAAGGCGATGCTTGCTACATGGTGAAGGCGATGCTTGCTACATGGTGAAGGCGATGCTTGCTACATGGTGAAGGCGATGCTTGCTACATGGTGAAGGCGATGCTTGCTACATGGTGAAGGCGATGCTTGCTACATGGTGAAGGCGATGCTTGCTACATGGTGAAGGCGATGCTTGCTACATGGTGAAGGCGATGCTTGCTACATGGTGAAGGCGATGCTTGCTACATGGTGAAGGCGATGCTTGCTACATGGTGAAGGTGGTGCTTGCTACATGGTGAAGGTGGTGCTTGCTACATGGTGAAGGTGGTGCTTGCTACATAGTGAAGGTGGTGCTTGCTACATGGTGAAGGTGGTGCTTGCTACATGGTGAAGGTGGTGCTTGCTACATGGTGAAGGTGGTGCTTGCTACATGGTGAAGGTGGTGCTTCCTACATGGTGAAGGTGGTGCTTGCTACATGGTGAAGGTGGTGCTTGCTACATGGTGAAGGTGGTGCTTGCTACATGGTGAAGGTGGTGCTTGCTACATGGTGAAGGTGGTGCTTGCTACATGGTGAAGGTGGTGCTTGCTACATGGTGAAGGTGATGCTTGCTACACGGTGAAGGTGATGCTTGCTACACGGTGAAGTTGATGCTTGCTACATGGTGAAGGTGATGTTTGCTACATGGTGAAGGTGATGCTTGCTACATGGTGAAGGTGATGCTTGCTACATGGTGAAGGTGATGCTTGCTACATGGTGAAGGTGATGCTTGCTACATGGTGAAGGTGATGCTTGCTACATGGTGAAGGTGATGCTTCCTACATGGTGAAGGTGATGCTTGCTACATGGTGAAGGCGATGCTTGCTACATGGTGAAGGCGATGCTTGCTACATGGTGAAGGCGATGCTTGCTACATGGTGAAGGCGATGCTTGCTACATGGTGAAGGCGATGCTTGCTACATGGTGAAGGCGATGCTTGCTACATGGTGAAGGCGATGCTTGCTACATGGTGAAGGCGATGCTTGCTACATGGTGAAGGTGGTGCTTGCTACATGGTGAAGGTGGTGCTTGCTACATGGTGAAGGTGGTGCTTGCTACATGGTGAAGGTGGTGCTTGCTACATGGTTAAGGTGATGCTTGCTACATGGTTAAGGTGATGCTTGCTACATGGTGAAGGTGATGCTTGCTACATGGTGAAGGTGATGCTTGCTACATGGTGAAGGTGATGCTTGCTACATGGTGAAGGTGATGCTTGCTACACGGTGAAGGCGATGCTTGCTACACGGTGAAGGCGATGCTTGCTACACGGTGAAGGCGATGCTTGCTACATGGTGAAGGTGATGCTTGCTACATGGTGAAGGTGATGCTTGCTACATGGTGAAGGTGATGCTTTCTACATGGTGAAGGCGATGCTTGCTACATGGTGAAGGTGATGCTTGCTACATGGTGAAGGTGATGCTTGCTACATGGTGAAGGTGATGCTTGCTACATGGTGAAGGTGATGCTTGCTACATGGTGAAGGTGATGCTTGCTACATGGTGAAGGTGATGCTTGCTACATGGTGAAGGTGATGCTTGCTACATGGTGAAGGTGGTGCTTGCTACATGGTGAAGGTGGTGCTTGCTACATGGTGAAGGCGATGCTTGCTACATGGTGAAGGTGGTGCTTGCTACATGGTGAAGGTGGTGCTTGCTACATGGTGAAGGTGGTGCTTGCTACATGGTGAAGGTGGTGCTTCCTACATGGTGAAGGTGGTGCTTCCTACATGGTGAAGGTGGTGCTTGCTACATGGTGAAGGTGGTGCTTGCTACATGGTGAAGGTGGTGCTTGCTACATGGTTAAGTTGGTGCTTGCTACATGGTGAAGGTGGTGCTTGCTACACGGTGAAGGTGATGCTTGCTACATGGTGCAGGTGATGCTTGCTACATGGTGAAGGTGATGCTTGCTACATGGTGAAGGTGGTGCTTGCTACATGGTGAAGGTGGTGCTTCCTACATGGTGAAGGCGATGCTTGCTACATGGTGAAGGCGATGCTTGCTACATGGTGAAGGCGATGCTTGCTACATGGTGAAGGCGATGCTTGCTACATGGTGAAGGCGATGCTTGCTACATGGTGAAGGTGATGCTTGCTACATGGTGAAGGTGATGCTTGCTACATGGTGAAGGCGATGCTTGCTACATGGTGAAGGCGATGCTTGCTACATGGTGAAGGCGATGCTTGCTACATGGTGAAGGCGATGCTTGCTACATGGTGAAGGCGATGCTTGCTACATGGTGAAGGCGATGCTTGCTACATGGTGAAGGCGATGCTTGCTACATGGTGAAGGCGATGCTTGCTACATGGTGAAGGCGATGCTTGCTACATGGTGAAGGCGATGCTTGCTACATGGTGAAGGCGATGCTTGCTACATGGTGAAGGCGATGCTTGCTACATGGTGAAGGCGATGCTTGCTACATGGTGAAGGTGGTGCTTGCTACATGGTGAAGGTGGTGCTTGCTACATGGTGAAGGTGGTGCTTGCTACATAGTGAAGGTGGTGCTTGCTACATGGTGAAGGTGGTGCTTGCTACATGGTGAAGGTGGTGCTTGCTACATGGTGAAGGTGGTGCATGCTACATGGTGAAGGTGGTGCTTCCTATATGGTGAAGGTGGTGCTTGCTACATGGTGAAGGTGGTGCTTGCTACATGGTGAAGGTGGTGCTTGCTACATGGTGAAGGTGGTGCTTGCTACATGGTGAAGGTGGTGCTTGCTACATGGTGAAGGTGATGCTTGCTACACAGTGAAGGTGATGCTTGCTACACGGTGAAGGTGATGCTTGCTACATGGTGAAGGTGATGCTTGCTACATGGTGAAGGTGATGCTTGCTACATGGTGAAGGTGGTGCTTGCTACATGGTGAAGGTGGTGCTTCCTACATGGTGAAGGCGATGCTTGCTACATGGTGAAGGCGATGCTTGCTACATGGTGAAGGCGATGCTTGCTACATGGTGAAGGCGATGCTTGCTACATGGTGAAGGCGATGCTTGCTACATGGTGAAGGTGATGCTTGCTACATGGTGAAGGCGATGCTTGCTACATGGTGAAGGCGATGCTTGCTACATGGTGAAGGCGATGCTTGCTACATGGTGAAGGCGATGCTTGCTACATGGTGAAGGCGATGCTTGCTACATGGTGAAGGCGATGCTTGCTACATGGTGAAGGCGATGCTTGCTACATGGTGAAGGTGGTGCTTGCTACATGGTGAAGGTTGTGCTTGCTACATGGTGAAGGTGTTGCTTGCTACATGGTGAAGGTGATGCTTGCTACATGGTGAAGGTGATGCTTCCTACATGGTCAAGGTGGTGCTTGCTACATGGTGAAGGTGGTGCTTCCTACATGGTGAAGGTGGTGCTTGCTACATGGTGAAGGTGGTGCTTGCTACATGGTGAAGGTGGTGCTTGCTACATGGTGAAGGTGGTGCTTGCTACATGGTGAAGGTGGTGCTTGCTACATGGTGAAGGTGGTGCTTGCTACATGGTGAAGGTGAGGCTTGCTACATATTGAAGGTGATGCTTGCTACACGGTGAAGGTGATGCTTGCTACATGGTGAAGGTGATGTTTGCTACATGGTGAAGGTGATGCTTGCTACATGGTGAAGGTGATGCTTGCTACATGGTGAAGGTGATGCTTGCTACATGGTGAAGGTGATGCTTGCTACATGGTGAAGGTGATGCTTGCTACATGGTGAAGGTGATGCTTGCTACATGGTGAAGGTGATGCTTCCTACATGGTGAAGGTGATGCTTGCTACATGGTGAAGGCGATGCTTGCTACATGGTGAAGGCGATGCTTGCTACATGGTGAAGGCAATGCTTGCTACATTGTGAAGGCGATGCTTGCTACATGGTGAAGGCGATGCTTGCTACATGGTGAAGGCGATGCTTGCTACATGGTGAAGGCGATGCTTGCTACATGGTGAAGGCGATGCTTGCTACATGGTGAAGGCGATGCTTGCTACATGGTGAAGGTGGTGCTTGCTACATGGTGAAGGTGGTGCTTGCTACATGGTGAAGGTGGTGCTTGCTACATGGTGAAGGTGATGCTTGCTACATGGTTAAGGTGATGCTTGCTACATGGTGAAGGTGATGCTTGCTACATGGTGAAGGTGATGCTTGCTACATGGTGAAGGTGATGCTTGCTACATGGTGAAGGTGATGCTTGCTACATGGTGAAGGTGATGCTTGCTACACGGTGAAGGCGATGCTTGCTACATGGTGAAGGTGATGCTTGCTACATGGTGAAGGTGATGCTTGCTACATGGTGAAGGTGATGCTTGCTACATGGTGAAGGTGATGCTTTCTACATGGTGAAGGCGATGCTTGCTACATGGTGAAGGTGATGCTTGCTACATGGTGAAGGTGATGCTTGCTACATGGTGAAGGTGATGCTTGCTACATGGTGAAGGTGATGCTTGCTACATGGTGAAGGTGATGCTTGCTACATGGTGAAGGTGATGCTTGCTACATGGTGAAGGTGATGCTTGCTACATGGTGAAGGCGATGCTTGCTACATGGTGAAGGCGATGCTTGCTACATGGTGAAGGTGATGCTTGCTACATGGTGAAGGTGATGCTTGCTACATGGTGAATGTGATGCTTGCTACATGGCGAAGGTGATGCTTGCTACATGGTGAAGGTGGTGCTTGCTACATGGTGAAGGTGAGGCTTGCTACATGGTGAAGGTGATGCTTGCTACATGGTGAAGGTGGTGCTTGCTACATGGTGAAGGCGATGCTTGCTACATGGTGAAGGCGATGGTTGCTACATGGTGAAGGCGATGCTTGCTACATGGTGCAGGTGGTGCTTGCTACATGGTGAAGGTGGTGCTTGCTACATGGTGAAGGTGGTGCTTGCTACATGGTGAAGGCGATGCTTGCTACATGGTGAAGGTGGTGCTTGCTACATGGTGAAGGTGGTGCTTGCTACATGGTGAAGGTGGTGCTTGCTACATGGTGAAGGTGGTGCTTCCTACATGGTGAAGGTGGTGCTTGCTACATGGTGAAGGTGGTGCTTGCTACATGGTGAAGGTGGTGCTTGCTACATGGTGAAGGTGGTGCTTGCTACATGGTTAAGTTGGTGCTTGCTACATGGTGAAGGTGCTGCTTGCTACATGGCGAAGGTGGTGCTTGCTACATGGTGAAGGTGGTGCTTGCTACATGGTGAAGGTGGTGCTTGCTACATGGTGAAGGTGGTGCTTGCTACATGGTGAAGGTGATGCTTGCTACATGGTGAAGGTGATGCTTGCTACACGGTGAAGGTGATGCTTGCTACAGGGTGAAGGTGATGCTTGCTGCATGGTGAAGGTGATGCTTGCTACATGGTGAAGGTGATGCTTGCTACATGGTGAAGGCGATGCTTGCTACATGGTGAAGGCGATGCTTGCTACATGGTGAAGGCGATGCTTGCTACATGGTGAAGGCGATGCTTGCTACATGGTGAAGGCGATGCTTGCTACATGGTGAAGGCGATGCTTGCTACATGGTGAAGGCGATGCTTGCTACATGGTGAAGGCGATGCTTGCTATATGGTGAAGGTGATGCTTGCTATATGGTGAAGGTGATGCTTGCTATATGTTGAAGGTGATGCTTGCTATATGGTGAAGGTGATGCTTGCTATATGGTGAAGGTGATGCTTGCTACATGGTGAAGGTGATGCTTGCTACATGGTGAAGGTGATGCTTGCTACATGGTGAAGGTGATGCTTGCTACATGGTGAAGGTGATGCGTGCTACATGGTGAAGGTGATGCTTGCTACATGGTGAAGGTGATGCTTGCTACATGGTGAAGGTGATGCTTCTACATGGTGAAGGTGATGCTTGCTACATGGTGAAGGTGATGCTTGCTATATGGTGAAGGTGATGCTTGCTATATGGTGAAGGTGATGCTTGCTATATGGTGAAGGTGATGCTTGCTATATAGTGAAGGTGATGCTTGCTATATGGTGAAGGTGATGCTTGCTACATGGTGAAGGTGATGCTTGCTACATGGTGAAGGTGATGCTTGCTACATGGTGAAGGTGGTGCTTGCTACATGGTGAAGGTGGTGCTTGCTACATGGTGAAGGTGGTGCTTGCTACATGGTGAAGGTGGTGCTTGCTACATGGTCAAGGTGGTGCTTGCTACATGGTCAAGGTGGTGCTTGCTACATGGTGAAGGTGGTGCTTGCTACATGGTGAAGGTGGTGCTTGCTACATGGTGAAGGTGGTGCTTGCTACATGGTGAAGGTGGTGCTTGCTACATGGTGAAGGTGGTGCTTGCTACATGGTGAAGGTGGTGCTTGCTTCATGGTGAAGGTGGTGCTTGCTACATGGTGAAGGTGGTGCTTGCTACATGGTGAAGGTGGTGCTTGCTACATTGTGAATGTGGTGCTTGCTACATGGTGAAGGTGGTGCTTGCTACATGGTGAAGGTGGTGCTTGCTATATGGTGAAGGTGGTGCTTGCTACATGGTGAAGGTGGTGCTTGCTACATGGTGAAGGTGGTGCTTGCTATATGGTGAAGGTGGTGCTTGCTACATGGTGAAGGTGGTGCTTGCTACATGGTGAAGGTGGTGCTTGCTACATGGTGAAGGTGGTGCTTGCTACATGGTGAAGGTGATGCTTGCTATAGGGTGAAGGTGATGCTTGCTACATGGTGAAGGTGATGCTTGCTACATGGTGAAGGTGATGCTTGCTACATGGTGAAGGTGAGGCTTGCTACATGGTGAAGGTGATGCTTGCTACATGGTGAAGGTGATGCTTGCTACATGGTGAAGGTGATGCTTGCTACATGGTGAAGGCGATGCTTGCTACATGGTGAAGGCGATGCTTGCTACATGGTGAAGGCGATGCTTGCTACATGGTTAAGGCGATACTTGCTACATGGTGAAGGCGATGCTTGCTACATGGTGAAGGTGATGCTTGCTACATGGTGAAGGCGATGCTTGCTACATGGTGAAGGTGATGCTTGCTACTTGGTGAAGGTGATGCTTGCTACATGGTGAAGGTGATGCTTGCTACATGGTGAAGGTGGTGCTTGCTACATGGTGGTGCTTGCTACATGGTGGTGCTTGCTACATGGTGGTGCTTGCTACATGGTGGTGCTTGCTACATGGTGAAGGTGGTGCTTGCTACATGGTGAAGGTGGTGCTTGCTACATGGTGAAGGTGATGCTTGCTACACAGTGAAGGTGATGCTTGCTACACGGTGAAGGTGATGCTTGCTACATGGTGAAGGTGATGCTTGCTACATGGTGAAGGTGGTGCTTGCTACATGGTGAAGGTGGTGCTTCCTACATGGTGAAGGCGATGCTTGCTACATGGTGAAGGCGATGCTTGCTACATGGTGAAGGCGATGCTTGCTACATGGTGAAGGCGATGCTTGCTACATGGTGAAGGCGATGCTTGCTACATGGTGAAGGTGATGCTTGCTACATGGTGAAGGTGATGCTTGCTACATGGTGAAGGTGGTGCTTGCTACATGGTGAAGGTGGTGCTTGCTACATGGTGAAGGTGGTGCTTGCTACATGGTGAAGGTGGTGCTTGCTACATGGTGAAGGTGGTGCTTCCTACATGGTGAAGGTGGTGCTTGCTACATGGTGAAGGTGGTGCTTGCTACATGGTGAAGGTGGTGCTTGCTACATGGTGAAGGTGGTGCTTGCTACATGGTGAAGGTGGTGCTTGCTACATGGTGAAGGTGATGCTTGCTACACAGTGAAGGTGATGCTTGCTACACGGTGAAGGTGATGCTTGCTACATGGTGCAGGTGATGCTTGCTACATGGTGAAGGTGGTGCTTGCTACATGGTGAAGGTGGTGCTTCCTACATGGTGAAGGCGATGCTTGCTACATGGTGAAGGCGATGCTTGCTACATGGTGAAGGCGATGCTTGCTACATGGTGAAGGCGATGCTTGCTACATGGTGAAGGCGATGCTTGCTACATGGTGAAGGTGATGCTTGCTACATGGTGAAGGCGATGCTTGCTACATGGTGAAGGCGATGCTTGCTACATGGTGAAGGCGATGCTTGCTACATGGTGAAGGCGATGCTTGCTACATGGTGAAGGCGATGCTTGCTACATGGTGAAGGCGATGCTTGCTACATGGTGAAGGCGATGCTTGCTACATGGTGAAGGCGATGCTTGCTACATGGTGAAGGCGATGCTTGCTACATGGTGAAGGCGATGCTTGCTACATGGTGAAGGTGGTGCTTGCTACATGGTGAAGGTGGTGCTTGCTACATGGTGAAGGTGGTGCTTGCTACATAGTGAAGGTGGTGCTTGCTACATGGTGAAGGTGGTGCTTGCTACATGGTGAAGGTGGTGCTTGCTACATGGTGAAGGTGGTGCTTGCTACATGGTGAAGGTGGTGCTTCCTACATGGTGAAGGTGGTGCTTGCTACATGGTGAAGGTGGTGCTTGCTACATGGTGAAGGTGGTGCTTGCTACATGGTGAAGGTGGTGCTTGCTACATGGTGAAGGTGGTGCTTGCTACATGGTGAAGGTGATGCTTGCTACACAGTGAAGGTGATGCTTGCTACACGGTGAAGGTGATGCTTGCTACATGGTGAAGGTGATGCTTGCTACATGGTGAAGGTGATGCTTGCTACATGGTGAAGGTGGTGCTTGCTACATGGTGAAGGTGGTGCTTCCTACATGGTGAAGGCGATGCTTGCTACATGGTGAAGGCGATGCTTGCTACATGGTGAAGGCGATGCTTGCTACATGGTGAAGGCGATGCTTGCTACATGGTGAAGGCGATGCTTGCTACATGGTGAAGGTGATGCTTGCTACATGGTGAAGGTGATGCTTGCTACATGGTGAAGGCGATGCTTGCTACATGGTGAAGGCGATGCTTGCTACATGGTGAAGGCGATGCTTGCTACATGGTGAAGGTGGTGCTTGCTACATGGTGAAGGTGGTGCTTGCTACATGGTGAAGGTGGTGCTTGCTACATGGTGAAGGTGGTGCTTGCTACATGGTGAAGGTGGTGCTTGCTACATGGTGAAGGTGGTGCTTGCTACATGGTGAAGGTGGTGCTTGCTACATGGTGAAGGTGGTGCTTGCTACATGGTGAAGGTGATGCTTGCTACACGGTGAAGGTGATGCTTGCTACACGGTGAAGTTGATGCTTGCTACATGGTGAAGGTGATGTTTGCTACATGGTGAAGGTGATGCTTGCTACATGGTGAAGGTGATGCTTGCTACATGGTGAAGGTGATGCTTGCTACATGGTGAAGGTGATGCTTGCTACATGGTGAAGGTGATGCTTGCTACATGGTGAAGGTGATGCTTCCTACATGGTGAAGGTGATGCTTGCTACATGGTGAAGGCGATGCTTGCTACATGGTGAAGGCGATGCTTGCTACATGGTGAAGGCGATGCTTGCTACATGGTGAAGGCGATGCTTGCTACATGGTGAAGGCGATGCTTGCTACATGGTGAAGGCGATGCTTGCTACATGGTGAAGGCGATGCTTGCTACATGGTGAAGGCGATGCTTGCTACATGGTGAAGGTGGTGCTTGCTACATGGTGAAGGTGGTGCTTGCTACATGGTGAAGGTGGTGCTTGCTACATGGTGAAGGTGGTGCTTGCTACATGGTTAAGGTGATGCTTGCTACATGGTTAAGGTGATGCTTGCTACATGGTGAAGGTGATGCTTGCTACATGGTGAAGGTGATGCTTGCTACATGGTGAAGGTGATGCTTGCTACATGGTGAAGGTGATGCTTGCTACACGGTGAAGGCGATGCTTGCTACACGGTGAAGGCGATGCTTGCTACACGGTGAAGGCGATGCTTGCTACATGGTGAAGGTGATGCTTGCTACATGGTGAAGGTGATGCTTGCTACATGGTGAAGGTGATGCTTTCTACATGGTGAAGGCGATGCTTGCTACATGGTGAAGGTGATGCTTGCTACATGGTGAAGGTGATGCTTGCTACATGGTGAAGGTGATGCTTGCTACATGGTGAAGGTGATGCTTGCTACATGGTGAAGGTGATGCTTGCTACATGGTGAAGGTGATGCTTGCTACATGGTGAAGGTGATGCTTGCTACATGGTGAAGGTGGTGCTTGCTACATGGTGAAGGTGGTGCTTGCTACATGGTGAAGGCGATGCTTGCTACATGGTGAAGGTGGTGCTTGCTACATGGTGAAGGTGGTGCTTGCTACATGGTGAAGGTGGTGCTTGCTACATGGTGAAGGTGGTGCTTCCTACATGGTGAAGGTGGTGCTTCCTACATGGTGAAGGTGGTGCTTGCTACATGGTGAAGGTGGTGCTTGCTACATGGTGAAGGTGGTGCTTGCTACATGGTTAAGTTGGTGCTTGCTACATGGTGAAGGTGGTGCTTGCTACACGGTGAAGGTGATGCTTGCTACATGGTGCAGGTGATGCTTGCTACATGGTGAAGGGGATGCTTGCTACATGGTGAAGGTGGTGCTTGCTACATGGTGAAGGTGGTGCTTCCTACATGGTGAAGGCGATGCTTGCTACATGGTGAAGGCGATGCTTGCTACATGGTGAAGGCGATGCTTGCTACATGGTGAAGGCGATGCTTGCTACATGGTGAAGGCGATGCTTGCTACATGGTGAAGGTGATGCTTGCTACATGGTGAAGGTGATGCTTGCTACATGGTGAAGGCGATGCTTGCTACATGGTGAAGGCGATGCTTGCTACATGGTGAAGGCGATGCTTGCTACATGGTGAAGGCGATGCTTGCTACATGGTGAAGGCGATGCTTGCTACATGGTGAAGGCGATGCTTGCTACATGGTGAAGGCGATGCTTGCTACATGGTGAAGGCGATGCTTGCTACATGGTGAAGGCGATGCTTGCTACATGGTGAAGGCGATGCTTGCTACATGGTGAAGGCGATGCTTGCTACATGGTGAAGGCGATGCTTGCTACATGGTGAAGGCGATGCTTGCTACATGGTGAAGGTGGTGCTTGCTACATGGTGAAGGTGGTGCTTGCTACATGGTGAAGGTGGTGCTTGCTACATAGTGAAGGTGGTGCTTGCTACATGGTGAAGGTGGTGCTTGCTACATGGTGAAGGTGGTGCTTGCTACATGGTGAAGGTGGTGCTTGCTACATGGTGAAGGTGGTGCTTCCTATATGGTGAAGGTGGTGCTTGCTACATGGTGAAGGTGGTGCTTGCTACATGGTGAAGGTGGTGCTTGCTACATGGTGAAGGTGGTGCTTGCTACATGGTGAAGGTGGTGCTTGCTACATGGTGAAGGTGATGCTTGCTACACAGTGAAGGTGATGCTTGCTACACGGTGAAGGTGATGCTTGCTACATGGTGAAGGTGATGCTTGCTACATGGTGAAGGTGATGCTTGCTACATGGTGAAGGTGGTGCTTGCTACATGGTGAAGGTGGTGCTTCCTACATGGTGAAGGCGATGCTTGCTACATGGTGAAGGCGATGCTTGCTACATGGTGAAGGCGATGCTTGCTACATGGTGAAGGCGATGCTTGCTACATGGTGAAGGCGATGCTTGCTACATGGTGAAGGTGATGCTTGCTACATGGTGAAGGTGATGCTTGCTACATGGTGAAGGCGATGCTTGCTACATGGTGAAGGCGATGCTTGCTACATGGTGAAGGCGATGCTTGCTACATGGTGAAGGCGATGCTTGCTACATGGTGAAGGCGATGCTTGCTACATGGTGAAGGCGATGCTTGCTACATGGTGAAGGCGATGCTTGCTACATGGTGAAGGTGGTGCTTGCTACATGGTGAAGGTTGTGCTTGCTACATGGTGAAGGTGTTGCTTGCTACATGGTGAAGGTGATGCTTGCTACATGGTGAAGGTGATGCTTCCTACATGGTGAAGGTGGTGCTTGCTACATGGTGAAGGTGGTGCTTGCTACATGGTGAAGGTGGTGCTTGCTACATGGTGAAGGTGGTGCTTGCTACATGGTGAAGGTGGTGCTTGCTACATGGTGAAGGTGGTGCTTGCTACATGGTGAAGGTGGTGCTTGCTACATGGTGAAGGTGGTGCTTGCTACATGGTGAAGGTGAGGCTTGCTACATATTGAAGGTGATGCTTGCTACACGGTGAAGGTGATGCTTGCTACATGGTGAAGGTGATGTTTGCTACATGGTGAAGGTGATGCTTGCTACATGGTGAAGGTGATGCTTGCTACATGGTGAAGGTGATGCTTGCTACATGGTGAAGGTGATGCTTGCTACATGGTGAAGGTGATGCTTGCTACATGGTGAAGGTGATGCTTGCTACATGGTGAAGGTGATGCTTCCTACATGGTGAAGGTGATGCTTGCTACATGGTGAAGGCGATGCTTGCTACATGGTGAAGGCGATGCTTGCTACATGGTGAAGGCGATGCTTGCTACATGGTGAAGGCGATGCTTGCTACATGGTGAAGGCGATGCTTGCTACATGGTGAAGGCGATGCTTGCTACATGGTGAAGGCGATGCTTGCTACATGGTGAAGGCGATGCTTGCTACATGGTGAAGGCGATGCTTGCTACATGGTGAAGGTGGTGCTTGCTACATGGTGAAGGTGGTGCTTGCTACATGGTGAAGGTGGTGCTTGCTACATGGTGAAGGTGATGCTTGCTACATGGTTAAGGTGATGCTTGCTACATGGTGAAGGTGATGCTTGCTACATGGTGAAGGTGATGCTTGCTACATGGTGAAGGTGATGCTTGCTACATGGTGAAGGTGATGCTTGCTACATGGTGAAGGTGATGCTTGCTACACGGTGAAGGCGATGCTTGCTACATGGTGAAGGTGATGCTTGCTACATGGTGAAGGTGATGCTTGCTACATGGTGAAGGTGATGCTTGCTACATGGTGAAGGTGATGCTTTCTACATGGTGAAGGCGATGCTTGCTACATGGTGAAGGTGATGCTTGCTACATGGTGAAGGTGATGCTTGCTACATGGTGAAGGTGATGCTTGCTACATGGTGAAGGTGATGCTTGCTACATGGTGAAGGTGATGCTTGCTACATGGTGAAGGTGATGCTTGCTACATGGTGAAGGTGATGCTTGCTACATGGTGAAGGCGATGCTTGCTACATGGTGAAGGCGATGCTTGCTACATGGTGAAGGTGATGCTTGCTACATGGTGAAGGTGATGCTTGCTACATGGTGAATGTGATGCTTGCTACATGGCGAAGGTGATGCTTGCTACATGGTGAAGGTGGTGCTTGCTACATGGTGAAGGTGAGGCTTGCTACATGGTGAAGGTGATGCTTGCTACATGGTGAAGGTGGTGCTTGCTACATGGTGAAGGCGATGCTTGCTACATGGTGAAGGCGATGGTTGCTACATGGTGAAGGCGATGCTTGCTACATGGTGCAGGTGGTGCTTGCTACATGGTGAAGGTGGTGCTTGCTACATGGTGAAGGTGGTGCTTGCTACATGGTGAAGGCGATGCTTGCTACATGGTGAAGGTGGTGCTTGCTACATGGTGAAGGTGGTGCTTGCTACATGGTGAAGGTGGTGCTTGCTACATGGTGAAGGTGGTGCTTCCTACATGGTGAAGGTGGTGCTTGCTACATGGTGAAGGTGGTGCTTGCTACATGGTGAAGGTGGTGCTTGCTACATGGTGAAGGTGGTGCTTGCTACATGGTTAAGTTGGTGCTTGCTACATGGTGAAGGTGCTGCTTGCTACATGGCGAAGGTGGTGCTTGCTACATGGTGAAGGTGGTGCTTGCTACATGGTGAAGGTGGTGCTTGCTACATGGTGAAGGTGGTGCTTGCTACATGGTGAAGGTGATGCTTGCTACATGGTGAAGGTGATGCTTGCTACACGGTGAAGGTGATGCTTGCTACAGGGTGAAGGTGATGCTTGCTGCATGGTGAAGGTGATGCTTGCTACATGGTGAAGGTGATGCTTGCTACATGGTGAAGGCGATGCTTGCTACATGGTGAAGGCGATGCTTGCTACATGGTGAAGGCGATGCTTGCTACATGGTGAAGGCGATGCTTGCTACATGGTGAAGGCGATGCTTGCTACATGGTGAAGGCGATGCTTGCTACATGGTGAAGGCGATGCTTGCTACATGGTGAAGGCGATGCTTGCTACATGGTGAAGGTGGTGCTTGCTACATGGTGAAGGTGGTGCTTGCTACATGGTGAAGGTGGTGCTTGCTACATAGTGAAGGTGGTGCTTGCTACATGGTGAAGGTGGTGCTTGCTACATGGTGAAGGTGGTGCTTGCTACATGGTGAAGGTGGTGCTTGCTACATGGTGAAGGTGGTGCTTCCTACATGGTGAAGGTGGTGCTTGCTACATGGTGAAGGTGGTGCTTGCTAGATGGTGAAGGTGGTGCTTGCTACATGGTGAAGGTGGTGCTTGCTATATAGTGAAGGTGGTGCTTGCTACATGGTGAAGGTGATGCTTGCTACACAGTGAAGGTGATGCTTGCTACACGGTGAAGGTGATGCTTGCTACATGGTGAAGGTGATGCTTGCTACATGGTGAAGGTGATGCTTGCTACATGGTGAAGGTGGTGCTTCCTACATGGAGAAGGTGATGCTTGCTACATGGTGAAGGCGATGCTTGCTACATGGTGAAGGTGATGCTTGCTACATGGTGGTGCTTGCTACATGGTGGTGCTTGCTACATGGTGAAGGTGGTGCTTGCTACATGGTGAAGGTGGTGCTTGCTACATGGTGAAGGTGGTGCTTGCTACATGGTGAAGGTGGTGCTTGCTACATGGTGAAGGTGATGCTTGCTACATGGTTAAGGTGGTGCTTGCTACATGGTGAAGGCGATGCTTGCTACATGGTGAAGGCGATGCTTGCTACATGGTGAAGGTGGTGCTTGCTACATGGTGAAGGTGATGCTTGCTACATGGTGAAGGTGATGCTTGCTACATGGTGAAGGTGGTGCTTGCTACATGGTGGTGCTTGCTACATGGTGGTGCTTGCTACATGGTGGTGCTTGCTACATGGTGGTGCTTGCTACATGGTGAAGGTGGTGCTTGCTACATGGTGAAGGTGGTGCTTGCTACATGGTGAAGGTGGTGCTTGCTACATGGTGAAGGTGGTGCTTGCTACATGGTGAAGGTGATGCTTGCTACACAGTGAAGGTGATGCTTGCTACACGGTGAAGGTGATGCTTGCTACATGGTGAAGGTGATGCTTGCTACATGGTGAAGGTGGTGCTTGCTACATGGTGAAGGTGGTGCTTCCTACATGGTGAAGGCGATGCTTGCTACATGGTGAAGGCGATGCTTGCTACATGGTGAAGGCGATGCTTGCTACATGGTGAAGGCGATGCTTGCTATATGGTGAAGGCGATGCTTGCTACATGGTGAAGGCGATGCTTGCTACATGGTGAAGGCGATGCTTGCTACATGGTGAAGGCGATGCTTGCTACATGGTGAAGGCGATGCTTGCTACATGGTGAAGGCGATGCTTGCTACATGGTGAAGGCGATGCTTGCTACATGGTGAAGGCGATGCTTGCTACATGGTGAAGGTGGTGCTTGCTACATGGTGAAGGTGGTGCTTGCTACATGGTGAAGGTGGTGCTTGCTACATAGTGAAGGTGGTGCTTGCTACATGGTGAAGGTGGTGCTTGCTACATGGTGAAGGTGGTGCTTGCTACATGGTGAAGGTGGTGCTTCCTACATGGTGAAGGTGGTGCTTGCTACATGGTGAAGGTGGTGCTTGCTACATGGTGAAGGTGGTGCTTGCTACATGGTGAAGGTGGTGCTTGCTACATGGTGAAGGTGGTGCTTGCTACATGGTGAAGGTGATGCTTGCTACACAGTGAAGGTGATGCTTGCTACACGGTGAAGGTGATGCTTGCTACATGGTGAAGGTGATGCTTGCTACATGGTGAAGGTGATGCTTGCTACATGGTGAAGGTGGTGCTTGCTACATGGTGAAGGTGGTGCTTCCTACATGGTGAAGGCGATGCTTGCTACATGGTGAAGGCGATGCTTGCTACATGGTGAAGGCGATGCTTGCTACATGGTGAAGGCGATGCTTGCTACATGGTGAAGGCGATGCTTGCTACATGGTGAAGGTGATGCTTGCTACATGGTGAAGGTGATGCTTGCTACATGGTGAAGGCGATGCTTGCTACATGGTGAAGGCGATGCTTGCTACATGGTGAAGGCGATGCTTGCTACATGGTGAAGGCGATGCTTGCTACATGGTGAAGGCGATGCTTGCTACATGGTGAAGGCGATGCTTGCTACATGGTGAAGGCGATGCTTGCTACATGGTAAAGGTGGTGCTTGCTACATGGTGAAGGTTGTGCTTGCTACATGGTGAAGGTGTTGCTTGCTACATGGTGAAGGTGATGCTTGCTACATGGTGAAGGTGATGCTTCCTACATGGTGAAGGTGGTGCTTGCTACATGGTGAAGGTGGTGCTTGCTACATGGTGAAGGCGATGCTTGCTACATGGTGAAGGCGATGCTTGCTACATGGTGAAGGTGATGCTTGCTACATGGTGAAGGCGATGCTTGCTACATGGTGAAGGCGATGCTTGCTACATGGTGAAGGCGATGCTTGCTACATGGTGAAGGCGATGCTTGCTACATGGTGAAGGCGATGCTTGCTACATGGTGAAGGCGATGCTTGCTACATGGTGAAGGCGATGCTTGCTACATGGTGAAGGCGATGCTTGCTACATGGTGAAGGCGATGCTTGCTACATGGTGAAGGCGATGCTTGCTACATGGTGAAGGTGGTGCTTGCTACATGGTGAAGGTGGTGCTTGCTACATGGTGAAGGTGGTGCTTGCTACATAGTGAAGGTGGTGCTTGCTACATGGTGAAGGTGGTGCTTGCTACATGGTGAAGGTGGTGCTTGCTACATGGTGAAGGTGGTGCTTGCTACATGGTGAAGGTGGTGCTTGCTACATGGTGAAGGTGGTGCTTCCTACATGGTGAAGGTGGTGCTTGCTACATGGTGAAGGTGGTGCTTGCTACATGGTGAAGGTGGTGCTTGCTACATGGTGAAGGTGGTGCTTGCTACATGGTGAAGGTGGTGCTTGCTACATGGTGAAGGTGGTGCTTGCTACATGGTGAAGGTGATGCTTGCTACACGGTGAAGGTGATGCTTGCTACACGGTGAAGTTGATGCTTGCTACATGGTGAAGGTGATGTTTGCTACATGGTGAAGGTGATGCTTGCTACATGGTGAAGGTGATGCTTGCTACATGGTGAAGGTGATGCTTGCTACATGGTGAAGGTGATGCTTGCTACATGGTGAAGGTGATGCTTCCTACATGGTGAAGGTGATGCTTGCTACATGGTGAAGGCGATGCTTGCTACATGGTGAAGGCGATGCTTGCTACATGGTGAAGGCGATGCTTGCTACATGGTGAAGGCGATGCTTGCTACATGGTGAAGGCGATGCTTGCTACATGGTGAAGGCGATGCTTGCTACATGGTGAAGGCGATGCTTGCTACATGGTGAAGGCGATGCTTGCTACATGGTGAAGGTGGTGCTTGCTACATGGTGAAGGTGGTGCTTGCTACATGGTGAAGGTGGTGCTTGCTACATGGTGAAGGTGGTGCTTGCTACATGGTTAAGGTGATGCTTGCTACATGGTTAAGGTGATGCTTGCTACATGGTGAAGGTGATGCTTGCTACATGGTGAAGGTGATGCTTGCTACATGGTGAAGGTGATGCTTGCTACATGGTGAAGGTGATGCTTGCTACATGGTGAAGGTGGTGCTTGCTACATGGTGAAGGTGGTGCTTGCTACATGGTGAAGGCGATGCTTGCTACATGGTGAAGGTGGTGCTTGCTACATGGTGAAGGTGGTGCTTGCTACATGGTGAAGGTGGTGCTTGCTACATGGTGAAGGTGGTGCTTCCTACATGGTGAAGGTGGTGCTTCCTACATGGTGAAGGTGGTGCTTGCTACATGGTGAAGGTGGTGCTTGCTACATGGTGAAGGTGGTGCTTGCTACATGGTTAAGTTGGTGCTTGCTACATGGTGAAGGTGGTGCTTGCTACATGGTGAAGGTGATGCTTGCTACACAGTGAAGGTGATGCTTGCTACACGGTGAAGGTGATGCTTGCTACATGGTGAAGGTGATGCTTGCTACATGGTGAAGGTGATGCTTGCTACATGGTGAAGGTGGTGCTTGCTACATGGTGAAGGTGGTGCTTCCTACATGGTGAAGGCGATGCTTGCTACATGGTGAAGGCGATGCTTGCTACATGGTGAAGGCGATGCTTGCTACATGGTGAAGGCGATGCTTGCTACATGGTGAAGGCGATGCTTGCTACATGGTGAAGGTGATGCTTGCTACATGGTGAAGGTGATGCTTGCTACATGGTGAAGGCGATGCTTGCTACATGGTGAAGGCGATGCTTGCTACATGGTGAAGGCGATGCTTGCTACATGGTGAAGGCGATGCTTGCTACATGGTGAAGGCGATGCTTGCTACATGGTGAAGGCGATGCTTGCTACATGGTGAAGGCGATGCTTGCTACATGGTAAAGGTGGTGCTTGCTACATGGTGAAGGTTGTGCTTGCTACATGGTGAAGGTGTTGCTTGCTACATGGTGAAGGTGATGCTTGCTACATGGTGAAGGTGATGCTTCCTACATGGTGAAGGTGGTGCTTGCTACATGGTGAAGGTGGTGCTTGCTACATGGTGAAGGCGATGCTTGCTACATGGTGAAGGCGATGCTTGCTACATGGTGAAGGTGATGCTTGCTACATGGTGAAGGCGATGCTTGCTACATGGTGAAGGCGATGCTTGCTACATGGTGAAGGCGATGCTTGCTACATGGTGAAGGCGATGCTTGCTACATGGTGAAGGCGATGCTTGCTACATGGTGAAGGCGATGCTTGCTACATGGTGAAGGCGATGCTTGCTACATGGTGAAGGCGATGCTTGCTACATGGTGAAGGCGATGCTTGCTACATGGTGAAGGCGATGCTTGCTACATGGTGAAGGTGGTGCTTGCTACATGGTGAAGGTGGTGCTTGCTACATGGTGAAGGTGGTGCTTGCTACATAGTGAAGGTGGTGCTTGCTACATGGTGAAGGTGGTGCTTGCTACATGGTGAAGGTGGTGCTTGCTACATGGTGAAGGTGGTGCTTGCTACATGGTGAAGGTGGTGCTTGCTACATGGTGAAGGTGGTGCTTCCTACATGGTGAAGGTGGTGCTTGCTACATGGTGAAGGTGGTGCTTGCTACATGGTGAAGGTGGTGCTTGCTACATGGTGAAGGTGGTGCTTGCTACATGGTGAAGGTGGTGCTTGCTACATGGTGAAGGTGGTGCTTGCTACATGGTGAAGGTGATGCTTGCTACACGGTGAAGGTGATGCTTGCTACACGGTGAAGTTGATGCTTGCTACATGGTGAAGGTGATGTTTGCTACATGGTGAAGGTGATGCTTGCTACATGGTGAAGGTGATGCTTGCTACATGGTGAAGGTGATGCTTGCTACATGGTGAAGGTGATGCTTGCTACATGGTGAAGGTGATGCTTCCTACATGGTGAAGGTGATGCTTGCTACATGGTGAAGGCGATGCTTGCTACATGGTGAAGGCGATGCTTGCTACATGGTGAAGGCGATGCTTGCTACATGGTGAAGGCGATGCTTGCTACATGGTGAAGGCGATGCTTGCTACATGGTGAAGGCGATGCTTGCTACATGGTGAAGGCGATGCTTGCTACATGGTGAAGGCGATGCTTGCTACATGGTGAAGGTGGTGCTTGCTACATGGTGAAGGTGGTGCTTGCTACATGGTGAAGGTGGTGCTTGCTACATGGTGAAGGTGGTGCTTGCTACATGGTTAAGGTGATGCTTGCTACATGGTTAAGGTGATGCTTGCTACATGGTGAAGGTGATGCTTGCTACATGGTGAAGGTGATGCTTGCTACATGGTGAAGGTGATGCTTGCTACATGGTGAAGGTGATGCTTGCTACACGGTGAAGGCGATGCTTGCTACACGGTGAAGGCGATGCTTGCTACACGGTGAAGGCGATGCTTGCTACATGGTGAAGGTGATGCTTGCTACATGGTGAAGGTGATGCTTGCTACATGGTGAAGGTGATGCTTTCTACATGGTGAAGGCGATGCTTGCTACATGGTGAAGGTGATGCTTGCTACATGGTGAAGGTGATGCTTGCTACATGGTGAAGGTGATGCTTGCTACATGGTGAAGGTGATGCTTGCTACATGGTGAAGGTGATGCTTGCTACATGGTGAAGGTGATGCTTGCTACATGGTGAAGGTGATGCTTGCTACATGGTGAAGGTGGTGCTTGCTACATGGTGAAGGTGGTGCTTGCTACATGGTGAAGGCGATGCTTGCTACATGGTGAAGGTGGTGCTTGCTACATGGTGAAGGTGGTGCTTGCTACATGGTGAAGGTGGTGCTTGCTACATGGTGAAGGTGGTGCTTCCTACATGGTGAAGGTGGTGCTTCCTACATGGTGAAGGTGGTGCTTGCTACATGGTGAAGGTGGTGCTTGCTACATGGTGAAGGTGGTGCTTGCTACATGGTGAAGGTGGTGCTTGCTACATGGTGAAGGTGGTGCTTGCTACACGGTGAAGGTGATGCTTGCTACATGGTGCAGGTGATGCTTGCTACATGGTGAAGGTGATGCTTGCTACATGGTGAAGGTGGTGCTTGCTACATGGTGAAGGTGGTGCTTCCTACATGGTGAAGGCGATGCTTGCTACATGGTGAAGGCGATGCTTGCTACATGGTGAAGGCGATGCTTGCTATATGGTGAAGGTGATGCTTGCTATATGTTGAAGGTGATGCTTGCTACATGGTGAAGGCGATGCTTGCTACATGGTGAAGGCGATGCTTGCTACATGGTGAAGGCGATGCTTGCTACATGGTGAAGGCGATGCTTGCTACATGGTGAAGGCGATGCTTGCTACATGGTGAAGGCGATGCTTGCTACATGGTGAAGGCGATGCTTGCTACATGGTGAAGGCGATGCTTGCTACATGGTGAAGGCGATGCTTGCTACATGGTGAAGGCGATGCTTGCTACATGGTGAAGGCGATGCTTGCTACATGGTGAAGGCGATGCTTGCTACATGGTGAAGGTGGTGCTTGCTACATGGTGAAGGTGGTGCTTGCTACATGGTGAAGGTGGTGCTTGCTACATAGTGAAGGTGGTGCTTGCTACATGGTGAAGGTGGTGCTTGCTACATGGTGAAGGTGGTGCTTGCTACATGGTGAAGGTGGTGCTTGCTACATGGTGAAGGTGGTGCTTCCTATATGGTGAAGGTGGTGCTTGCTACATGGTGAAGGTGGTGCTTGCTACATGGTGAAGGTGGTGCTTGCTACATGGTGAAGGTGGTGCTTGCTACATGGTGAAGGTGGTGCTTGCTACATGGTGAAGGTGGTGCTTGCTACATGGTGAAGGTGGTGCTTGCTACATGGTGAAGGTGATGCTTGCTATAGGGTGAAGGTGATGCTTGCTATAGGGTGAAGGTGATGCTTGCTATAGGGTGAAGGTGATGCTTGCTACATGGTGAAGGCGATGCTTGCTACATGGTGAAGACAATGCTTGCTACATGGTGAAGGCGATGCTTGCTACATGGTGAAGGCGATGCTTGCTACATGGTGAAGGCGATGCTTGCTACATGGTGAAGGCGATGCTTGCTACATGGTGAAGGTGGTGCTTGCTACATGGTGAAGGTTGTGCTTGCTACATGGTGAAGGTGATGCTTGCTACATGGTGAAGGTGATGCTTGCTACATGGTGAAGGTGATGCTTCCTACATGGTGAAGGTGGTGCTTGCTACATGGTGAAGGTGGTGCTTGCTACATGGTGAAGGTGGTGCTTGCTACATGGTGAATTTGGTGCTTGCTACATGGTGAAGGTGGTGCTTGCTACATGGTGAAGGTGGTGCTTGCTACAGGGTGAAGGTGGTGCTTGCTACATGGTGAAGGTGGTGCTTGCTACATGGTGAAGGTGGTGCTTGCTACACGGTGAAGGTGATGCTTGCTACATGGTGAAGGTGATGCTTGCTACATGGTGAAGGTGATGCTTGCTACATGGTGAAGGTGATGCTTGCTACATGGTGAAGGTGATGCTTGCTACATGGTGAAGGTGATGCTTGCTACATGGTGAAGGTGATGCTTGCTACATGGTGAAGGTGATGCTTGCTACATGGTGAAGGTGATGCTTGCTACATGGTGAAGGTGATGCTTGCTACATGGTGAAGGTGATGCTTGCTACATGGTGAAGGTGATGCTTGCTACATGGTGAAGGCGATGCTTGCTACATGGTGAAGGCGATGCTTGCTACATGGTGAAGGCGATGCTTGCTACATGGTGAAGGCGATGCTTGCTACATGGTGAAGGCGATGCTTGCTACATGGTGAAGGCGATGCTTGCTACATGGTGAAGGCGAAGCTTGCTACATGGTGAAGGCGATGCTTGCTACATGGTGAAGGTGATGCTTGCTACATGGTGGTGCTTGCTACATGGTGGTGCTTGCTACATGGTGGTGCTTGCTACATGGTGGTGCTTGCTACATGGTGAAGGTGGTGCTTGCTACATGGTGAAGGTGGTGCTTGCTACATGGTGAAGGTGGTGCTTGCTACATGGTGAAGGTGGTGCTTGCTACAGGGTGAAGGTGATGCTTGCTGCATGGTGAAGGTGATGCTTGCTACATGGTGAAGGTGATGCTTGCTACATGGTGAAGGCGATGCTTGCTACATGGTGAAGGCGATGCTTGCTACATGGTGAAGGCGATGCTTGCTACATGGTGAAGGCGATGCTTGCTACATGGTGAAGGCGATGCTTGCTACATGGTGAAGGCGATGCTTGCTACATGGTGAAGGCGATGCTTGCTACATGGTGAAGGCGATGCTTGCTACATGGTGAAGGTGGTGCTTGCTACATGGTGAAGGTGGTGCTTGCTACATGGTGAAGGTGGTGCTTGCTACATGGTGAAGGTGGTGCTTGCTACATAGTGAAGGTGGTGCTTGCTACATAGTGAAGGTGGTGCTTGCTACATGGTGAAGGTGGTGCTTGCTACATGGTGAAGGTGGTGCTTGCTACATGGTGAAGGTGGTGCTTCCTACATGGTGAAGGTGGTGCTTGCTACATGGTGAAGGTGGTGCTTGCTACATGGTGAAGGTGGTGCTTGCTACATGGTGAAGGTGGTGCTTGCTACATGGTGAAGGTGGTGCTTGCTACATGGTGAAGGTGGTGCTTGCTACATGGTGAAGGCGATGCTTGCTACATGGTGAAGGTGGTGCTTGCTACATGGTGAAGGTGGTGCTTGCTACATGGTGAAGGTGGTGCTTGCTACATGGTGAAGGTGGTGCTTGCTACATGGTGAAGGCGATGCTTGCTACATGGTGAAGGTGGTGCTTGCTACATGGTGAAGGTGGTGCTTGCTACATGGTGAAGGTGGTGCTTGCTACATGGTGAAGGTGGTGCTTGCTACATGGTGAAGGTGGTGCTTGCTACATGGTGAAGGTGGTGCTTGCTACATGGTGAAGGTGGTGCTTGCTACATGGTGAAGGTGGTGCTTGCTACATGGTGAAGGTGATGCTTGCTACATGGTGAAGGCGATGCTTGCTACATGGTGAAGGCGATGCTTGCTACATGGTGAAGGTGGTGCTTGCTACATGGTGAAGGTTGTGCTTGCTACATGGTGAAGGTGATGCTTGCTACATGGTGAAGGTGATGCTTGCTACATGGTGAAGGTGATGCTTCCTACATGGTGAAGGTGGTGCTTGCTACATGGTGAAGGTGGTGCTTGCTACATGGTGAAGGTGGTGCTTGCTACATGGTGAATTTGGTGCTTGCTACATGGTGAAGGTGGTGCTTGCTACATGGTGAAGGTGGTGCTTGCTACAGGGTGAAGGTGGTGCTTGCTACATGGTGAAGGTGGTGCTTGCTACATGGTGAAGGTGGTGCTTGCTACATGGTGAAGGTGATGCTTGCTACATGGTGAAGGTGATGCTTGCTACATGGTGAAGGTGATGCTTGCTACATGGTGAAGGTGATGCTTGCTACATGGTGAAGGTGATGCTTGCTACATGGTGAAGGTGATGCTTGCTACATGGTGAAGGTGATGCTTGCTACATGGTGAAGGCGATGCTTGCTACATGGTGAAGGCGATGCTTGCTACATGGTGAAGGCGATGCTTGCTACATGGTGAAGGCGATGCTTGCTACATGGTGAAGGCGATGCTTGCTACATGGTGAAGGCGATGCTTGCTACATGGTGAAGGCGATGCTTGCTACATGGTGAAGGTGGTGCTTGCTACATGGTGAAGGTGGTGCTTGCTACATGGTGAAGGTGGTGCTTGCTACATGGTGAAGGTGGTGCTTGCTACATGGTGAAGGTGGTGCTTGCTACATAGTGAAGGTGGTGCTTGCTACATGGTGAAGGTGGTGCTTGCTACATGGTGAAGGTGGTGCTTGCTACATGGTGAAGGTGGTGCTTGCTACATGGTGAAGGTGGTGCTTGCTACATGGTGAAGGTGGTGCTTGCTACATGGTGAAGGTGGTGCTTGCTACATGGTGAAGGTGATGCTTGCTATAGGGTGAAGGTGATGCTTGCTATAGGGTGAAGGTGATGCTTGCTATAGTGTGAAGGTGATGCTTGCTATAGGGTGAAGGTGATGCTTGCTATAGGGTGAAGGTGATGCTTGCTATAGGGTGAAGGTGATGCTTGCTATAGGTTGAAGGTGATGCTTGCTATAGGTTGAAGGTGATGCTTGCTATAGGGTGAAGGTGATGCTTGCTATAGGGTGAAGGTGATGCTTGCTATAGGGTGAAGGTGATGCTTGCTATAGGGTGAAGGTGATGCTTGCTATAGGGTGAAGGTGATGCTTGCTATAGGGTGAAGGTGATGCTTGCTATAGGGTGAAGGTGATGCTTGCTATAGGGTGAAGGTGATGCTTGCTATAGGGGGAAGGTGATGCTTGCTATAGGGTGAAGGTGATGCTTGCTATAGGGTGAAGGTGATGCTTGCTATAGGGTGAAGGTGATGCTTGCTATAGGGTGAAGGTGATGCTTGCTATAGGGTGAAGGTGATGCTTGCTATAGGGTGAAGGTGATGCTTGCTATAGGATGAAGGTGATGCTTGCTATAGGGTGAAGGTGATGCTTGCTATAGGGTGAAGGTGATGCTTGCTATAGGGTGAAGGTGATGCTTGCTATAGGGTGAAGGTGATGCTTGCTATAGGGTGAAGGTGATGCTTGCTATAGGGTGAAGGTGATGCTTGCTATAGGGTGAAGGTGATGCTTGCTATAGGGTGAAGGTGATGCTTGCTATAGGGTGAAGGTGATGCTTGCTACATGGTGAAGGTGATGCTTGCTACATGGTGAAGGTGATGCTTGCTACATGGTGAAGGTGATGCTTGCTACATGGTGAAGGTGATGCTTGCTACATGGTGAAGGTGATGCTTGCTACATGGTGAAGGTGATGCTTGCTACATGGTGAAGGTGATGCTTGCTACATGGTGAAGGTGATGCTTGCTACATGGTGAAGGTGATGCTTGCTACATGGTGAAGGTGGTGCTTGCTACATGGTGAAGGCGATGCTTGCTACATGGTGAAGGCGATGCTTGCTACATGGTGAAGGCGATGCTTGCTACATGGTGAAGGTGATGCTTGCTACATGGTGAAGGTGGTGCTTGCTACATGGCGAAGGTGGTGCTTGCTACATGGCGAAGGCGATGCTTGCTACATGGTGAAGGTGGTGCTTGCTACATGGTGAAGGTGGTGCTTGCTACATGGTGAAGGTGGTGCTTGCTACATGGTGAAGGTGGTGCTTGCTACATGGTGAAGGCGATGCTTGCTACATGGTGAAGGTGGTGCTTGCTACATGGTGAAGGTGGTGCTTGCTACATGGTGAAGGTGGTGCTTCCTACATGGTGAAGGTGGTGCTTCCTACATGGTGAAGGTGGTGCTTGCTACATGGTGAAGGTGGTGCTTGCTACATGGTGAAGGTGGTGCTTGCTACATGGTTAAGTTGGTGCTTGCTACATGGTGAAGGTGGTGCTTGCTACATGGTGAAGGTGATGCTTGCTACACAGTGAAGGTGATGCTTGCTACACGGTGAAGGTGATGCTTGCTACATGGTGAAGGTGATGCTTGCTACATGGTGAAGGTGATGCTTGCTACATGGTGAAGGTGGTGCTTGCTACATGGTGAAGGTGGTGCTTCCTACATGGTGAAGGCGATGCTTGCTACATGGTGAAGGCGATGCTTGCTACATGGTGAAGGCGATGCTTGCTACATGGTGAAGGCGATGCTTGCTACATGGTGAAGGCGATGCTTGCTACATGGTGAAGGTGATGCTTGCTACATGGTGAAGGTGATGCTTGCTACATGGTGAAGGCGATGCTTGCTACATGGTGAAGGCGATGCTTGCTACATGGTGAAGGCGATGCTTGCTACATGGTGAAGGCGATGCTTGCTACATGGTGAAGGCGATGCTTGCTACATGGTGAAGGCGATGCTTGCTACATGGTGAAGGCGATGCTTGCTACATGGTAAAGGTGGTGCTTGCTACATGGTGAAGGTTGTGCTTGCTACATGGTGAAGGTGTTGCTTGCTACATGGTGAAGGTGATGCTTGCTACATGGTGAAGGTGATGCTTCCTACATGGTGAAGGTGGTGCTTGCTACATGGTGAAGGTGGTGCTTGCTACATGGTGAAGGCGATGCTTGCTACATGGTGAAGGCGATGCTTGCTACATGGTGAAGGTGATGCTTGCTACATGGTGAAGGCGATGCTTGCTACATGGTGAAGGCGATGCTTGCTACATGGTGAAGGCGATGCTTGCTACATGGTGAAGGCGATGCTTGCTACATGGTGAAGGCGATGCTTGCTACATGGTGAAGGCGATGCTTGCTACATGGTGAAGGCGATGCTTGCTACATGGTGAAGGCGATGCTTGCTACATGGTGAAGGCGATGCTTGCTACATGGTGAAGGCGATGCTTGCTACATGGTGAAGGTGGTGCTTGCTACATGGTGAAGGTGGTGCTTGCTACATGGTGAAGGTGGTGCTTGCTACATAGTGAAGGTGGTGCTTGCTACATGGTGAAGGTGGTGCTTGCTACATGGTGAAGGTGGTGCTTGCTACATGGTGAAGGTGGTGCTTGCTACATGGTGAAGGTGGTGCTTGCTACATGGTGAAGGTGGTGCTTCCTACATGGTGAAGGTGGTGCTTCCTACATGGTGAAGGTGGTGCTTGCTACATGGTGAAGGTGGTGCTTGCTACATGGTGAAGGTGGTGCTTGCTACATGGTGAAGGTGGTGCTTGCTACATGGTGAAGGTGGTGCTTGCTACATGGTGAAGGTGATGCTTGCTACACGGTGAAGGTGATGCTTGCTACACGGTGAAGTTGATGCTTGCTACATGGTGAAGGTGATGTTTGCTACATGGTGAAGGTGATGCTTGCTACATGGTGAAGGTGATGCTTGCTACATGGTGAAGGTGATGCTTGCTACATGGTGAAGGTGATGCTTGCTACATGGTGAAGGTGATGCTTCCTACATGGTGAAGGTGATGCTTGCTACATGGTGAAGGCGATGCTTGCTACATGGTGAAGGCGATGCTTGCTACATGGTGAAGGCGATGCTTGCTACATGGTGAAGGCGATGCTTGCTACATGGTGAAGGCGATGCTTGCTACATGGTGAAGGCGATGCTTGCTACATGGTGAAGGCGATGCTTGCTACATGGTGAAGGCGATGCTTGCTACATGGTGAAGGTGGTGCTTGCTACATGGTGAAGGTGGTGCTTGCTACATGGTGAAGGTGGTGCTTGCTACATGGTGAAGGTGGTGCTTGCTACATGGTTAAGGTGATGCTTGCTACATGGTTAAGGTGATGCTTGCTACATGGTGAAGGTGATGCTTGCTACATGGTGAAGGTGATGCTTGCTACATGGTGAAGGTGATGCTTGCTACATGGTGAAGGTGATGCTTGCTACACGGTGAAGGCGATGCTTGCTACACGGTGAAGGCGATGCTTGCTACACGGTGAAGGCGATGCTTGCTACATGGTGAAGGTGATGCTTGCTACATGGTGAAGGTGATGCTTGCTACATGGTGAAGGCGATGCTTTCTACATGGTGAAGGCGATGCTTGCTACATGGTGAAGGTGATGCTTGCTACATGGTGAAGGTGATGCTTGCTACATGGTGAAGGTGATGCTTGCTACATGGTGAAGGTGATGCTTGCTACATGGTGAAGGTGATGCTTGCTACATGGTGAAGGTGATGCTTGCTACATGGTGAAGGTGATGCTTGCTACATGGTGAAGGTGGTGCTTGCTACATGGTGAAGGTGGTGCTTGCTACATGGTGAAGGCGATGCTTGCTACATGGTGAAGGTGGTGCTTGCTACATGGTGAAGGTGGTGCTTGCTACATGGTGAAGGTGGTGCTTGCTACATGGTGAAGGTGGTGCTTCCTACATGGTGAAGGTGGTGCTTCCTACATGGTGAAGGTGGTGCTTGCTACATGGTGAAGGTGGTGCTTGCTACATGGTGAAGGTGGTGCTTGCTACATGGTGAAGGTGGTGCTTGCTACATGGTGAAGGTGGTGCTTGCTACACGGTGAAGGTGATGCTTGCTACATGGTGCAGGTGATGCTTGCTACATGGTGAAGGTGATGCTTGCTACATGGTGAAGGTGGTGCTTGCTACATGGTGAAGGTGGTGCTTCCTACATGGTGAAGGCGATGCTTGCTACATGGTGAAGGCGATGCTTGCTACATGGTGAAGGCGATGCTTGCTATATGGTGAAGGTGATGCTTGCTATATGTTGAAGGTGATGCTTGCTACATGGTGAAGGCGATGCTTGCTACATGGTGAAGGCGATGCTTGCTACATGGTGAAGGCGATGCTTGCTACATGGTGAAGGCGATGCTTGCTACATGGTGAAGGCGATGCTTGCTACATGGTGAAGGCGATGCTTGCTACATGGTGAAGGCGATGCTTGCTACATGGTGAAGGCGATGCTTGCTACATGGTGAAGGCGATGCTTGCTACATGGTGAAGGCGATGCTTGCTACATGGTGAAGGCGATGCTTGCTACATGGTGAAGGCGATGCTTGCTACATGGTGAAGGTGGTGCTTGCTACATGGTGAAGGTGGTGCTTGCTACATGGTGAAGGTGGTGCTTGCTACATAGTGAAGGTGGTGCTTGCTACATGGTGAAGGTGGTGCTTGCTACATGGTGAAGGTGGTGCTTGCTACATGGTGAAGGTGGTGCTTGCTACATGGTGAAGGTGGTGCTTCCTATATGGTGAAGGTGGTGCTTGCTACATGGTGAAGGTGGTGCTTGCTACATGGTGAAGGTGGTGCTTGCTACATGGTGAAGGTGGTGCTTGCTACATGGTGAAGGTGGTGCTTGCTACATGGTGAAGGTGGTGCTTGCTACATGGTGAAGGTGGTGCTTGCTACATGGTGAAGGTGATGCTTGCTATAGGGTGAAGGTGATGCTTGCTATAGGGTGAAGGTGATGCTTGCTATAGGGTGAAGGTGATGCTTGCTACATGGTGAAGGCGATGCTTGCTACATGGTGAAGACAATGCTTGCTACATGGTGAAGGCGATGCTTGCTACATGGTGAAGGCGATGCTTGCTACATGGTGAAGGCGATGCTTGCTACATGGTGAAGGCGATGCTTGCTACATGGTGAAGGTGGTGCTTGCTACATGGTGAAGGTTGTGCTTGCTACATGGTGAAGGTGATGCTTGCTACATGGTGAAGGTGATGCTTGCTACATGGTGAAGGTGATGCTTCCTACATGGTGAAGGTGGTGCTTGCTACATGGTGAAGGTGGTGCTTGCTACATGGTGAAGGTGGTGCTTGCTACATGGTGAATTTGGTGCTTGCTACATGGTGAAGGTGGTGCTTGCTACATGGTGAAGGTGGTGCTTGCTACAGGGTGAAGGTGGTGCTTGCTACATGGTGAAGGTGGTGCTTGCTACATGGTGAAGGTGGTGCTTGCTACACGGTGAAGGTGATGCTTGCTACATGGTGAAGGTGATGCTTGCTACATGGTGAAGGTGATGCTTGCTACATGGTGAAGGTGATGCTTGCTACATGGTGAAGGTGATGCTTGCTACATGGTGAAGGTGATGCTTGCTACATGGTGAAGGTGATGCTTGCTACATGGTGAAGGTGATGCTTGCTACATGGTGAAGGTGATGCTTGCTACATGGTGAAGGTGATGCTTGCTACATGGTGAAGGTGATGCTTGCTACATGGTGAAGGTGATGCTTGCTACATGGTGAAGGCGATGCTTGCTACATGGTGAAGGCGATGCTTGCTACATGGTGAAGGCGATGCTTGCTACATGGTGAAGGCGATGCTTGCTACATGGTGAAGGCGATGCTTGCTACATGGTGAAGGCGATGCTTGCTACATGGTGAAGGCGAAGCTTGCTACATGGTGAAGGCGATGCTTGCTACATGGTGAAGGTGATGCTTGCTACATGGTGGTGCTTGCTACATGGTGGTGCTTGCTACATGGTGGTGCTTGCTACATGGTGGTGCTTGCTACATGGTGAAGGTGGTGCTTGCTACATGGTGAAGGTGGTGCTTGCTACATGGTGAAGGTGGTGCTTGCTACAGGGTGAAGGTGATGCTTGCTGCATGGTGAAGGTGATGCTTGCTACATGGTGAAGGTGATGCTTGCTACATGGTGAAGGCGATGCTTGCTACATGGTGAAGGCGATGCTTGCTACATGGTGAAGGCGATGCTTGCTACATGGTGAAGGCGATGCTTGCTACATGGTGAAGGCGATGCTTGCTACATGGTGAAGGCGATGCTTGCTACATGGTGAAGGCGATGCTTGCTACATGGTGAAGGCGATGCTTGCTACATGGTGAAGGTGGTGCTTGCTACATGGTGAAGGTGGTGCTTGCTACATGGTGAAGGTGGTGCTTGCTACATGGTGAAGGTGGTGCTTGCTACATAGTGAAGGTGGTGCTTGCTACATAGTGAAGGTGGTGCTTGCTACATGGTGAAGGTGGTGCTTGCTACATGGTGAAGGTGGTGCTTGCTACATGGTGAAGGTGGTGCTTCCTACATGGTGAAGGTGGTGCTTGCTACATGGTGAAGGTGGTGCTTGCTACATGGTGAAGGTGGTGCTTGCTACATGGTGAAGGTGGTGCTTGCTACATGGTGAAGGTGGTGCTTGCTACATGGTGAAGGTGGTGCTTGCTACATGGTGAAGGCGATGCTTGCTACATGGTGAAGGTGGTGCTTGCTACATGGTGAAGGTGGTGCTTGCTACATGGTGAAGGTGGTGCTTGCTACATGGTGAAGGTGGTGCTTGCTACATGGTGAAGGCGATGCTTGCTACATGGTGAAGGTGGTGCTTGCTACATGGTGAAGGTGGTGCTTGCTACATGGTGAAGGTGGTGCTTGCTACATGGTGAAGGTGGTGCTTGCTACATGGTGAAGGTGGTGCTTGCTACATGGTGAAGGTGGTGCTTGCTACATGGTGAAGGTGGTGCTTGCTACATGGTGAAGGTGGTGCTTGCTACATGGTGAAGGTGATGCTTGCTACATGGTGAAGGCGATGCTTGCTACATGGTGAAGGCGATGCTTGCTACATGGTGAAGGTGGTGCTTGCTACATGGTGAAGGTTGTGCTTGCTACATGGTGAAGGTGATGCTTGCTACATGGTGAAGGTGATGCTTGCTACATGGTGAAGGTGATGCTTCCTACATGGTGAAGGTGGTGCTTGCTACATGGTGAAGGTGGTGCTTGCTACATGGTGAAGGTGGTGCTTGCTACATGGTGAATTTGGTGCTTGCTACATGGTGAAGGTGGTGCTTGCTACATGGTGAAGGTGGTGCTTGCTACAGGGTGAAGGTGGTGCTTGCTACATGGTGAAGGTGGTGCTTGCTACATGGTGAAGGTGGTGCTTGCTACATGGTGAAGGTGATGCTTGCTACATGGTGAAGGTGATGCTTGCTACATGGTGAAGGTGATGCTTGCTACATGGTGAAGGTGATGCTTGCTACATGGTGAAGGTGATGCTTGCTACATGGTGAAGGTGATGCTTGCTACATGGTGAAGGTGATGCTTGCTACATGGTGAAGGCGATGCTTGCTACATGGTGAAGGCGATGCTTGCTACATGGTGAAGGCGATGCTTGCTACATGGTGAAGGCGATGCTTGCTACATGGTGAAGGCGATGCTTGCTACATGGTGAAGGCGATGCTTGCTACATGGTGAAGGTGGTGCTTGCTACATGGTGAAGGTGGTGCTTGCTACATGGTGAAGGTGGTGCTTGCTACATGGTGAAGGTGGTGCTTGCTACATGGTGAAGGTGGTGCTTGCTACATAGTGAAGGTGGTGCTTGCTACATGGTGAAGGTGGTGCTTGCTACATGGTGAAGGTGGTGCTTGCTACATGGTGAAGGTGGTGCTTGCTACATGGTGAAGGTGGTGCTTGCTACATGGTGAAGGTGGTGCTTGCTACATGGTGAAGGTGGTGCTTGCTACATGGTGAAGGTGATGCTTGCTATAGGGTGAAGGTGATGCTTGCTATAGGGTGAAGGTGATGCTTGCTATAGTGTGAAGGTGATGCTTGCTATAGGGTGAAGGTGATGCTTGCTATAGGGTGAAGGTGATGCTTGCTATAGGGTGAAGGTGATGCTTGCTATAGGTTGAAGGTGATGCTTGCTATAGGTTGAAGGTGATGCTTGCTATAGGGTGAAGGTGATGCTTGCTATAGGGTGAAGGTGATGCTTGCTATAGGGTGAAGGTGATGCTTGCTATAGGGTGAAGGTGATGCTTGCTATAGGGTGAAGGTGATGCTTGCTATAGGGTGAAGGTGATGCTTGCTATAGGGTGAAGGTGATGCTTGCTATAGGGGGAAGGTGATGCTTGCTATAGGGTGAAGGTGATGCTTGCTATAGGGTGAAGGTGATGCTTGCTATAGGGTGAAGGTGATGCTTGCTATAGGGTGAAGGTGATGCTTGCTATAGGGTGAAGGTGATGCTTGCTATAGGGTGAAGGTGATGCTTGCTATAGGATGAAGGTGATGCTTGCTATAGGGTGAAGGTGATGCTTGCTATAGGGTGAAGGTGATGCTTGCTATAGGGTGAAGGTGATGCTTGCTATAGGGTGAAGGTGATGCTTGCTATAGGGTGAAGGTGATGCTTGCTATAGGGTGAAGGTGATGCTTGCTATAGGGTGAAGGTGATGCTTGCTATAGGGTGAAGGTGATGCTTGCTATAGGGTGAAGGTGATGCTTGCTACATGGTGAAGGTGATGCTTGCTACATGGTGAAGGTGATGCTTGCTACATGGTGAAGGTGATGCTTGCTACATGGTGAAGGTGATGCTTGCTACATGGTGAAGGTGATGCTTGCTACATGGTGAAGGTGATGCTTGCTACATGGTGAAGGTGATGCTTGCTACATGGTGAAGGTGATGCTTGCTACATGGTGAAGGTGATGCTTGCTACATGGTGAAGGTGATGCTTGCTACATGGTGAAGGTGGTGCTTGCTACATGGTGAAGGCGATGCTTGCTACATGGTGAAGGCGATGCTTGCTACATGGTGAAGGCGATGCTTGCTACATGGTGAAGGTGATGCTTGCTACATGGTGAAGGTGGTGCTTGCTACATGGCGAAGGTGGTGCTTGCTACATGGCGAAGGCGATGCTTGCTACATGGTGAAGGTGGTGCTTGCTACATGGTGAAGGTGGTGCTTGCTACATGGTGAAGGTGGTGCTTGCTACATGGTGAAGGTGGTGCTTGCTACATGGTGAAGGCGATGCTTGCTACATGGTGAAGGTGGTGCTTGCTACATGGTGAAGGTGGTGCTTGCTACATGGTGAAGGTGGTGCTTGCTACATGGTGAAGGTGGTGCTTGCTACATGGTGAAGGTGGTGCTTGCTACATGGTGAAGGTGGTGCTTGCTACATGGTGAAGGTGGTGCTTGCTACATGGTGAAGGTGGTGCTTGCTACATGGTGAAGGTGATGCTTGCTACATGGTGAAGGCGATGCTTGCTACATGGTGAAGGCGATGCTTGCTACATGGTGAAGGTGGTGCTTGCTACATGGTGAAGGTTGTGCTTGCTACATGGTGAAGGTGATGCTTGCTACATGGTGAAGGTGATGCTTGCTACATGGTGAAGGTGATGCTTCCTACATGGTGAAGGTGGTGCTTGCTACATGGTGAAGGTGGTGCTTGCTACACGGTGAAGGTGGTGCTTGCTACATAGTGAAGGTGGTGCTTGCTACATGGTGAAGGTGGTGCTTGCTACATGGTGAAGGTGGTGCTTGCTACATGGTGAAGGTGGTGCTTCCTACATGGTGAAGGTGGTGCTTCCTACATGGTGAAGGTGGTGCTTGCTACATGGTGAAGGCGATGCTTGCTACATGGTGAAGGCGATGCTTGCTACATGGTGAAGGCGATGCTTGCTACATGGTGAAGGCGATGCTTGCTACATGGTGAAGGCGATGCTTGCTACATGGTGAAGGTGGTGCTTGCTACATGGTGAAGGTGGTGCTTGCTACATGGTGAAGGTGGTGCTTGCTACATGGTGAAGGTGGTGCTTGCTACATAGTGAAGGTGGTGCTTGCTACATGGTGAAGGTGGTGCTTGCTACATGGTGAAGGTGGTGCTTGCTACATGGTGAAGGTGGTGCTTCCTACATGGTGAAGGTGGTGCTTCCTACATGGTGAAGGTGGTGCTTGCTACATGGTGAAGGTGGTGCTTGCTACATGGTGAAGGTGATGCTTGCTACACAGTGAAGGTGATGCTTGCTACACGGTGAAGGTGATGCTTGCTACATGGTGAAGGTGATGCTTGCTACATGGTGAAGGTGATGCTTGCTATAGGGTGATGCTTGCTGAAGGTGATGCTTGCTGAAGGTGATGCTTGCTGAAGGTGATGCTTGCTGAAGGTGATGCTTGCTGAAGGCGATGCTTGCTGAAGGTGATGCTTGCTGAAGGCGATGCTTGCTGAAGGCGATGCTTGCTGAAGGTGATGCTTGCTGAAGGTGATGTTGCTGAAGGTGATGCTTGCTGAAGGTGATGCTTGCTATATGGTGATGCTTGCTATATGGTGATGCCTGCTATATGGTGATGCTTGCTATATGGTGATGCTTGCTATATGGTGATGCTTGCTATATGGTGATGCTTGCTATATGGTGATGCTTGCTATATGGTGATGCTTGCTATATGGTGATGCTTGCTATATGGTGAAGGTGATGCTTGCTATATGGTGAAGGTGATGCTTGCTATATGGTGAAGGTGATGCTTGCTATATGGTGAAGGTGATGCTTGCTATATGGTGAAGGTGATGCTTGCTATATGTTGAAGGTGATGCTTGCTATATGGTGAAGGTGATGCTTGCTATATGGTGAAGGTGATGCTTGCTACATGGTGAAGGTGATGCTTGCTACATGGTGAAGGTGATGCTTGCTACATGGTGAAGGTGATGCGTGCTACATGGTGAAGGTGATGCTTGCTACATGGTGAAGGTGATGCTTGCTACATGGTGAAGGTGATGCTTGCTACATGGTGAAGGTGATGCTTGCTATATGGTGAAGGTGATGCTTGCTATATGGTGAAGGTGATGCTTGCTATATGTTCAAGGTGATGCTTGCTATATGATGAAGGTGATGCTTGCTACATGGTGAAGGTGATGCTTGCTACATGGTGAAGGTGATGCTTGCTACATGGTGAAGGTGATGCTTGCTACATGGTGAAGGTGATGCTTGCTACATGGTGAAGGTGATGCGGGCTACATGGTGAAGGTGATGCTTGCTACATGGTGAAGGTGATGCTTGCTACATGGTGAAGGTGATGCTTGCTACATGGTGAAGGTGATGCTTGCTACATGGTGAAGGTGATGCTTGCTATATGGTGAAGGTGATGCTTGCTATATGGTGAAGGTGATGCTTGCTACATGGTGAAGGGGATGCTTGCTACATGGTGAAGGTGATGCTTGCTACATGGTGAAGGTGATGCTTGCTACATGGTGAAGGTGGTGCTTGCTACATGGTGAAGGTGGTGCTTGCTACATGGTGAAGGTGGTGCTTGCTACATGGTGAAGGTGGTGCTTGCTACATGGTGAAGGTGGTGCTTGCTACATGGTGAAGGTGGTGCTTGCTACATGGTGAAGGTGGTGCTTCCTACATGGTGAAGGTGGTGCTTCCCACATGGTGAAGGTGGTGCTTGCTACATGGTGAAGGTGGTGCTTGCTACATGGTGAAGGTGGTGCTTGCTACATGGTGAAGGTGGTGCTTGCTACATGGTGAAGGTGGTGCTTGCTACATGGTGAAGGTGGTGCTTGCTACATGGTGAAGGTGGTGCTTGCTACATGGTGAAGGTGGTGCTTGCTACATTGTGAATGTGGTGCTTGCTACATGGTGAAGGTGGTGCTTGCTATATGGTGAAGGTGGTGCTTGCTACATGGTGAAGGTGATGCTTGCTATAGGGTGAAGGTGATGCTTGCTATAGGGTGAAGGTGATGCTTGCTATAGTGTGAAGGTGATGCTTGCTATAGGGTGAAGGTGATGCTTGCTATAGGGTGAAGGTGATGCTTGCTATAGGTTGAAGGTGATGCTTGCTATAGGTTGAAGGTGATGCTTGCTATAGGGTGAAGGTGATGCTTGCTATAGGGTGAAGGTGATGCTTGCTATAGGGTGAAGGTGATGCTTGCTATAGGGTGAAGGTGATGCTTGCTATAGGGTGAAGGTGATGCTTGCTATAGGGTGAAGGTGATGCTTGCTATAGGGTGAAGGTGATGCTTGCTATAGGGTGAAGGTGATGCTTGCTATAGGGTGAAGGTGATGCTTGCTATAGGGTGAAGGTGATGCTTGCTATAGGGGGAAGGTGATGCTTGCTATAGGGTGAAGGTGATGCTTGCTATAGGGTGAAGGTGATGCTTGCTATAGGGTGAAGGTGATGCTTGCTATAGGGTGAAGGTGATGCTTGCTATAGGGTGAAGGTGATGCTTGCTATAGGGTGAAGGTGATGCTTGCTATAGGATGAAGGTGATGCTTGCTATAGGGTGAAGGTGATGCTTGCTATAGGGTGAAGGTGATGCTTGCTATAGGGTGAAGGTGATGCTTGCTATAGGGTGAAGGTGATGCTTGCTATAGGGTGAAGGTGATGCTTGCTATAGGGTGAAGGTGATGCTTGCTATAGGGTGAAGGTGATCCTTGCTATAGGGTGAAGGTGATGCTTGCTATAGGGTGAAGGTGATGCTTGCTACATGGTGAAGGTGATGCTTGCTACATGGTGAAGGTGATGCTTGCTACATGGTGAAGGTGATGCTTGCTACATGGTGAAGGTGATGCTTGCTACATGGTGAAGGTGATGCTTGCTACATGGTGAAGGTGATGCTTGCTACATGGTGAAGGTGATGCTTGCTACATGGTGAAGGTGATGCTTGCTACATGGTGAAGGTGGTGCTTGCTACATGGTGAAGGCGATGCTTGCTACATGGTGAAGGCGATGCTTGCTACATGGTGAAGGCGATGCTTGCTACATGGTGAAGGTGATGCTTGCTACATGGTGAAGGTGATGCTTGCTACATGGTGAATGTGATGCTTGCTACATGGCGAAGGTGATGCTTGCTACATGGTGAAGGTGGTGCTTGCTACATGGTGAAGGTGAGGCTTGCTACATGGTGAAGGTGATGCTTGCTACATGGTGAAGGTGGTGCTTGCTACATGGTGAAGGCGATGCTTGCTACATGGTGAAGGCGATGGTTGCTACATGGTGAAGGCGATGCTTGCTACATGGTGCAGGTGGTGCTTGCTACATGGTGAAGGTGGTGCTTGCTACATGGTGAAGGTGGTGCTTGCTACATGGTGAAGGTGGTGCTTGCTACATGGTGAAGGTGGTGCTTGCTACATGGTGAAGGTGGTGCTTCCTACATGGTGAAGGTGGTGCTTGCTACATGGTGAAGGTGGTGCTTGCTACATGGTGAAGGTGGTGCTTGCTACATGGTGAAGGTGGTGCTTGCTACATGGTGAAGTTGGTGCTTGCTACATGGTGAAGGTGGTGCTTGCTACATGGTGAAGGTGGTGCTTGCTACATGGTGAAGGTGGTGCTTGCTACATGGTGAAGGTGGTGCTTGCTACATGGTGAAGGTGGTGCTTGCTACATGGTGAAGGTGATGCTTGCTACATGGTGAAGGTGATGCTTGCTACACGGTGAAGGTGATGCTTGCTACAGGGTGAAGGTGATGCTTGCTGCATGGTGAAGGTGATGCTTGCTACATGGTGAAGGTGATGCTTGCTACATGGTGAAGGCGATGCTTGCTACATGGTGAAGGCGATGCTTGCTACATGGTGAAGGCGATGCTTGCTACATGGTGAAGGCGATGCTTGCTACATGGTGAAGGCGATGCTTGCTACATGGTGAAGGCGATGCTTGCTACATGGTGAAGGCGATGCTTGCTACATGGTGAAGGTGGTGCTTGCTACATGGTGAAGGTGGTGCTTGCTACATGGTGAAGGTGGTGCTTGCTACATGGTGAAGGTGGTGCTTGCTACATAGTGAAGGTGGTGCTTGCTACATAGTGAAGGTGGTGCTTGCTACATGGTGAAGGTGGTGCTTGCTACATGGTGAAGGTGGTGCTTGCTACATGGTGAAGGTGGTGCTTCCTACATGGTGAAGGTGGTGCTTGCTACATGGTGAAGGTGGTGCTTGCTACATGGTGAAGGTGGTGCTTGCTACATGGTGAAGGTGGTGCTTGCTACATGGTGAAGGTGATGCTTGCTACACAGTGAAGGTGATGCTTGCTACACGGTGAAGGTGATGCTTGCTACACGGTGAAGGTGATGCTTGCTACATGGTGAAGGTGATGCTTGCTACATGGTGAAGGTGGTGCTTGCTACATGGTGAAGGTGGTGCTTCCTACATGGTGAAGGCGATGCTTGCTACATGGTGAAGGCGATGCTTGCTACATGGTGAAGGCGATGCTTGCTACATGGTGAAGGCGATGCTTGCTACATGGTGAAGGCGATGCTTGCTACATGGTGAAGGTGATGCTTGCTACATGGTGGTGCTTGCTACATGGTGGTGCTTGCTACATGGTGGTGCTTGCTACATGGTGAAGGTGGTGCTTGCTACATGGTGAAGGTGGTGCTTGCTACATGGTGAAGGTGGTGCTTGCTACATGGTGAAGGTGGTGCTTGCTACATGGTGAAGGCGATGCTTGCTACATGGTGAAGGCGATGCTTGCTACATGGTGAAGGTGGTGCTTGCTACATGGTGAAGGTGGTGCTTGCTACATGGTGAAGGTGGTGCTTCCTACATGGTGAAGGTGGTGCTTCCTACATGGTGAAGGTGGTGCTTGCTACATGGTGAAGGTGGTGCTTGCTACATGGTGAAGGTGGTGCTTGCTACATGGTGAAGGTGGTGCTTGCTACACGGTGAAGGTGATGCTTGCTACACGGTGAAGGTGATGCTTGCTACATGGTGAAGGTGATGCTTGCTACATGGTGAAGGTGATGCTTGCTACATGGTGAAGGTGGTGCTTGCTACATGGTGAAGGTGGTGCTTCCTACATGGTGAAGGCGATGCTTGCTACATGGTGAAGGCGATGCTTGCTACATGGTGAAGGTGGTGCTTGCTACATGGTGAAGGTGGTGCTTGCTACATGGTGAAGGTGGTGCTTGCTACATGGTGAAGGTGGTGCTTGCTACATGGTGAAGGTGGTGTTTGCTACATGGTGAAGGTGGTGCTTGGTACATGGTGAAGGTGGTGCTTGCTACATGGTGAAGGTGGTGCTTGCTACATGGTGAAGGTGGTGCTTGCTACATGGTGAAGGTGGTGCTTGCTACATGGTGAAGGTGATGCTTGCTACATGGTGAAGGTGATGCTTGCTATAGGGTGAAGGTGATGCTTGCTATAGGGTGAAGGTGATGCTTGCTATAGGGTGAAGGTGATGCTTGCTATAGGTTGAAGGTGATGCTTGCTATAGGGTGAAGGTGATGCTTGCTATAGGGTGAAGGTCATGCTTGCTATAGGGTGAAGGTCATGCTTGCTATAGGGTGAAGGTGATGCTTGCTATAGGGTGAAGGTGATGCTTGCTATAGGGTGAAGGTGATGCTTGCTATAGGGTGAAGGTGATGCTTGCTATAGGGTGAAGGTGATGCTTGCTATAGGGTGAAGGTGATGCTTGCTATAGGGTGAAGGTGATGCTTGCTATAGGGTGAAGGTGATGCTTGCTATAGGGTGAAGGTGATGCTTGCTATAGGGTGAAGGTGATGCTTGCTATAGGGTGAAGGTGATGCTTGCTATAGGGTGAAGGTGATGCTTGCTATAGGGTGAAGGTGATGCTTGCTATAGGGTGAAGGTGATGCTTGCTATAGGGTGAAGGTGATGCTTGCTATAGGGTGAAGGTGATGCTTGCTATAGGGTGAAGGTGATGCTGCTATAGGGTGAAGGTGATGCTTTCTATAGGGTGAAGGTGATGCTTGCTATAGGGTGAAGGTGATGCTTGCTATAGGGTGAAGGTGATGCTTGCTATAGGGTGAAGGTGATGCTTGCTATAGGGTGAAGGTGATGCTTGCTATACGGTGAAGGTGATGCTTGCTATAGGGTGAAGGTGATGCTTGCTATAGGGTGAAGGTGATGCTTGCTAAATGGTGAAGGTGATGCTTGCTACATGGTGAAGGTGATGCTTGCTACATGGTGAAGGTGATGCTTGCTACATGGTGAAGGTGATGCTTGCTACATGGTGAAGGTGATGCTTGCTACATGGTGAAGGTGATGCTTGCTACATGGTGAAGGTGATGCTTGCTACATGGTGAAGGTGGTGCTTGGTACATGGTGAAGGTGGTGCTTGCTGCATGGTGAAATTGGTGCTTGCTACATGGTGAAGGTGGTGCTTGCTACATGGTGAAGGTGGTGCTTGCTACATGGTGAAGGTGATGCTTGCTATAGGGTGAAGGTGATGCTTGCTGAAGGTGATGCTTGCTGAAGGTGATGCTTGCTGAAGGTGATGCTTGCTGAAGGTGATGCTTGCTGAAGGCGATGCTTGCTGAAGGCGATGCTTGCTGAAGGTGATGCTTGCTGAAGGTGATGTTGCTGAAGGTGATGCTTGCTGAAGGTGATGCTTGCTATATGGTGATGCTTGCTATATGGTGATGCCTGCTATATGGTGATGCTTGCTATATGGTGATGCTTGCTATATGGTGATGCTTGCTATATGGTGATGCTTGCTATATGGTGAAGGCGATGCTTGCTATATGGTGAAGGTGATGCTTGCTATATGGTGAAGGTGATGCTTGCTATATGGTGAAGGTGATGCTTGCTATATGGTGAAGGTGATGCTTGCTATATGGTGAAGGTGATGCTTGCTATATGGTCAAAGTGATGCTTGCTATATGTTGAAGGTGATGCTTGCTATATGGTGAAGGTGATGCTTGCTATATGGTGAAGGTGATGCTTGCTACATGGTGAAGGTGATGCTTGCTACATGGTGAAGGTGATGCTTGCTACATGGTGAAGGTGATGCTTGCTACATGGTGAAGGTGATGCGTGCTACATGGTGAAGGTGATGCTTGCTACATGGTGAAGGTGATGCTTGCTACATGGTGAAGGTGATGCTTGCTACATGGTGAAGGTGATGCTTGCTATATGGTGAAGGTGATGCTTGCTATATGGTGAAGGTGATGCTTGCTATATGGTGAAGGTGATGCTTGCTATATGGTGAAGGTGATGCTTGCTACATGGTGAAGGTGATGCTTGCTACATGGTGAAGGTGATGCTTGCTACATGGTGAAGGTGGTGCTTCCTACATGGTGAAGGCGATGCTTGCTACATGGTGAAGGCGATGCTTGCTACATGGTGAAGGCGATGCTTGCTACATGGTGAAGGCGATGCTTGCTACATGGTGAAGGTGGTGCTTGCTACATGGTGAAGGTGGTGCTTTCTGCATGGTGAAGGTGTTGCTTGCTACATGGTGAAGGTGGTGCTTGCTACATGGTGAAGGTGGTGCTTGCTACATGGTGAAGGTGGTGCTTGGTACATGGTGAAGGTGGTGCTTGCTACATGGTGAAATTGGTGCTTGCTACATGGTGAAGGTGGTGCTTGCTACATGGTGAAGGTGGTGCTTGCTACATGGTGAAGGTGATGCTTGCTATAGGGTGAAGGTGATGCTTGCTATAGGGTGAAGGTGATGCTTGCTATAGGGTGAAGGTGATGCTTGCTATAGGGTGAAGGTGATGCTTGCTATAGGGTGAAGGTGATGCTTGCTATAGGGTGAAGGTGATGCTTGCTATAGGGTGAAGGTGATGCTTGCTATAGGGTGAAGGTGATGCTTGCTATAGGGTGAAGGTGATGCTTGCTATAGGGTGAAGGTGATGCTTGCTATAGGGTGAAGGTGATGCTTGCTATAGGGTGAAGGTGATGCTTGCTATAGGGTGAAGGTGATGCTTGCTATAGGGTGAAGGTGATGCTTGCTATAGGGTGAAGGTGATGCTTGCTATAGGGTGAAGTTGATGCTTGCTATAGGGTGAAGGTGATGCTTGCTATAGGGTGAAGGTGATGCTTGCTATAGGATGAAGGTGATGCTTGCTATAGGGTGAAGGTGATGCTTGCTATAGGGTGAAGGTGATGCTTGCTATAGGGTGAAGGTGATGCTTGCTATAGGGTGAAGGTGATGCTTGCTATAGGTTGAAGGTGATGCTTGCTATAGGTTGAAGGTGATGCTTGCTATAGGGTGAAGGTGATGCTTGCTATAGGGTGAAGGTGATGCTTGCTATAGGGTGAAGGTGATGCTTGCTATAGGGTGAAGGTGATGCTTGCTATAGGGTGAAGGTGATGCTTGCTATAGGGTGAAGGTGATGCTTGCTATAGGGTGAAGGTGATGCTTGCTATAGGGTGAAGGTGATGCTTGCTATAGGGTGAAGGTGATGCTTGCTATAGGGTGAAGGTGATGCTTGCTATAGGGTGAAGGTGATGCTTGCTATAGGGTGAAGGTGATGCTTGCTATAGGGTGAAGGTGATGCTTGCTATAGGGTGAAGGTGATGCTTGCTATAGGGTGAAGGTGATGCTTGCTATAGGGTGAAGGTGATGCTTGCTATAGGGTGAAGGTGATGCTTGCTATAGGGTGAAGGTGATGCTTGCTATAGGGTGAAGGTGATGCTTGCTATAGGGTGAAGGTGATGCTTGCTATAGGGTGAAGGTGATGCTTGCTATAGGGTGAAGGTGATGCTTGCTATAGGGTGAAGGTGATGCTTGCTATAGGGTGAAGGTGATGCTTGCTATAGGGTGAAGGTGATGCTTGCTATAGGGTGAAGGTGATTCTTGCTATAGGGTGAAGGTGATGCTTGCTATAGGGTGAAGGTGATGCTTGCTATAGGGTGAAGGTGATGCTTGCTATAGGGTGAAGGTGATGCTTGCTATAGGGTGAAGGTGATGCTTGCTATAGGGTGAAGGTGATGCTTGCTATAGGGTGAAGGTGATGCTTGCTATAGGGTGAAGGTGATGCTTGCTATAGGGTGAAGGTGATGCTTGCTACATGGTGAAGGTGATGCTTGCTACATGGTGAAGGTGATGCTTGCTACATGGTGAAGGTGATGCTTGCTATAGGGTGAAGGTGATGCTTGCTGAAGGTGATGCTTGCTGAAGGTGATGCTTGCTGAAGGTGATGCTTGCTGAAGGTGATGCTTGCTGAAGGTGATGCTTGCTGAAGGCGATGCTTGCTGAAGGCGATGCTTGCTGAAGGCGATGCTTGCTGAAGGCGATGCTTGCTGAAGGTGATGCTTGCTGAAGGTGATGTTGCTGAAGGTGATGCTTGCTGAAGGTGATGCTTGCTATATGGTGATGCTTGCTATATGGTGATGCCTGCTATATGGTGATGCTTGCTATATGGTGATGCTTGCTATATGGTGATGCTTGCTATATGGTGATGCTTGCTATATGGTGATGCTTGCTATATGGTGAAGGTGATGCTTGCTATATGGTGAAGGTGATGCTTGCTATATGGTGAAGGTGATGCTTGCTATATGGTGAAGGTGATGCTTGCTATATGGTGAAGGTGATGCTTGCTATATGGTGAAGGTGATGCTTGCTATATGGTGAAGGTGATGCTTGCTATATGTTGAAGGTGATGCTTGCTATATGGTGAAGGTGATGCTTGCTATATGGTGAAGGTGATGCTTGCTACATGGTGAAGGTGATGCTTGCTACATGGTGAAGGTGATGCTTGCTACATGGTGAAGGTGATGCTTGCTACATGGTGAAGGTGATGCGTGCTACATGGTGAAGGTGATGCTTGCTACATGGTGAAGGTGATGCTTGCTACATGGTGAAGGTGATGCTTGCTATATGGTGAAGGTGATGCTTGCTATATGGTGAAGGTGATGCTTGCTATATGGTGAAGGTGATGCTTGCTATATGTTGAAGGTGATGCTTGCTATATGATGAAGGTGATGCTTGCTACATGGTGAAGGTGATGCTTGCTACATGGTGAAGGTGATGCTTGCTACATGGTGAAGGTGGTGCTTGCTACATTGTGAATGTGGTGCTTGCTACATGGTGAAGGTGGTGCTTGCTACATGGTGAAGGTGGTGCTTGCTACATGGTGAAGGTGGTGCTTGCTACATGGTGAAGGTGGTGCTTGCTACATGGTGAAGGTGGTGCTTGCTACATGGTGAAGGTGGTGCTTGCTACATGGTGAAGGTGGTGCTTGCTACATGGTGAAGGTGGTGCTTGCTACATGGTGAAGGTGATGCTTGCTATAGGGTGAAGGTGATGCTTGCTATAGGGTGAAGGTGATGCTTGCTATAGGGTGAAGGTGATGCTTGCTACATGGTGAAGGCGATGCTTGCTACATGGTGAAGACAATGCTTGCTACATGGTGAAGGCGATGCTTGCTACATGGTGAAGGCGATGCTTGCTACATGGTGAAGGCGATGCTTGCTACATGGTGAAGGCGATGCTTGCTACATGGTGAAGGTGGTGCTTGCTACATGGTGAAGGTTGTGCTTGCTACATGGTGAAGGTGATGCTTGCTACATGGTGAAGGTGATGCTTGCTACATGGTGAAGGTGATGCTTCCTACATGGTGAAGGTGGTGCTTGCTACATGGTGAAGGTGGTGCTTGCTACATGGTGAAGGTGGTGCTTGCTACATGGTGAATTTGGTGCTTGCTACATGGTGAAGGTGGTGCTTGCTACATGGTGAAGGTGGTGCTTGCTACAGGGTGAAGGTGGTGCTTGCTACATGGTGAAGGTGGTGCTTGCTACATGGTGAAGGTGGTGCTTGCTACACGGTGAAGGTGATGCTTGCTACATGGTGAAGGTGATGCTTGCTACATGGTGAAGGTGATGCTTGCTACATGGTGAAGGTGATGCTTGCTACATGGTGAAGGTGATGCTTGCTACATGGTGAAGGTGATGCTTGCTACATGGTGAAGGTGATGCTTGCTACATGGTGAAGGTGATGCTTGCTACATGGTGAAGGTGATGCTTGCTACATGGTGAAGGTGATGCTTGCTACATGGTGAAGGTGATGCTTGCTACATGGTGAAGGCGATGCTTGCTACATGGTGAAGGCGATGCTTGCTACATGGTGAAGGCGATGCTTGCTACATGGTGAAGGCGATGCTTGCTACATGGTGAAGGCGATGCTTGCTACATGGTGAAGGCGATGCTTGCTACATGGTGAAGGCGAAGCTTGCTACATGGTGAAGGCGATGCTTGCTACATGGTGAAGGCGATGCTTGCTACATGGTGAAGGCGATGCTTGCTACATGGTGAAGGCGATGCTTGCTACATGGTGAAGGTGATGCTTGCTACATGGTGAAGGTGATGCTTGCTACATGGTGAAGGTGATGCTTGCTACATGGTGAAGGTGATGCTTGCTACATGGTGAAGGTGGTGCTTGCTACATGGTGAAGGTGGTGCTTGCTACATGGTGAAGGTGGTGCTTGCTACATGGTGGAGGTGGTGCTTGCTACATGGTGAAGGTGATGCTTGCTACATATTGAAGGTGATGCTAGCTACACGGTGAAGGTGATGCTTGCTACATGGTGAAGGTGGTGCTTGCTACACGGTGAAGGTGATGCTTGCTACATGGTGAAGGTGATGCTTGCTACATGGTGAAGGTGATGCTTGCTACATGGTGAAGGTGATGCTTGCTACATGGTGAAGGTGATGCTTGCTACATGGTGAAGGTGATGCTTGTTACATGGTGAAGGCGATGCTTGCTACATGGTGAAGGCGATGCTTGCTACATGGTGAAGGTGATGCTTGCTACATGGTGAAGGTGATGCTTGCTACATGGTGAAGGTGGTGCTTGCTACATGGTGAAGGCGATGCTTGCTACATGGTGAAGGCGATGCTTGCTACATGGTGAAGGCGATGCTTGCTACATGGTGAATGCGATGCTTGCTACATGGTGAAGGCGATGCTTGCTACATGGTGAAGGTGATGCTTGCTACATGGTGAAGGTGATGCTTGCTACATGGCGAAGGTGATGCTTGCTACATGGTGAAGGTGGTGCTTGCTACACGGTGAAGGTGATGCTTGCTACATGGTGAAGGTGATGCTTGCTACATGGTGAAGGTGATGCTTGCTACATGGTGAAGGTGATGCTTGCTACATGGTGAAGGTGATGCTTGCTACATGGTGAAGGTGATGCTTGCTACATGGTGAAGGTGATGCTTGCTACATGGTGAAGGTGATGCTTGCTACATGGTGAAGGTGATGCTTTCTCATGGTGAAGGCGATGCTTGCTACATGGTGAAGGTGATGCTTGCTACACGGTGAAGGTGATGCTTGCTACATGGTGAAGGTGATGCTTGCTACATGGTGAAGGTGATGCTTGCTACATGGTGAAGGTGATACTTGCTACATGGTGAAGGTGATGCTTGCTACATGGTGAAGGTGATGCTTTCTACATGGTGAAGGCGATGCTTGCTACATGGTGAAGGTGATGCTTGCTACATGGTGAAGGTGATGCTTGCTACATGGTGAAGGTGATGCTTGCTACATGGTGAAGGTGATGCTTGCTACATGGTGAAGGTGGTGCTTGCTACATGGTGAAGGCGATGCTTGCTACATGGTGAAGGCGATGCTTGCTACATGGTGAAGGCGATGCTTGCTACATGGTGAAGGCGATGCTTGCTACATGGTGAAGGCGATGCTTGCTACATGGTGAAGGTGGTGCTTGCTACATGGTGAAGGTGGTGCTTGCTACATGGTGAAGGTGGTGCTTGCTACATGGTGAAGGTGGTGCTTGCTACATGGTGAAGGTGGTGCTTGCTACATGGTGAAGGTGGTGCTTGCTACATGGTGAAGGTGGTGCTTGCTACATGGTGAAGGTGGTGCTTGCTACATTGTGAATGTGGTGCTTGCTACATGGTGAAGGTGGTGCTTGCTACATGGTGAAGGTGTTGCTTGCTACATGGTGAAGGTGGTGCTTGCTACATGGTGAAGGTGGTGCTTGGTACATGGTGAAGGTGGTGCTTGCTACATGGTGAAATTGGTGCTTGCTACATGGTGAAGGTGGTGCTTGCTACATGGTGAAGGTGGTGCTTGCTACATGGTGAAGGTGGTGCTTGATATAGGGTGAAGGGGATGCTTGCTATAGGGTGAAGGTGATGCTTGCTATAGGGTGAAGGTGATGCTTGCTATAGGGTGAAGGTGATGCTTGCTATAGGGTGAAGGTGATGCTTGCTATAGGGTGAAGGTGATGCTTGCTATAGGGTGAAGGTGATGCTTGCTATAGGGTGAAGGTGATGCTTGCTATAGGGTGAAGGTGATGCTTGCTATAGGGTGAAGGTGATGCTTGCTATAGGGTGAAGGTGATGCTTGCTATAGGGTGAAGGTGATGCTTGCTATAGGGTGAAGGTGATGCTTGCTATAGGGTGAAGGTGATGCTTGCTATAGGGTGAAGGTGATGCTTGCTATAGGGTGAAGGTGATGCTTGCTATAGGGTGAAGGTGATGCTTGCTATAGGGTGAAGGTGATGCTTGCTATACGGTGAAGGTGATGCTTGCTATAGGGTGAAGGTGATGCTTGCTATAGGGTGAAGGTGATGCTTGCTATAGGGTGAAGGTGATGCTTGCTATAGGGTGAAGGTGATGCTTGCTATAGGGTGAAGGTGATGCTTGCTATAGGGTGAAGGTGATGCTTGCTATAGGGTGAAGGTGATGCTTGCTATAGGGTGAAGGTGATGCTTGCTATAGGGTGAAGGTGATGCTTGCTATAGGGTGAAGGTGATGCTTGCTATAGGGTGAAGGTGATGCTTGCTATAGGGTGAAGGTGATGCTTGCTATTGGGTGAAGGTGATGCTTGCTATAGGTTGAAGGTGATGCTTGCTATAGGGTGAAGGTGATGCTTGCTATAGGGTGAAGGTGATGCTTGCTATAGGGTGAAGGTGATGCTTGCTATAGGGTGAAGGTGATGCTTGCTATAGGGTGAAGGTGATGCTTGCTATAGGGTGAAGGTGATGCTTGCTATAGGGTGAAGGTGATGCTTGCTATAGGGTGAAGGTGATGCTTGCTATAGGGTGAAGGTGATGCTTGCTATAGGGTGAAGGTGATGCTTGCTATAGGGTGAAGGTGATGCTTGCTATAGGGTGAAGGTGATGCTTGCTATAGGGTGAAGGTGATGCTTGCTATAGGGTGAAGGTGATGCTTGCTATAGGGTGAAGGTGATGCTTGCTATAGGGTGAAGGTGATTCTTGCTATAGGGTGAAGGTGATTCTTGCTATAGGGTGAAGGTGATGCTTGCTATAGGGTGAAGGTGATGCTTGCTATAGGGTGAAGGTGATGCTTGCTATAGGGTGAAGGTGATGCTTGCTATAGGGTGAAGGTGATGCTTGCTATAGGGTGAAGGTGATGCTTGCTATAGGGTGAAGGTGATGCTTGCTATAGGGTGAAGGTGATGCTTGCTATAGGGTGAAGGTGATGCTTGCTATAGGGTGAAGGTGATGCTTGCTATAGGGTGAAGGTGATGCTTGCTATAGGGTGAAGGTGATGCTTGCTATAGGGTGAAGGTGATGCTTGCTATAGGGTGAAGGTGATGCTTGCTATAGGGTGAAGGTGATGCTTGCTATAGGGTGAAGGTGATGCTTGCTATAGGGTGAAGGTGATGCTTGCTATAGGGTGAAGGTGATGCTTGCTATAGGGTGAAGGTGATGCTTGCTATAGGGTGAAGGTGATGCTTGCTATAGGGTGAAGGTGATGCTTGCTATAGGATGAAGGTGATGCTTGCTATAGGGTGAAGGTGATTCTTGCTATAGGGTGAAGGTGATGCTTGCTATAGGGTGAAGGTGATGCTTGCTACATGGTGAAGGTGATGCTTGCTACATGGTGAAGGTGATGCTTGCTACATGGTGAAGGTGATGCTTGCTACATGGTGAAGGTGATGCTTGCTACATGGTGAAGGTGATGCTTGCTACATGGTGAAGGTGATGCTTGCTACATGGTGAAGGTGATGCTTGCTACATGGTGAAGGTGATGCTTGCTACATGGTGAAGGTGATGCTTGCTACATGGTGAAGGTGATGCTTGCTACATGGTGAAGGTGATGCTTGCTACATGGTGAAGGTGATGCTTGCTACATGGTGAAGGTGATGCTTGCTATAGGGTGAAGGTGATGCTTGCTGAAGGTGATGCTTGCTGAAGGTGATGCTTGCTGAAGGTGATGCTTGCTGAAGGCGATGCTTGCTGAAGGCGATGCTTGCTGAAGGCGATGCTTGCTGAAGGTGATGTTGCTGAAGGTGATGCTTGCTGAAGGTGATGCTTGCTATATGGTGATGCTTGCTATATGGTGATGCTTGCTCTATGGTGATGCTTGCTATATGGTGATGCTTGCTATATGGTGATGCTTGCTATATGGTGATGCTTGCTATATGGTGATGCTTGCTATATGTTGATGCTTGCTATATGGTGATGATTGCTATATGGTGAAGGTGATGCTTGCTATATGGTGAAGGTGATGCTTGCTATATGGTGAAGGTGATGCTTGCTATATGGTGAAGGTGATGCTTGCTATATGGTGAAGGTGATGCTTGCTATATGGTGAAGGTGATGCTTGCTATATGGTGAAGGTGATGCTTGCTATATGGTGAAGGTGATGCTTGCTACATGGTGAAGGTGATGCTTGCTACATGGTGAAGGTGATGCTTGCTACATGGTGAAGGTGATGCTTGCTACATGGTGAAGGTGATGCTTGCTACATGGTGAAGGTGATGCTTGCTACATGGTGAAGGTGGTGCTTGCTACATGGTGAAGGTGGTGCTTGCTACATGGTGAAGGTGGTGCTTGCTACATGGTGAAGGTGGTGCTTGCTACATGGTGAAGGTGGTGCTTGCTACATGGTGAAGGTGGTGCTTGCTACATGGTGAAGGTGGTGCTTGCTACATGGTGAAGGTGGTGCTTGCTACATGGTGAAGGTGGTGCTTGCTACATTGTGAATGTGGTGCTTGCTACATGGTGAAGGTGGTGCTTGCTACATGGTGAAGGTGGTGCTTGCTACATGGTGAAGGTGGTGCTTGCTATATGGTGAAGGCGATGCTTGCTACATGGTGAAGGCGATGCTTGCTACATGGTGAAGGCGATGCTTGCTACATGGTGAAGGCGATGCTTGCTACATGGTGAAGGTGATGCTTGCTACATGGTGAAGGTGATGCTTGCTACATGGTGAAGGCGATGCTTGCTACATGGTGAAGGCGATGCTTGCTACATGGTGAAGGCGATGCTTGCTACATGGTGAAGGCGATGCTTGCTACATGGTGAAGGCGATGCTTGCTACATGGTGAAGGTGGTGCTTGCTACATGGTGAAGGTTGTGCTTGCTACATGGTGAAGGTGATGCTTGCTACATGGTGAAGGTGATGCTTGCTACATGGTGAAGGTGATGCTTCCTACATGGTGAAGGTGGTGCTTGCTACATGGTGAAGGTGGTGCTTGCTACATGGTGTAGGTGGTGCTTGCTACATGGTGAAGGTGGTGCTTGCTACATGGTGAAGGTGGTGCTTGCTACATGGTGAAGGTGGTGCTTGCTACACGGTGAAGGTGGTGCTTGCTACACGGTGAAGGTGATGCTTGCTACACGGTGAAGGTGATGCTTGCTACATGGTGAAGGTGATGCTTGCTACATGGTGAAGGTGATGCTTGCTACATGGTGAAGGTGATGCTTGCTATAGGGTGAAGGTGATGCTTGCTATAGGGTGAAGGTCATGCTTGCTATAGGGTGAAGGTGATGCTTGCTATAGGGTGAAGGTGATGCTTGCTATAGGGTGAAGGTGATGCTTGCTATAGGGTGAAGGTGACGCTTGCTATAGGGTGAAGGTGATGCTTGCTATAGGGTGAAGGTGATGCTTGCTATAGGGTGAAGGTGATGCTTGCTATAGGGTGAAGGTGATGCTTGCTATAGGGTGAAGGTGATGCTTGCTATAGGGTGAAGGTGATTCTTGCTATAGGGTGAAGGTGATTCTTGCTATAGGGTGAAGGTGATGCTTGCTATAGGGTGAAGGTGATGCTTGCTATAGGGTGAAGGTGATGCTTGCTATAGGGTGAAGGTGATGCTTGCTATAGGGTGAAGGTGATGCTTGCTATTGGGTGAAGGTGATGCTTGCTATAGGTTGAAGGTGATGCTTGCTATAGGGTGAAGGTGATGCTTGCTATAGGGTGAAGGTGATGCTTGCTATAGGGTGAAGGTGATGCTTGCTATAGGGTGAAGGTGATGCTTGCTATAGGGTGAAGGTGATGCTTGCTATAGGGTGAAGGTGATGCTTGCTATAGGGTGAAGGTGATGCTTGCTATAGGGTGAAGGTGATGCTTGCTATAGGGTGAAGGTGATGCTTGCTATAGGGTGAAGGTGATGCTTGCTATAGGGTGAAGGTGATGCTTGCTATAGGGTGAAGGTGATGCTTGCTACATGGTGAAGGTGATGCTTGCTACATGGTGAATGTGATGCTTGCTACATGGCGAAGGTGATGCTTGCTACATGGCGAAGGTGGTGCTTGCTACATGGTGAAGGTGAGGCTTGCTACATGGTGAAGGTGATGCTTGCTACATGGTGAAGGTGGTGCTTGCTACATGGTGAAGGCGATGCTTGCTACATGGTGAAGGCGATGGTTGCTACATGGTGAAGGCGATGCTTGCTACATGGTGCAGGTGGTGCTTGCTACATGGTGAAGGTGGTGCTTGCTACATGGTGAAGGTGGTGCTTGCTACATGGTGAAGGTGATGCTTGCTACATGGTGAAGGTGATGCTTGCTACATGGTGAAGGTGATGCTTGCTACATGGTGAAGGTGATGCTTGCTACATGGTGAAGGTGATGCTTGCTACATGGTGAAGGTGATGCTTGCTACATGGTGAAGGTGATGCTTGCTACATGGTGAAGGTGATGCTTGCTACATGGTGAAGGCGATGCTTGCTACATGGTGAAGGCGATGCTTGCTACATGGTGAAGGCGATGCTTGCTACATGGTGAAGGCGATGCTTGCTACATGGTGAAGGTGGTGCTTGCTACATTGTGAATGTGGTGCTTGCTACATGGTGAAGGTGGTGCTTGCTACATGGTGAAGGTGGTGCTTGCTACATGGTGAAGGTGGTGCTTGCTACATGGTGAAGGTGGTGCTTGCTACATGGTGAAGGTGGTGCTTGCTACATGGTGAAGGTGGTGCTTGCTACATGGTGAAGGTGGTGCTTGCTACATGGTGAAGGTGATGCTTGCTATAGGGTGAAGGTGATGCTTGCTATAGGGTGAAGGTGATGCTTGCTATAGGGTGAAGGTGATGCTTGCTATAGGGTGAAGGTGATGCTTGCTATAGGGTGAAGGTGATGCTTGCTATAGGGTGAAGGTCATGCTTGCTATAGGGTGAAGGTCAAGCTTGCTATAGGGTGAAGGTGATGCTTGCTATAGGGTGAAGGTGATGCTTGCTATAGGGTGAAGGTGATGCTTGCTATAGGGTGAAGGTGATGCTTGCTATAGGGTGAAGGTGATGCTTGCTACATGGTGAAGGTGATGCTTGCTACATGGTGAAGGTGGTGCTTGCTACATGGTGGTGCTTGCTACATGGTGAAGGTGGTGCTTGCTACATGGTGAAGGTGGTGCTTGCTACATGGTGAAGGTGGTGCTTGCTACATGGTGAAGGTGGTGCTTGCTACATGGTGAAGGTGGTGCTTGCTACATGGTGAAGGCGATGCTTGCTACATGGTGAAGGCGATGCTTGCTACATGGTGAAGGCGATGCTTGCTACATGGTGAAGGCGATGCTTGCTACATGGTGAAGGTGGTGCTTGCTACATGGTGAAGGTTGTGCTTGCTACATGGTGAAGGTGATGCTTGCTACATGGTGAAGGTGATGCTTCCTACATGGTGAAGGTGGTGCTTGCTACATGGTGAAGGTGGTGCTTGCTACATGGTGAAGGCGATGCTTGCTACATGGTGAAGGTGGTGCTTGCTACATGGTGAAGGTGGTGCTTGCTACATGGTGAAGGTTGTGCTTGCTACATGGTGAAGGTGATGCTTGCTACATGGTGAAGGTGATGCTTCCTACATGGTGAAGGTGGTGCTTGCTACATGGTGAAGGTGGTGCTTGCTACATGGTGAAGGTGGTGCTTGCTACATGGTGAATTTGGTGCTTGCTACATGGTGAAGGTGGTGCTTGCTACATGGTGAAGGTGGTGCTTGCTACATGGTGAAGGTGGTGCTTGCTACATGGTGAAGGTGGTGCTTGCTACACGGTGAAGGTGATGCTTGCTACATGGTGAAGGTGATGCTTGCTACATGGTGAAGGTGATGCTTGCTACATGGTGAAGGTGATGCTTGCTACATGGTGAAGGTGATGCTTGCTACATGGTGAAGGTGATGCTTGCTACATGGTGAAGGTGATGCTTGCTACATGGTGAAGGTGATGCTTGCTACATGGTGAAGGTGATGCTTGCTTCATGGTGAAGGTGATGCTTGCTACATGGTGAAGGCGATGCTTGCTACATGGTGAAGGCGATGCTTGCTACATGGTGAAGGCGATGCTTGCTACATGGTGAAGGCGATGCTTGCTACATGGTGAAGGCGATGCTTGCTACATGGTGAAGGTGGTGCTTGCTACATGGTGAAGGTGGTGCTTGCTACATGGTGAAGGTGGTGCTTGCTACATGGTGAAGGTGGTGCTTGCTACATTGTGAATGTGGTGCTTGCTACATGGTGAAGGTGGTGCTTGCTACATGGTGAAGGTGGTGCTTGCTACATGGTGAAGGTGTTGCTTGCTACATGGTGAAGGTGGTGCTTGCTACATGGTGAAGGTGGTGCTTGGTACATGGTGAAGGTGGTGCTTGCTACATGGTGAAATTGGTGCTTGCTACATGGTGAAGGTGGTGCTTGCTACATGGTGAAGGTGGTGCTTGCTACATGGTGAAGGTGGTGCTTGATATAGGGCGAAGGGGATGCTTGCTATAGGGTGAAGGTGATGCTTGCTATAGGGTGAAGGTGATGCTTGCTATAGGGTGAAGGTGATGCTTGCTATAGGGTGAAGGTGATGCTTGCTATAGGGTGAAGGTGATGCTTGCTATAGGGTGAAGGTCATGCTTGCTATAGGGTGAAGGTGATGCTTGCTATAGGGTGAAGGTGATGCTTGCTATAGGGTGAAGGTGATGCTTGCTATAGGGTGAAGGTGATGCTTGCTATAGGGTGAAGGTGATGCTTGCTATAGGGTGAAGGTGATGCTTGCTATAGGGTGAAGGTGATGCTTGCTATAGGGTGAAGGTGATGCTTGCTATACGGTGAAGGTGATGCTTGCTATAGGGTGAAGGTGATGCTTGCTATAGGGTGAAGGTGATGCTTGCTATAGGGTGAAGGTGATGCTTGCTATAGGGTGAAGGTGATGCTTGCTATAGGGTGAAGGTGATGCTTGCTATAGGGTGAAGGTGATGCTTGCTATAGGGTGAAGGTGATGCTTGCTATAGGGTGAAGGTGATGCTTGCTATAGGGTGAAGGTGATGCTTGCTATAGGGTGAAGGTGATGCTTGCTATAGGGTGAAGGTGATGCTTGCTATAGGGTGAAGGTGATGCTTGCTATTGGGTGAAGGTGATGCTTGCTATAGGTTGAAGGTGATGCTTGCTACATGGTGAAGGCGATGCTTGCTACATGGTGAAGGCGATGCTTGCTACATGGTGAAGGCGATGCTTGCTACATGGTGAAGGCGATGCTTGCTACATGGTGAAGGTGGTGCTTGCTACATGGTGAAGGTGGTGCTTGCTACATGGTGAAGGTGGTGCTTGCTACATGGTGAAGGTGGTGCTTGCTACATTGTGAATGTGGTGCTTGCTACATGGTGAAGGTGGTGCTTGCTACATGGTGAAGGTGGTGCTTGCTACATGGTGAAGGTGTTGCTTGCTACATGGTGAAGGTGGTGCTTGCTACATGGTGAAGGTGGTGCTTGGTACATGGTGAAGGTGGTGCTTGCTACATGGTGAAATTGGTGCTTGCTACATGGTGAAGGTGGTGCTTGCTACATGGTGAAGGTGGTGCTTGCTACATGGTGAAGGTGGTGCTTGATATAGGGTGAAGGGGATGCTTGCTATAGGGTGAAGGTGATGCTTGCTATAGGGTGAAGGTGATGCTTGCTATAGGGTGAAGGTGATGCTTGCTATAGGGTGAAGGTGATGCTTGCTATAGGGTGAAGGTGATGCTTGCTATAGGGTGAAGGTCATGCTTGCTATAGGGTGAAGGTGATGCTTGCTATAGGGTGAAGGTGATGCTTGCTATAGGGTGAAGGTGATGCTTGCTATAGGGTGAAGGTGATGCTTGCTATAGGGTGAAGGTGATGCTTGCTATAGGGTGAAGGTGATGCTTGCTATAGGGTGAAGGTGATGCTTGCTATAGGGTGAAGGTGATGCTTGCTATAGGGTGAAGGTGATGCTTGCTATACGGTGAAGGTGATGCTTGCTATAGGGTGAAGGTGATGCTTGCTATAGGGTGAAGGTGATGCTTGCTATAGGGTGAAGGTGATGCTTGCTATAGGGTGAAGGTGATGCTTGCTATAGGGTGAAGGTGATGCTTGCTATAGGGTGAAGGTGATGCTTGCTATAGGGTGAAGGTGATGCTTGCTATAGGGTGAAGGTGATGCTTGCTATAGGGTGAAGGTGATGCTTGCTATAGGGTGAAGGTGATGCTTGCTATAGGGTGAAGGTGATGCTTGCTATAGGGTGAAGGTGATGCTTGCTATAGGGTGAAGGTGATGCTTGCTATTGGGTGAAGGTGATGCTTGCTATAGGGTGAAGGTGATGCTTGCTATAGGGTGAAGGTGATGCTTGCTATAGGGTGAAGGTGATGCTTGCTATAGGGTGAAGGTGATGCTTGCTATAGGGTGAAGGTGATGCTTGCTATAGGGTGAAGGTGATGCTTGCTATAGGGTGAAGGTGATGCTTGCTATAGGGTGAAGGTGATGCTTGCTATAGGATGAAGGTGATGCTTGCTATAGGGTGAAGGTGATTCTTGCTATAGGGTGAAGGTGATGCTTGCTATAGGGTGAAGGTGATGCTTGCTATAGGGTGAAGGTGATGCTTGCTATAGGGTGAAGGTGATGCTTGCTATAGGGTGAAGGTGATGCTTGCTATAGGGTGAAGGTGATGCTTGCTATAGGGTGAAGGTGATGCTTGCTATAGGGTGATGCTTGCTATATGGTGATGCTTGCTATATGGTGATGCTTGCTATATGGTGATGCTTGCTATATGGTGATGCTTGCTATATGGTGATGCTTGCTATATGGTGAAGGTGATGCTTGCTATATGGTGAAGGTGATGCTTGCTATATGGTGAAGGTGATGCTTGCTATATGGTGAAGGTGATGCTTGCTATATGGTGAAGGTGATGCTTGCTATATGTTGAAGGTGATGCTTGCTATATGGTGAAGGTGATGCTTGCTATATGGTGAAGGTGATGCTTGCTACATGGTGAAGGTGATGCTTGCTACATGGTGAAGGTGATGCTTGCTACATGGTGAAGGTGATGCGTGCTACATGGTGAAGGTGATGCTTGCTACATGGTGAAGGTGATGCTTGCTACATGGTGAAGGTGATGCTTGCTACATGGTGAAGGTGATGCTTGCTATATGGTGAAGGTGATGCTTGCTATATGGTGAAGGTGATGCTTGCTATATGTTCAAGGTGATGCTTGCTATATGATGAAGGTGATGCTTGCTACATGGTGAAGGTGATGCTTGCTACATGGTGAAGGTGATGCTTGCTACATGGTGAAGGTGATGCTTGCTACATGGTGAAGGTGATGCTTGCTACATGGTGAAGGTGATGCGGGCTACATGGTGAAGGTGATGCTTGCTACATGGTGAAGGTGATGCTTGCTACATGGTGAAGGTGATGCTTGCTACATGGTGAAGGTGATGCTTGCTACATGGTGAAGGTGATGCTTGCTATATGGTGAAGGTGATGCTTGCTATATGGTGAAGGTGATGCTTGCTACATGGTGAAGGGGATGCTTGCTACATGGTGAAGGTGATGCTTGCTACATGGTGAAGGTGATGCTTGCTACATGGTGAAGGTGGTGCTTGCTACATGGTGAAGGTGGTGCTTGCTACATGGTGAAGGTGGTGCTTGCTACATGGTGAAGGTGGTGCTTGCTACATGGTGAAGGTGGTGCTTGCTACATGGTGAAGGTGGTGCTTGCTACATGGTGAAGGTGGTGCTTCCTACATGGTGAAGGTGGTGCTTCCCACATGGTGAAGGTGGTGCTTGCTACATGGTGAAGGTGGTGCTTGCTACATGGTGAAGGTGGTGCTTGCTACATGGTGAAGGTGGTGCTTGCTACATGGTGAAGGTGGTGCTTGCTACATGGTGAAGGTGGTGCTTGCTACATGGTGAAGGTGGTGCTTGCTACATGGTGAAGGTGGTGCTTGCTACATTGTGAATGTGGTGCTTGCTACATGGTGAAGGTGGTGCTTGCTATATGGTGAAGGTGGTGCTTGCTACATGGTGAAGGTGGTGCTTGCTACATGGTGAAGGTGGTGCTTGCTACATGGTGAAGGTGGTGCTTGCTACATGGTGAAGGTGGTGCTTGCTACATGGTGAAGGTGGTGCTTGCTACATGGTGAAGGTGGTGCTTGCTACATGGTGAAGGTGATGCTTGCTATAGGGTGAAGGTGATGCTTGCTATAGGGTGAAGGTGATGCTTGCTATAGTGTGAAGGTGATGCTTGCTATAGGGTGAAGGTGATGCTTGCTATAGGGTGAAGGTGATGCTTGCTATAGGTTGAAGGTGATGCTTGCTATAGGTTGAAGGTGATGCTTGCTATAGGGTGAAGGTGATGCTTGCTATAGGGTGAAGGTGATGCTTGCTATAGGGTGAAGGTGATGCTTGCTATAGGGTGAAGGTGATGCTTGCTATAGGGTGAAGGTGATGCTTGCTATAGGGTGAAGGTGATGCTTGCTATAGGGTGAAGGTGATGCTTGCTATAGGGTGAAGGTGATGCTTGCTATAGGGTGAAGGTGATGCTTGCTATAGGGTGAAGGTGATGCTTGCTATAGGGTGAAGGTGATGCTTGCTATAGGGTGAAGGTGATGCTTGCTATAGGGTGAAGGTGATGCTTGCTATAGGGTGAAGGTGATGCTTGCTATAGGGTGAAGGTGATGCTTGCTATAGGGTGAAGGTGATGCTTGCTATAGGATGAAGGTGATGCTTGCTATAGGGTGAAGGTGATGCTTGCTATAGGGTGAAGGTGATGCTTGCTATAGGGTGAAGGTGATGCTTGCTATAGGGTGAAGGTGATGCTTGCTATAGGGTGAAGGTGATGCTTGCTATAGGGTGAAGGTGATGCTTGCTATAGGGTGAAGGTGATGCTTGCTATAGGGTGAAGGTGATGCTTGCTATAGGGTGAAGGTGATGCTTGCTACATGGTGAAGGTGATGCTTGCTACATGGTGAAGGTGATGCTTGCTACATGGTGAAGGTGATGCTTGCTACATGGTGAAGGTGATGCTTGCTACATGGTGAAGGTGATGCTTGCTACATGGTGAAGGTGATGCTTGCTACATGGTGAAGGTGATGCTTGCTACATGGTGAAGGTGATGCTTGCTACATGGTGAAGGTGGTGCTTGCTACATGGTGAAGGCGATGCTTGCTACATGGTGAAGGCGATGCTTGCTACATGGTGAAGGCGATGCTTGCTACATGGTGAAGGCGATGCTTGCTACATGGTGAAGGTGATGCTTGCTACATGGTGAATGTGATGCTTGCTACATGGCGAAGGTGATGCTTGCTACATGGCGAAGGTGGTGCTTGCTACATGGTGAAGGTGAGGCTTGCTACATGGTGAAGGTGATGCTTGCTACATGGTGAAGGTGGTGCTTGCTACATGGTGAAGGCGATGCTTGCTACATGGTGAAGGCGATGGTTGCTACATGGTGAAGGCGATGCTTGCTACATGGTGCAGGTGGTGCTTGCTACATGGTGAAGGTGGTGCTTGCTACATGGTGAAGGTGATGCTTGCTACATGGTGAAGGTGATGCTTGCTACATGGTGAAGGTGATGCTTGCTACATGGTGAAGGTGATGCTTGCTACATGGTGAAGGTGATGCTTGCTACATGGTGAAGGTGATGCGGGCTACATGGTGAAGGTGATGCTTGCTACATGGTGAAGGTGATGCTTGCTACATGGTGAAGGTGATGCTTGCTACATGGTGAAGGTGATGCTTGCTACATGGTGAAGGTGATGCTTGCTATATGGTGAAGGTGATGCTTGCTATATGGTGAAGGTGATGCTTGCTACATGGTGAAGGGGATGCTTGCTACATGGTGAAGGTGATGCTTGCTACATGGTGAAGGTGATGCTTGCTACATGGTGAAGGTGGTGCTTGCTACATGGTGAAGGTGGTGCTTGCTACATGGTGAAGGTGGTGCTTGCTACATGGTGAAGGTGGTGCTTGCTACATGGTGAAGGTGGTGCTTGCTACATGGTGAAGGTGGTGCTTGCTACATGGTGAAGGTGGTGCTTCCTACATGGTGAAGGTGGTGCTTCCCACATGGTGAAGGTGGTGCTTGCTACATGGTGAAGGTGGTGCTTGCTACATGGTGAAGGTGGTGCTTGCTACATGGTGAAGGTGGTGCTTGCTACATGGTGAAGGTGGTGCTTGCTACATGGTGAAGGTGGTGCTTGCTACATGGTGAAGGTGGTGCTTGCTACATGGTGAAGGTGGTGCTTGCTACATTGTGAATGTGGTGCTTGCTACATGGTGAAGGTGGTGCTTGCTATATGGTGAAGGTGGTGCTTGCTACATGGTGAAGGTGGTGCTTGCTACATGGTGAAGGTGGTGCTTGCTACATGGTGAAGGTGGTGCTTGCTACATGGTGAAGGTGGTGCTTGCTACATGGTGAAGGTGGTGCTTGCTACATGGTGAAGGTGGTGCTTGCTACATGGTGAAGGTGATGCTTGCTATAGGGTGAAGGTGATGCTTGCTATAGGGTGAAGGTGATGCTTGCTATAGTGTGAAGGTGATGCTTGCTATAGGGTGAAGGTGATGCTTGCTATAGGGTGAAGGTGATGCTTGCTATAGGTTGAAGGTGATGCTTGCTATAGGTTGAAGGTGATGCTTGCTATAGGGTGAAGGTGATGCTTGCTATAGGGTGAAGGTGATGCTTGCTATAGGGTGAAGGTGATGCTTGCTATAGGGTGAAGGTGATGCTTGCTATAGGGTGAAGGTGATGCTTGCTATAGGGTGAAGGTGATGCTTGCTATAGGGTGAAGGTGATGCTTGCTATAGGGTGAAGGTGATGCTTGCTATAGGGTGAAGGTGATGCTTGCTATAGGGTGAAGGTGATGCTTGCTATAGGGTGAAGGTGATGCTTGCTATAGGGTGAAGGTGATGCTTGCTATAGGGTGAAGGTGATGCTTGCTATAGGGTGAAGGTGATGCTTGCTATAGGGTGAAGGTGATGCTTGCTATAGGGTGAAGGTGATGCTTGCTATAGGATGAAGGTGATGCTTGCTATAGGGTGAAGGTGATGCTTGCTATAGGGTGAAGGTGATGCTTGCTATAGGGTGAAGGTGATGCTTGCTATAGGGTGAAGGTGATGCTTGCTATAGGGTGAAGGTGATGCTTGCTATAGGGTGAAGGTGATGCTTGCTATAGGGTGAAGGTGATGCTTGCTATAGGGTGAAGGTGATGCTTGCTATAGGGTGAAGGTGATGCTTGCTACATGGTGAAGGTGATGCTTGCTACATGGTGAAGGTGATGCTTGCTACATGGTGAAGGTGATGCTTGCTACATGGTGAAGGTGATGCTTGCTACATGGTGAAGGTGATGCTTGCTACATGGTGAAGGTGATGCTTGCTACATGGTGAAGGTGATGCTTGCTACATGGTGAAGGTGATGCTTGCTACATGGTGAAGGTGGTGCTTGCTACATGGTGAAGGCGATGCTTGCTACATGGTGAAGGCGATGCTTGCTACATGGTGAAGGCGATGCTTGCTACATGGTGAAGGCGATGCTTGCTACATGGTGAAGGTGATGCTTGCTACATGGTGAATGTGATGCTTGCTACATGGCGAAGGTGATGCTTGCTACATGGCGAAGGTGGTGCTTGCTACATGGTGAAGGTGAGGCTTGCTACATGGTGAAGGTGATGCTTGCTACATGGTGAAGGTGGTGCTTGCTACATGGTGAAGGCGATGCTTGCTACATGGTGAAGGCGATGGTTGCTACATGGTGAAGGCGATGCTTGCTACATGGTGCAGGTGGTGCTTGCTACATGGTGAAGGTGGTGCTTGCTACATGGTGAAGGTGGTGCTTGCTACATGGTGAAGGTGGTGCTTGCTACATGGTGAAGGTGGTGCTTGCTACATGGTGAAGGTGGTGCTTCCTACATGGTGAAGGTGGTGCTTGCTACATGGTGAAGGTGGTGCTTGCTACATGGTGAAGGTGGTGCTTGCTACATGGTGAAGGTGGTGCTTGCTACATGGTGAAGTTGGTGCTTGCTACATGGTGAAGGTGGTGCTTGCTACATGGTGAAGGTGGTGCTTGCTACATGGTGAAGGTGGTGCTTGCTACATGGTGAAGGTGGTGCTTGCTACATGGTGAAGGTGGTGCTTGCTACATGGTGAAGGTGATGCTTGCTACATGGTGAAGGTGATGCTTGCTACACGGTGAAGGTGATGCTTGCTGCATGGTGAAGGTGATGCTTGCTGCATGGTGAAGGTGATGCTTGCTACATGGTGAAGGTGATGCTTGCTACATGGTGAAGGCGATGCTTGCTACATGGTGAAGGCGATGCTTGCTACATGGTGAAGGCGATGCTTGCTACATGGTGAAGGCGATGCTTGCTACATGGTGAAGGCGATGCTTGCTACATGGTGAAGGCGATGCTTGCTACATGGTGAAGGCGATGCTTGCTACATGGTGAAGGTGGTGCTTGCTACATGGTGAAGGTGGTGCTTGCTACATGGTGAAGGTGGTGCTTGCTACATGGTGAAGGTGGTGCTTGCTACATAGTGAAGGTGGTGCTTGCTACATAGTGAAGGTGGTGCTTGCTACATGGTGAAGGTGGTGCTTGCTACATGGTGAAGGTGGTGCTTGCTACATGGTGAAGGTGGTGCTTCCTACATGGTGAAGGTGGTGCTTGCTACATGGTGAAGGTGGTGCTTGCTACATGGTGAAGGTGGTGCTTGCTACATGGTGAAGGTGGTGCTTGCTACATGGTGAAGGTGATGCTTGCTACACAGTGAAGGTGATGCTTGCTACACGGTGAAGGTGATGCTTGCTACACGGTGAAGGTGATGCTTGCTACACGGTGAAGGTGATGCTTGCTACATGGTGAAGGTGATGCTTGCTACATGGTGAAGGTGGTGCTTGCTACATGGTGAAGGTGGTGCTTCCTACATGGTGAAGGCGATGCTTGCTACATGGTGAAGGCGATGCTTGCTACATGGTGAAGGCGATGCTTGCTACATGGTGAAGGCGATGCTTGCTACATGGTGAAGGCGATGCTTGCTACATGGTGAAGGTGATGCTTGCTACATGGTGGTGCTTGCTACATGGTGGTGCTTGCTACATGGTGGTGCTTGCTACATGGTGAAGGTGGTGCTTGCTACATGGTGAAGGTGGTGCTTGCTACATGGTGAAGGTGGTGCTTGCTACATGGTGAAGGTGGTGCTTGCTACATGGTGAAGGCGATGCTTGCTACATGGTGAAGGCGATGCTTGCTACATGGTGAAGGTGGTGCTTGCTACATGGTGAAGGTGGTGCTTGCTACATGGTGAAGGTGGTGCTTCCTACATGGTGAAGGTGGTGCTTCCTACATGGTGAAGGTGGTGCTTGCTACATGGTGAAGGTGGTGCTTGCTACATGGTGAAGGTGGTGCTTGCTACATGGTGAAGGTGGTGCTTGCTACACGGTGAAGGTGATGCTTGCTACACGGTGAAGGTGATGCTTGCTACATGGTGAAGGTGATGCTTGCTACATGGTGAAGGTGATGCTTGCTACATGGTGAAGGTGGTGCTTGCTACATGGTGAAGGTGGTGCTTCCTACATGGTGAAGGCGATGCTTGCTACATGGTGAAGGCGATGCTTGCTACATGGTGAAGGTGGTGCTTGCTACATGGTGAAGGTGGTGCTTGCTACATGGTGAAGGTGGTGCTTGCTACATGGTGAAGGTGGTGCTTGCTACATGGTGAAGGTGGTGTTTGCTACATGGTGAAGGTGGTGCTTGGTACATGGTGAAGGTGGTGCTTGCTACATGGTGAAGGTGGTGCTTGCTACATGGTGAAGGTGGTGCTTGCTACATGGTGAAGGTGGTGCTTGCTACATGGTGAAGGTGATGCTTGCTACATGGTGAAGGTGATGCTTGCTATAGGGTGAAGGTGATGCTTGCTATAGGGTGAAGGTGATGCTTGCTATAGGGTGAAGGTGATGCTTGCTATAGGTTGAAGGTGATGCTTGCTATAGGGTGAAGGTGATGCTTGCTATAGGGTGAAGGTCATGCTTGCTATAGGGTGAAGGTCATGCTTGCTATAGGGTGAAGGTGATGCTTGCTATAGGGTGAAGGTGATGCTTGCTATAGGGTGAAGGTGATGCTTGCTATAGGGTGAAGGTGATGCTTGCTATAGGGTGAAGGTGATGCTTGCTATAGGGTGAAGGTGATGCTTGCTATAGGGTGAAGGTGATGCTTGCTATAGGGTGAAGGTGATGCTTGCTATAGGGTGAAGGTGATGCTTGCTATAGGGTGAAGGTGATGCTTGCTATAGGGTGAAGGTGATGCTTGCTATAGGGTGAAGGTGATGCTTGCTATAGGGTGAAGGTGATGCTTGCTATAGGGTGAAGGTGATGCTTGCTATAGGGTGAAGGTGATGCTTGCTATAGGGTGAAGGTGATGCTGCTATAGGGTGAAGGTGATGCTTTCTATAGGGTGAAGGTGATGCTTGCTATAGGGTGAAGGTGATGCTTGCTATAGGGTGAAGGTGATGCTTGCTATAGGGTGAAGGTGATGCTTGCTATAGGGTGAAGGTGATGCTTGCTATACGGTGAAGGTGATGCTTGCTATAGGGTGAAGGTGATGCTTGCTATAGGGTGAAGGTGATGCTTGCTAAATGGTGAAGGTGATGCTTGCTACATGGTGAAGGTGATGCTTGCTACATGGTGAAGGTGATGCTTGCTACATGGTGAAGGTGATGCTTGCTACATGGTGAAGGTGATGCTTGCTACATGGTGAAGGTGATGCTTGCTACATGGTGAAGGTGATGCTTGCTACATGGTGAAGGTGGTGCTTGGTACATGGTGAAGGTGGTGCTTGCTGCATGGTGAAATTGGTGCTTGCTACATGGTGAAGGTGGTGCTTGCTACATGGTGAAGGTGGTGCTTGCTACATGGTGAAGGTGATGCTTGCTATAGGGTGAAGGTGATGCTTGCTGAAGGTGATGCTTGCTGAAGGTGATGCTTGCTGAAGGTGATGCTTGCTGAAGGTGATGCTTGCTGAAGGCGATGCTTGCTGAAGGCGATGCTTGCTGAAGGTGATGCTTGCTGAAGGTGATGTTGCTGAAGGTGATGCTTGCTGAAGGTGATGCTTGCTATATGGTGATGCTTGCTATATGGTGATGCCTGCTATATGGTGATGCTTGCTATATGGTGATGCTTGCTATATGGTGATGCTTGCTATATGGTGATGCTTGCTATATGGTGAAGGCGATGCTTGCTATATGGTGAAGGTGATGCTTGCTATATGGTGAAGGTGATGCTTGCTATATGGTGAAGGTGATGCTTGCTATATGGTGAAGGTGATGCTTGCTATATGGTGAAGGTGATGCTTGCTATATGGTCAAAGTGATGCTTGCTATATGTTGAAGGTGATGCTTGCTATATGGTGAAGGTGATGCTTGCTATATGGTGAAGGTGATGCTTGCTACATGGTGAAGGTGATGCTTGCTACATGGTGAAGGTGATGCTTGCTACATGGTGAAGGTGATGCTTGCTACATGGTGAAGGTGATGCTTGCTATATGGTGAAGGTGATGCTTGCTATATGGTGAAGGTGATGCTTGCTATATGGTGAAGGTGATGCTTGCTATATGGTGAAGGTGATGCTTGCTACATGGTGAAGGTGATGCTTGCTACATGGTGAAGGTGATGCTTGCTACATGGTGAAGGTGGTGCTTCCTACATGGTGAAGGCGATGCTTGCTACATGGTGAAGGCGATGCTTGCTACATGGTGAAGGCGATGCTTGCTACATGGTGAAGGCGATGCTTGCTACATGGTGAAGGTGGTGCTTGCTACATGGTGAAGGTGGTGCTTTCTGCATGGTGAAGGTGTTGCTTGCTACATGGTGAAGGTGGTGCTTGCTACATGGTGAAGGTGGTGCTTGCTACATGGTGAAGGTGGTGCTTGGTACATGGTGAAGGTGGTGCTTGCTACATGGTGAAATTGGTGCTTGCTACATGGTGAAGGTGGTGCTTGCTACATGGTGAAGGTGGTGCTTGCTACATGGTGAAGGTGATGCTTGCTATAGGGTGAAGGTGATGCTTGCTATAGGGTGAAGGTGATGCTTGCTATAGGGTGAAGGTGATGCTTGCTATAGGGTGAAGGTGATGCTTGCTATAGGGTGAAGGTGATGCTTGCTATAGGGTGAAGGTGATGCTTGCTATAGGGTGAAGGTGATGCTTGCTATAGGGTGAAGGTGATGCTTGCTATAGGGTGAAGGTGATGCTTGCTATAGGGTGAAGGTGATGCTTGCTATAGGGTGAAGGTGATGCTTGCTATAGGGTGATGGTGATGCTTGCTATAGGGTGAAGGTGATGCTTGCTATAGGGTGAAGTTGATGCTTGCTATAGGGTGAAGGTGATGCTTGCTATAGGGTGAAGGTGATGCTTGCTATAGGATGAAGGTGATGCTTGCTATAGGGTGAAGGTGATGCTTGCTATAGGGTGAAGGTGATGCTTGCTATAGGGTGAAGGTGATGCTTGCTATAGGGTGAAGGTGATGCTTGCTATAGGTTGAAGGTGATGCTTGCTATAGGTTGAAGGTGATGCTTGCTATAGGGTGAAGGTGATGCTTGCTATAGGGTGAAGGTGATGCTTGCTATAGGGTGAAGGTGATGCTTGCTATAGGGTGAAGGTGATGCTTGCTATAGGGTGAAGGTGATGCTTGCTATAGGGTGAAGGTGATGCTTGCTATAGGGTGAAGGTGATGCTTGCTATAGGGTGAAGGTGATGCTTGCTATAGGGTGAAGGTGATGCTTGCTATAGGGTGAAGGTGATGCTTGCTATAGGGTGAAGGTGATGCTTGCTATAGGGTGAAGGTGATGCTTGCTATAGGGTGAAGGTGATGCTTGCTATAGGGTGAAGGTGATGCTTGCTATAGGGTGAAGGTGATGCTTGCTATAGGGTGAAGGTGATGCTTGCTATAGGGTGAAGGTGATGCTTGCTATAGGGTGAAGGTGATGCTTGCTATAGGGTGAAGGTGATGCTTGCTATAGGGTGAAGGTGATGCTTGCTATAGGGTGAAGGTGATGCTTGCTATAGGGTGAAGGTGATGCTTGCTATAGGGTGAAGGTGATGCTTGCTATAGGGTGAAGGTGATGCTTGCTATAGGGTGAAGGTGATGCTTGCTATAGGGTGAAGGTGATTCTTGCTATAGGGTGAAGGTGATGCTTGCTATAGGGTGAAGGTGATGCTTGCTATAGGGTGAAGGTGATGCTTGCTATAGGGTGAAGGTGATGCTTGCTATAGGGTGAAGGTGATGCTTGCTATAGGGTGAAGGTGATGCTTGCTATAGGGTGAAGGTGATGCTTGCTATAGGGTGAAGGTGATGCTTGCTATAGGGTGAAGGTGATGCTTGCTACATGGTGAAGGTGATGCTTGCTACATGGTGAAGGTGATGCTTGCTACATGGTGAAGGTGATGCTTGCTATAGGGTGAAGGTGATGCTTGCTGAAGGTGATGCTTGCTGAAGGTGATGCTTGCTGAAGGTGATGCTTGCTGAAGGTGATGCTTGCTGAAGGTGATGCTTGCTGAAGGTGATGCTTGCTGAAGGCGATGCTTGCTGAAGGCGATGCTTGCTGAAGGCGATGCTTGCTGAAGGTGATGCTTGCTGAAGGTGATGTTGCTGAAGGTGATGCTTGCTGAAGGTGATGCTTGCTATATGGTGATGCTTGCTATATGGTGATGCCTGCTATATGGTGATGCTTGCTATATGGTGATGCTTGCTATATGGTGATGCTTGCTATATGGTGATGCTTGCTATATGGTGATGCTTGCTATATGGTGAAGGTGATGCTTGCTATATGGTGAAGGTGATGCTTGCTATATGGTGAAGGTGATGCTTGCTATATGGTGAAGGTGATGCTTGCTATATGGTGAAGGTGATGCTTGCTATATGGTGAAGGTGATGCTTGCTATATGGTGAAGGTGATGCTTGCTATATGTTGAAGGTGATGCTTGCTATATGGTGAAGGTGATGCTTGCTATATGGTGAAGGTGATGCTTGCTACATGGTGAAGGTGATGCTTGCTACATGGTGAAGGTGATGCTTGCTACATGGTGAAGGTGATGCTTGCTACATGGTGAAGGTGATGCGTGCTACATGGTGAAGGTGATGCTTGCTACATGGTGAAGGTGATGCTTGCTACATGGTGAAGGTGATGCTTGCTATATGGTGAAGGTGATGCTTGCTATATGGTGAAGGTGATGCTTGCTATATGGTGAAGGTGATGCTTGCTATATGTTGAAGGTGATGCTTGCTATATGATGAAGGTGATGCTTGCTACATGGTGAAGGTGATGCTTGCTACATGGTGAAGGTGATGCTTGCTACATGGTGAAGGTGGTGCTTGCTACATTGTGAATGTGGTGCTTGCTACATGGTGAAGGTGGTGCTTGCTACATGGTGAAGGTGGTGCTTGCTACATGGTGAAGGTGGTGCTTGCTACATGGTGAAGGTGGTGCTTGCTACATGGTGAAGGTGGTGCTTGCTACATGGTGAAGGTGGTGCTTGCTACATGGTGAAGGTGGTGCTTGCTACATGGTGAAGGTGGTGCTTGCTACATGGTGAAGGTGATGCTTGCTATAGGGTGAAGGTGATGCTTGCTATAGGGTGAAGGTGATGCTTGCTATAGGGTGAAGGTGATGCTTGCTACATGGTGAAGGCGATGCTTGCTACATGGTGAAGACAATGCTTGCTACATGGTGAAGGCGATGCTTGCTACATGGTGAAGGCGATGCTTGCTACATGGTGAAGGCGATGCTTGCTACATGGTGAAGGCGATGCTTGCTACATGGTGAAGGTGGTGCTTGCTACATGGTGAAGGTTGTGCTTGCTACATGGTGAAGGTGATGCTTGCTACATGGTGAAGGTGATGCTTGCTACATGGTGAAGGTGATGCTTCCTACATGGTGAAGGTGGTGCTTGCTACATGGTGAAGGTGGTGCTTGCTACATGGTGAAGGTGGTGCTTGCTACATGGTGAATTTGGTGCTTGCTACATGGTGAAGGTGGTGCTTGCTACATGGTGAAGGTGGTGCTTGCTACAGGGTGAAGGTGGTGCTTGCTACATGGTGAAGGTGGTGCTTGCTACATGGTGAAGGTGGTGCTTGCTACACGGTGAAGGTGATGCTTGCTACATGGTGAAGGTGATGCTTGCTACATGGTGAAGGTGATGCTTGCTACATGGTGAAGGTGATGCTTGCTACATGGTGAAGGTGATGCTTGCTACATGGTGAAGGTGATGCTTGCTACATGGTGAAGGTGATGCTTGCTACATGGTGAAGGTGATGCTTGCTACATGGTGAAGGTGATGCTTGCTACATGGTGAAGGTGATGCTTGCTACATGGTGAAGGTGATGCTTGCTACATGGTGAAGGCGATGCTTGCTACATGGTGAAGGCGATGCTTGCTACATGGTGAAGGCGATGCTTGCTACATGGTGAAGGCGATGCTTGCTACATGGTGAAGGCGATGCTTGCTACATGGTGAAGGCGATGCTTGCTACATGGTGAAGGCGAAGCTTGCTACATGGTGAAGGCGATGCTTGCTACATGGTGAAGGCGATGCTTGCTACATGGTGAAGGCGATGCTTGCTACATGGTGAAGGCGATGCTTGCTACATGGTGAAGGTGATGCTTGCTACATGGTGAAGGTGATGCTTGCTACATGGTGAAGGTGATGCTTGCTACATGGTGAAGGTGATGCTTGCTACATGGTGAAGGTGGTGCTTGCTACATGGTGAAGGTGGTGCTTGCTACATGGTGAAGGTGGTGCTTGCTACATGGTGGAGGTGGTGCTTGCTACATGGTGAAGGTGATGCTTGCTACATATTGAAGGTGATGCTAGCTACACGGTGAAGGTGATGCTTGCTACATGGTGAAGGTGGTGCTTGCTACACGGTGAAGGTGATGCTTGCTACATGGTGAAGGTGATGCTTGCTACATGGTGAAGGTGATGCTTGCTACATGGTGAAGGTGATGCTTGCTACATGGTGAAGGTGATGCTTGCTACATGGTGAAGGTGATGCTTGTTACATGGTGAAGGCGATGCTTGCTACATGGTGAAGGCGATGCTTGCTACATGGTGAAGGTGATGCTTGCTACATGGTGAAGGTGATGCTTGCTACATGGTGAAGGTGGTGCTTGCTACATGGTGAAGGCGATGCTTGCTACATGGTGAAGGCGATGCTTGCTACATGGTGAAGGCGATGCTTGCTACATGGTGAATGCGATGCTTGCTACATGGTGAAGGCGATGCTTGCTACATGGTGAAGGTGATGCTTGCTACATGGTGAAGGTGATGCTTGCTACATGGCGAAGGTGATGCTTGCTACATGGTGAAGGTGGTGCTTGCTACACGGTGAAGGTGATGCTTGCTACATGGTGAAGGTGATGCTTGCTACATGGTGAAGGTGATGCTTGCTACATGGTGAAGGTGATGCTTGCTACATGGTGAAGGTGATGCTTGCTACATGGTGAAGGTGATGCTTGCTACATGGTGAAGGTGATGCTTGCTACATGGTGAAGGTGATGCTTGCTACATGGTGAAGGTGATGCTTTCTCATGGTGAAGGCGATGCTTGCTACATGGTGAAGGTGATGCTTGCTACACGGTGAAGGTGATGCTTGCTACATGGTGAAGGTGATGCTTGCTACATGGTGAAGGTGATGCTTGCTACATGGTGAAGGTGATACTTGCTACATGGTGAAGGTGATGCTTGCTACATGGTGAAGGTGATGCTTTCTACATGGTGAAGGCGATGCTTGCTACATGGTGAAGGTGATGCTTGCTACATGGTGAAGGTGATGCTTGCTACATGGTGAAGGTGATGCTTGCTACATGGTGAAGGTGATGCTTGCTACATGGTGAAGGTGGTGCTTGCTACATGGTGAAGGCGATGCTTGCTACATGGTGAAGGCGATGCTTGCTACATGGTGAAGGCGATGCTTGCTACATGGTGAAGGCGATGCTTGCTACATGGTGAAGGCGATGCTTGCTACATGGTGAAGGTGGTGCTTGCTACATGGTGAAGGTGGTGCTTGCTACATGGTGAAGGTGGTGCTTGCTACATGGTGAAGGTGGTGCTTGCTACATGGTGAAGGTGGTGCTTGCTACATGGTGAAGGTGGTGCTTGCTACATGGTGAAGGTGGTGCTTGCTACATGGTGAAGGTGGTGCTTGCTACATTGTGAATGTGGTGCTTGCTACATGGTGAAGGTGGTGCTTGCTACATGGTGAAGGTGTTGCTTGCTACATGGTGAAGGTGGTGCTTGCTACATGGTGAAGGTGGTGCTTGGTACATGGTGAAGGTGGTGCTTGCTACATGGTGAAATTGGTGCTTGCTACATGGTGAAGGTGGTGCTTGCTACATGGTGAAGGTGGTGCTTGCTACATGGTGAAGGTGGTGCTTGATATAGGGTGAAGGGGATGCTTGCTATAGGGTGAAGGTGATGCTTGCTATAGGGTGAAGGTGATGCTTGCTATAGGGTGAAGGTGATGCTTGCTATAGGGTGAAGGTGATGCTTGCTATAGGGTGAAGGTGATGCTTGCTATAGGGTGAAGGTGATGCTTGCTATAGGGTGAAGGTGATGCTTGCTATAGGGTGAAGGTGATGCTTGCTATAGGGTGAAGGTGATGCTTGCTATAGGGTGAAGGTGATGCTTGCTATAGGGTGAAGGTGATGCTTGCTATAGGGTGAAGGTGATGCTTGCTATAGGGTGAAGGTGATGCTTGCTATAGGGTGAAGGTGATGCTTGCTATAGGGTGAAGGTGATGCTTGCTATAGGGTGAAGGTGATGCTTGCTATAGGGTGAAGGTGATGCTTGCTATAGGGTGAAGGTGATGCTTGCTATAGGGTGAAGGTGATGCTTGCTATAGGGTGAAGGTGATGCTTGCTATAGGGTGAAGGTGATGCTTGCTATAGGGTGAAGGTGATGCTTGCTATAGGGTGAAGGTGATGCTTGCTATAGGGTGAAGGTGATGCTTGCTATAGGGTGAAGGTGATGCTTGCTATAGGGTGAAGGTGATGCTTGCTATAGGGTGAAGGTGATGCTTGCTATAGGGTGAAGGTGATGCTTGCTATAGGGTGAAGGTGATGCTTGCTATAGGGTGAAGGTGATGCTTGCTATAGGGTGAAGGTGATGCTTGCTATAGGGTGAAGGTGATGCTTGCTATAGGGTGAAGGTGATGCTTGCTATAGGGTGAAGGTGATGCTTGCTATAGGGTGAAGGGTGATGCTTGCTATAGGGTGAAGGTGATGCTTGCTATAGGGTGAAGGTGATGCTTGCTATAGGGTGAAGGTGATGCTTGCTATAGGGTGAAGGTGATGCTTGCTATAGGGTGAAGGTGATGCTTGCTATAGGGTGAAGGTGATGCTTGCTATAGGGTGAAGGTGATGCTTGCTATAGGGTGAAGGTGATGCTTGCTATAGGGTGAAGGTGATGCTTGCTATAGGGTGAAGGTGATGCTTGCTATAGGGTGAAGGTGATGCTTGCTATAGGGTGAAGGTGATGCTTGCTATAGGGTGAAGGTGATGCTTGCTATAGGGTGAAGGTGATGCTTGCTATAGGGTGAAGGTGATGCTTGCTATAGGGTGAAGGTGATGCTTGCTATAGGGTGAAGGTGATGCTTGCTATAGGGTGAAGGTGATGCTTGCTATAGGGTGAAGGTGATGCTTGCTATAGGGTGAAGGTGATGCTTGCTATAGGGTGAAGGTGATGCTTGCTATAGGGTGAAGGTGATGCTTGCTATAGGGTGAAGGTGATGCTTGCTATTAGGGTGAAGGTGATGCTTGCTATAGGGTGAAGGTGATGCTTGCTATAGGGTGAAGGTGATGCTTTGCTATAGGGTGAAGGTGATGCTTGCTATAGGGTGAAGGTGATGCTTGCTATAGGGGTGAAGGTGATGCTTGCTATAGGGTGAAGGTGATGCTTGCTATAGGGTGAAGGTGATGCTTGCTATAGGGTGAAGGTGATGCTTGCTATAGGGTGAAAGTGATGCTTGCTATTGAAAGTGATGCTTGCTATAGGGTGAAGGTGATGCTTGCTATAGGATGAAGGTGATGCTTGCTATAGGGTGAAGGTGATTCTTGCTATAGGGTGAAGGTGATGCTTGCTATAGGGTGAAGGTGATGCTTGCTACATGGTGAAGGTGATGCTTGCTACATGGTGAAGGTGATGCTTGCTACATGGTGAAGGTGATGCTTGCTACATGGTGAAGGTGATGCTTGCTACATGGTGAAGGTGATGCTTGCTACATGGTGAAGGTGATGCTTGCTACATGGTGAAGGTGATGCTTGCTACATGGTGAAGGTGATGCTTGCTACATGGTGAAGGTGATGCTTGCTACATGGTGAAGGTGATGCTTGCTACATGGTGAAGGTGATGCTTGCTACATGGTGAAGGTGATGCTTGCTATAGGGTGAAGGTGATGCTTGCTATAGGGTGAAGGTGATGCTTGCTGAAGGTGATGCTTGCTGAAGGTGATGCTTGCTGAAGGTGATGCTTGCTGAAGGCGATGCTTGCTGAAGGCGATGCTTGCTGAAGGCGATGCTTGCTGAAGGTGATGTTGCTGAAGGTGATGCTTGCTGAAGGTGATGCTTGCTATATGGTGATGCTTGCTATATGGTGATGCTTGCTCTATGGTGATGCTTGCTATATGGTGATGCTTGCTATATGGTGATGCTTGCTATATGGTGATGCTTGCTATATGGTGATGCTTGCTATATGTTGATGCTTGCTATATGGTGATGATTGCTATATGGTGAAGGTGATGCTTGCTATATGGTGAAGGTGATGCTTGCTATATGGTGAAGGTGATGCTTGCTATATGGTGAAGGTGATGCTTGCTATATGGTGAAGGTGATGCTTGCTATATGGTGAAGGTGATGCTTGCTATATGGTGAAGGTGATGCTTGCTATATGGTGAAGGTGATGCTTGCTACATGGTGAAGGTGATGCTTGCTACATGGTGAAGGTGATGCTTGCTACATGGTGAAGGTGATGCTTGCTACATGGTGAAGGTGATGCTTGCTACATGGTGAAGGTGATGCTTGCTACATGGTGAAGGTGGTGCTTGCTACATGGTGAAGGTGGTGCTTGCTACATGGTGAAGGTGGTGCTTGCTACATGGTGAAGGTGGTGCTTGCTACATGGTGAAGGTGGTGCTTGCTACATGGTGAAGGTGGTGCTTGCTACATGGTGAAGGTGGTGCTTGCTACATGGTGAAGGTGGTGCTTGCTACATGGTGAAGGTGGTGCTTGCTACATTGTGAATGTGGTGCTTGCTACATGGTGAAGGTGGTGCTTGCTACATGGTGAAGGTGGTGCTTGCTACATGGTGAAGGTGGTGCTTGCTATATGGTGAAGGCGATGCTTGCTACATGGTGAAGGCGATGCTTGCTACATGGTGAAGGCGATGCTTGCTACATGGTGAAGGCGATGCTTGCTACATGGTGAAGGTGATGCTTGCTACATGGTGAAGGTGATGCTTGCTACATGGTGAAGGCGATGCTTGCTACATGGTGAAGGCGATGCTTGCTACATGGTGAAGGCGATGCTTGCTACATGGTGAAGGCGATGCTTGCTACATGGTGAAGGCGATGCTTGCTACATGGTGAAGGTGGTGCTTGCTACATGGTGAAGGTTGTGCTTGCTACATGGTGAAGGTGATGCTTGCTACATGGTGAAGGTGATGCTTGCTACATGGTGAAGGTGATGCTTCCTACATGGTGAAGGTGGTGCTTGCTACATGGTGAAGGTGGTGCTTGCTACATGGTGTAGGTGGTGCTTGCTACATGGTGAAGGTGGTGCTTGCTACATGGTGAAGGTGGTGCTTGCTACATGGTGAAGGTGGTGCTTGCTACACGGTGAAGGTGGTGCTTGCTACACGGTGAAGGTGATGCTTGCTACACGGTGAAGGTGATGCTTGCTACATGGTGAAGGTGATGCTTGCTACATGGTGAAGGTGATGCTTGCTACATGGTGAAGGTGATGCTTGCTATAGGGTGAAGGTGATGCTTGCTATAGGGTGAAGGTCATGCTTGCTATAGGGTGAAGGTGATGCTTGCTATAGGGTGAAGGTGATGCTTGCTATAGGGTGAAGGTGATGCTTGCTATAGGGTGAAGGTGACGCTTGCTATAGGGTGAAGGTGATGCTTGCTATAGGGTGAAGGTGATGCTTGCTATAGGGTGAAGGTGATGCTTGCTATAGGGTGAAGGTGATGCTTGCTATAGGGTGAAGGTGATGCTTGCTATAGGGTGAAGGTGATTCTTGCTATAGGGTGAAGGTGATTCTTGCTATAGGGTGAAGGTGATGCTTGCTATAGGGTGAAGGTGATGCTTGCTATAGGGTGAAGGTGATGCTTGCTATAGGGTGAAGGTGATGCTTGCTATAGGGTGAAGGTGATGCTTGCTATTGGGTGAAGGTGATGCTTGCTATAGGTTGAAGGTGATGCTTGCTATAGGGTGAAGGTGATGCTTGCTATAGGGTGAAGGTGATGCTTGCTATAGGGTGAAGGTGATGCTTGCTATAGGGTGAAGGTGATGCTTGCTATAGGGTGAAGGTGATGCTTGCTATAGGGTGAAGGTGATGCTTGCTATAGGGTGAAGGTGATGCTTGCTATAGGGTGAAGGTGATGCTTGCTATAGGGTGAAGGTGATGCTTGCTATAGGGTGAAGGTGATGCTTGCTATAGGGTGAAGGTGATGCTTGCTATAGGGTGAAGGTGATGCTTGCTACATGGTGAAGGTGATGCTTGCTACATGGTGAATGTGATGCTTGCTACATGGCGAAGGTGATGCTTGCTACATGGCGAAGGTGGTGCTTGCTACATGGTGAAGGTGAGGCTTGCTACATGGTGAAGGTGATGCTTGCTACATGGTGAAGGTGGTGCTTGCTACATGGTGAAGGCGATGCTTGCTACATGGTGAAGGCGATGGTTGCTACATGGTGAAGGCGATGCTTGCTACATGGTGCAGGTGGTGCTTGCTACATGGTGAAGGTGGTGCTTGCTACATGGTGAAGGTGGTGCTTGCTACATGGTGAAGGTGATGCTTGCTACATGGTGAAGGTGATGCTTGCTACATGGTGAAGGTGATGCTTGCTACATGGTGAAGGTGATGCTTGCTACATGGTGAAGGTGATGCTTGCTACATGGTGAAGGTGATGCTTGCTACATGGTGAAGGTGATGCTTGCTACATGGTGAAGGTGATGCTTGCTACATGGTGAAGGCGATGCTTGCTACATGGTGAAGGCGATGCTTGCTACATGGTGAAGGCGATGCTTGCTACATGGTGAAGGCGATGCTTGCTACATGGTGAAGGTGGTGCTTGCTACATTGTGAATGTGGTGCTTGCTACATGGTGAAGGTGGTGCTTGCTACATGGTGAAGGTGGTGCTTGCTACATGGTGAAGGTGGTGCTTGCTACATGGTGAAGGTGGTGCTTGCTACATGGTGAAGGTGGTGCTTGCTACATGGTGAAGGTGGTGCTTGCTACATGGTGAAGGTGGTGCTTGCTACATGGTGAAGGTGATGCTTGCTATAGGGTGAAGGTGATGCTTGCTATAGGGTGAAGGTGATGCTTGCTATAGGGTGAAGGTGATGCTTGCTATAGGGTGAAGGTGATGCTTGCTATAGGGTGAAGGTGATGCTTGCTATAGGGTGAAGGTCATGCTTGCTATAGGGTGAAGGTCAAGCTTGCTATAGGGTGAAGGTGATGCTTGCTATAGGGTGAAGGTGATGCTTGCTATAGGGTGAAGGTGATGCTTGCTATAGGGTGAAGGTGATGCTTGCTATAGGGTGAAGGTGATGCTTGCTATAGGGTGAAGGTGATGCTTGCTACATGGTGAAGGTGATGCTTGCTACATGGTGAAGGTGGTGCTTGCTACATGGTGGTGCTTGCTACATGGTGAAGGTGGTGCTTGCTACATGGTGAAGGTGGTGCTTGCTACATGGTGAAGGTGGTGCTTGCTACATGGTGAAGGTGGTGCTTGCTACATGGTGAAGGTGGTGCTTGCTACATGGTGAAGGCGATGCTTGCTACATGGTGAAGGCGATGCTTGCTACATGGTGAAGGCGATGCTTGCTACATGGTGAAGGCGATGCTTGCTACATGGTGAAGGTGGTGCTTGCTACATGGTGAAGGTTGTGCTTGCTACATGGTGAAGGTGATGCTTGCTACATGGTGAAGGTGATGCTTCCTACATGGTGAAGGTGGTGCTTGCTACATGGTGAAGGTGGTGCTTGCTACATGGTGAAGGCGATGCTTGCTACATGGTGAAGGTGGTGCTTGCTACATGGTGAAGGTGGTGCTTGCTACATGGTGAAGGTTGTGCTTGCTACATGGTGAAGGTGATGCTTGCTACATGGTGAAGGTGATGCTTCCTACATGGTGAAGGTGGTGCTTGCTACATGGTGAAGGTGGTGCTTGCTACATGGTGAAGGTGGTGCTTGCTACATGGTGAATTTGGTGCTTGCTACATGGTGAAGGTGGTGCTTGCTACATGGTGAAGGTGGTGCTTGCTACATGGTGAAGGTGGTGCTTGCTACATGGTGAAGGTGGTGCTTGCTACACGGTGAAGGTGATGCTTGCTACATGGTGAAGGTGATGCTTGCTACATGGTGAAGGTGATGCTTGCTACATGGTGAAGGTGATGCTTGCTACATGGTGAAGGTGATGCTTGCTACATGGTGAAGGTGATGCTTGCTACATGGTGAAGGTGATGCTTGCTACATGGTGAAGGTGATGCTTGCTACATGGTGAAGGTGATGCTTGCTACATGGTGAAGGTGATGCTTGCTTCATGGTGAAGGTGATGCTTGCTACATGGTGAAGGCGATGCTTGCTACATGGTGAAGGCGATGCTTGCTACATGGTGAAGGCGATGCTTGCTACATGGTGAAGGCGATGCTTGCTACATGGTGAAGGCGATGCTTGCTACATGGTGAAGGTGGTGCTTGCTACATGGTGAAGGTGGTGCTTGCTACATGGTGAAGGTGGTGCTTGCTACATGGTGAAGGTGGTGCTTGCTACATTGTGAATGTGGTGCTTGCTACATGGTGAAGGTGGTGCTTGCTACATGGTGAAGGTGGTGCTTGCTACATGGTGAAGGTGTTGCTTGCTACATGGTGAAGGTGGTGCTTGCTACATGGTGAAGGTGGTGCTTGGTACATGGTGAAGGTGGTGCTTGCTACATGGTGAAATTGGTGCTTGCTACATGGTGAAGGTGGTGCTTGCTACATGGTGAAGGTGGTGCTTGCTACATGGTGAAGGTGGTGCTTGATATAGGGTGAAGGGGATGCTTGCTATAGGGTGAAGGTGATGCTTGCTATAGGGTGAAGGTGATGCTTGCTATAGGGTGAAGGTGATGCTTGCTATAGGGTGAAGGTGATGCTTGCTATAGGGTGAAGGTGATGCTTGCTATAGGGTGAAGGTCATGCTTGCTATAGGGTGAAGGTGATGCTTGCTATAGGGTGAAGGTGATGCTTGCTATAGGGTGAAGGTGATGCTTGCTATAGGGTGAAGGTGATGCTTGCTATAGGGTGAAGGTGATGCTTGCTATAGGGTGAAGGTGATGCTTGCTATAGGGTGAAGGTGATGCTTGCTATAGGGTGAAGGTGATGCTTGCTATACGGTGAAGGTGATGCTTGCTATAGGGTGAAGGTGATGCTTGCTATAGGGTGAAGGTGATGCTTGCTATAGGGTGAAGGTGATGCTTGCTATAGGGTGAAGGTGATGCTTGCTATAGGGTGAAGGTGATGCTTGCTATAGGGTGAAGGTGATGCTTGCTATAGGGTGAAGGTGATGCTTGCTATAGGGTGAAGGTGATGCTTGCTATAGGGTGAAGGTGATGCTTGCTATAGGGTGAAGGTGATGCTTGCTATAGGGTGAAGGTGATGCTTGCTATAGGGTGAAGGTGATGCTTGCTATTGGGTGAAGGTGATGCTTGCTATAGGTTGAAGGTGATGCTTGCTATAGGGTGAAGGTGATGCTTGCTATAGGGTGAAGGTGATGCTTGCTATAGGGTGAAGGTGATGCTTGCTATAGGGTGAAGGTGATGCTTGCTATAGGGTGAAGGTGGTGCTTGCTACATGGTGAAGGTTGTGCTTGCTACATGGTGAAGGTGATGCTTGCTACATGGTGAAGGTGATGCTTCCTACATGGTGAAGGTGGTGCTTGCTACATGGTGAAGGTGGTGCTTGCTACATGGTGAAGGTGGTGCTTGCTACATGGTGAATTTGGTGCTTGCTACATGGTGAAGGTGGTGCTTGCTACATGGTGAAGGTGGTGCTTGCTACATGGTGAAGGTGGTGCTTGCTACATGGTGAAGGTGGTGCTTGCTACATGGTGAAGGTGGTGCTTGCTACACGGTGAAGGTGATGCTTGCTACATGGTGAAGGTGATGCTTGCTACATGGTGAAGGTGATGCTTGCTACATGGTGAAGGTGATGCTTGCTACATGGTGAAGGTGATGCTTGCTACATGGTGAAGGTGATGCTTGCTACATGGTGAAGGTGATGCTTGCTACATGGTGAAGGTGATGCTTGCTACATGGTGAAGGTGATGCTTGCTACATGGTGAAGGTGATGCTTGCTTCATGGTGAAGGTGATGCTTGCTACATGGTGAAGGCGATGCTTGCTACATGGTGAAGGCGATGCTTGCTACATGGTGAAGGCGATGCTTGCTACATGGTGAAGGCGATGCTTGCTACATGGTGAAGGTGGTGCTTGCTACATGGTGAAGGTGGTGCTTGCTACATGGTGAAGGTGGTGCTTGCTACATGGTGAAGGTGGTGCTTGCTACATTGTGAATGTGGTGCTTGCTACATGGTGAAGGTGGTGCTTGCTACATGGTGAAGGTGGTGCTTGCTACATGGTGAAGGTGTTGCTTGCTACATGGTGAAGGTGGTGCTTGCTACATGGTGAAGGTGGTGCTTGGTACATGGTGAAGGTGGTGCTTGCTACATGGTGAAATTGGTGCTTGCTACATGGTGAAGGTGGTGCTTGCTACATGGTGAAGGTGGTGCTTGCTACATGGTGAAGGTGGTGCTTGATATAGGGTGAAGGGGATGCTTGCTATAGGGTGAAGGTGATGCTTGCTATAGGGTGAAGGTGATGCTTGCTATAGGGTGAAGGTGATGCTTGCTATAGGGTGAAGGTGATGCTTGCTATAGGGTGAAGGTGATGCTTGCTATAGGGTGAAGGTGATGCTTGCTATAGGGTGAAGGTCATGCTTGCTATAGGGTGAAGGTGATGCTTGCTATAGGGTGAAGGTGATGCTTGCTATAGGGTGAAGGTGATGCTTGCTATAGGGTGAAGGTGATGCTTGCTATAGGGTGAAGGTGATGCTTGCTATAGGGTGAAGGTGATGCTTGCTATAGGGTGAAGGTGATGCTTGCTATAGGGTGAAGGTGATGCTTGCTATAGGGTGAAGGTGATGCTTGCTATACGGTGAAGGTGATGCTTGCTATAGGGTGAAGGTGATGCTTGCTATAGGGTGAAGGTGATGCTTGCTATAGGGTGAAGGTGATGCTTGCTATAGGGTGAAGGTGATGCTTGCTATAGGGTGAAGGTGATGCTTGCTATAGGGTGAAGGTGATGCTTGCTATAGGGTGAAGGTGATGCTTGCTATAGGGTGAAGGTGATGCTTGCTATAGGGTGAAGGTGATGCTTGCTATAGGGTGAAGGTGATGCTTGCTATAGGGTGAAGGTGATGCTTGCTATAGGGTGAAGGTGATGCTTGCTATAGGGTGAAGGTGATGCTTGCTATTGGGTGAAGGTGATGCTTGCTATAGGTTGAAGGTGATGCTTGCTATAGGGTGAAGGTGATGCTTGCTATAGGGTGAAGGTGATGCTTGCTATAGGGTGAAGGTGATGCTTGCTATAGGGTGAAGGTGATGCTTGCTATAGGGTGAAGGTGATGCTTGCTATAGGGTGAAGGTGATGCTTGCTATAGGGTGAAGGTGATGCTTGCTATAGGGTGAAGGTGATGCTTGCTATAGGGTGAAGGTGATGCTTGCTATAGGGTGAAGGTGATGCTTGCTATAGGGTGAAGGTGATGCTTGCTATAGGGTGAAGGTGATGCTTGCTATAGGGTGAAGGTGATGCTTGCTATAGGGTGAAGGTGATGCTTGCTATAGGATGAAGGTGATGCTTGCTATAGGGTGAAGGTGATTCTTGCTATAGGGTGAAGGTGATGCTTGCTATAGGGTGAAGGTGATGCTTGCTATAGGGTGAAGGTGATGCTTGCTATAGGGTGAAGGTGATGCTTGCTATAGGGTGAAGGTGATGCTTGCTATAGGGTGAAGGTGATGCTTGCTATAGGGTGAAGGTGATGCTTGCTATAGGGTGAAGGTGATGCTTGCTATAGGGTGAAGGTGATGCTTGCTATAGGTTGAAGGTGATGCTTGCTATAGGGTGAAGGTGATGCTTGCTATAGGGTGAAGGTGATGCTTGCTACATGGTGAAGGTGATGCTTGCTACATGGTGAAGGTGATGCTTGCTACATGGTGAAGGTGATGCTTGCTACATGGTGAAGGTGATGCTTGCTACATGGTGAAGGTGATGCTTGCTACATGGTGAAGGTGATGCTTGCTACATGGTGAAGGTGATGCTTGCTACATGGTGAAGGTGATGCTTGCTACATGGTGAAGGTGATGCTTGCTACATGGTGAAGGTGATGCTTGCTACATGGTGAAGGTGATGCTTGCTACATGGTGAAGGTGATGCTTGCTATAGGGTGAAGGTGATGCTTGCTGAAGGTGATGCTTGCTGAAGGTGATGCTTGCTGAAGGTGATGCTTGCTGAAGGTGATGCTTGCTGAAGGCGATGCTTGCTGAAGGCGATGCTTGCTGAAGGCGATGCTTGCTGAAGGTGATGTTGCTGAAGGTGATGCTTGCTGAAGGTGATGCTTGCTATATGGTGATGCTTGCTATATGGTGATGCTTGCTCTATGGTGATGCTTGCTATATGGTGATGCTTGCTATATGGTGATGCTTGCTATATGGTGATGCTTGCTATATGGTGATGCTTGCTATATGTTGATGCTTGCTATATGGTGATGATTGCTATATGGTGAAGGTGATGCTTGCTATATGGTGAAGGTGATGCTTGCTATATGGTGAAGGTGATGCTTGCTATATGGTGAAGGTGATGCTTGCTATATGGTGAAGGTGATGCTTGCTATATGGTGAAGGTGATGCTTGCTATATGGTGAAGGTGATGCTTGCTATATGGTGAAGGTGATGCTTGCTATATGGTGAAGGTGATGCTTGCTACATGGTGAAGGTGATGCTTGCTACATGGTGAAGGTGATGCTTGCTACATGGTGAAGGTGATGCTTGCTACATGGTGAAGGTGATGCTTGCTACATGGTGAAGGTGATGCTTGCTACATGGTGAAGGTGGTGCTTGCTACATGGTGAAGGTGGTGCTTGCTACATGGTGAAGGTGGTGCTTGCTACATGGTGAAGGTGGTGCTTGCTACATGGTGAAGGTGGTGCTTGCTACATGGTGATGGTGGTGCTTGCTACATGGTGAAGGTGGTGCTTGCTACATGGTGAAGGTGGTGCTTGCTACATGGTGAAGGTGGTGCTTGCTACATTGTGAATGTGGTGCTTGCTACATGGTGAAGGTGGTGCTTGCTACATGGTGAAGGTGGTGCTTGCTACATGGTGAAGGTGGTGCTTGCTATATGGTGAAGGCGATGCTTGCTACATGGTGAAGGCGATGCTTGCTACATGGTGAAGGCGATGCTTGCTACATGGTGAAGGCGATGCTTGCTACATGGTGAAGGTGATGCTTGCTACATGGTGAAGGTGATGCTTGCTACATGGTGAAGGCGATGCTTGCTACATGGTGAAGGCGATGCTTGCTACATGGTGAAGGCGATGCTTGCTACATGGTGAAGGCGATGCTTGCTACATGGTGAAGGCGATGCTTGCTACATGGTGAAGGCGATGCTTGCTACATGGTGAAGGTGGTGCTTGCTACATGGTGAAGGTTGTGCTTGCTACATGGTGAAGGTGATGCTTGCTACATGGTGAAGGTGATGCTTGCTACATGGTGAAGGTGATGCTTCCTACATGGTGAAGGTGGTGCTTGCTACATGGTGAAGGTGGTGCTTGCTACATGGTGTAGGTGGTGCTTGCTACATGGTGAAGGTGGTGCTTGCTACATGGTGAAGGTGGTGCTTGCTACATGGTGAAGGTGGTGCTTGCTACACGGTGAAGGTGGTGCTTGCTACACGGTGAAGGTGGTGCTTGCTACACGGTGAAGGTGATGCTTGCTACACGGTGAAGGTGATGCTTGCTACATGGTGAAGGTGATGCTTGCTACATGGTGAAGGTGATGCTTGCTATAGGGTGAAGGTGATGCTTGCTATAGGGTGAAGGTCATGCTTGCTATAGGGTGAAGGTGATGCTTGCTATAGGGTGAAGGTGATGCTTGCTATAGGGTGAAGGTGATGCTTGCTATAGGGTGAAGGTGATGCTTGCTATAGGGTGAAGGTGATGCTTGCTATAGGGTGAAGGTGATGCTTGCTATAGGGTGAAGGTGATGCTTGCTATAGGGTGAAGGTGATGCTTGCTATAGGGTGAAGGTGATGCTTGCTATAGGGTGAAGGTGATGCTTGCTATAGGGTGAAGGTGATGCTTGCTATAGGGTGAAGGTGATGCTTGCTATAGCGTGAAGGTGATGCTTGCTATAGGGTGAAGGTGATGCTTGCTATAGGGTGAAGGTGATGCTTGCTATAGGGTGAAGGGGATGCTTGCTATAGGGTGAAGGTGATGCTTGCTATTGGGTGAAGGTGATGCTTGCTATAGGTTGAAGGTGATGCTTGCTATAGGGTGAAGGTGATGCTTGCTATAGGGTAAAGGTGATGCTTGCTATAGGGTGAAGGTGATGCTTGCTATAGGGTGAAGGTGATGCTTGCTATAGGGTGAAGGTGATGCTTGCTATAGGGTGAAGGTGATGCTTGCTATAGGGTGAAGGTGATGCTTGCTATAGGGTGAAGGTGATGCTTGCTATAGGGTGAAGGTGATGCTTGCTATAGGGTGAAGGTGATGCTTGCTATAGGGTGAAGGTGATGCTTGCTATAGGGTGAAGGTGATGCTTGCTACATGGTGAAGGTGATGCTTGCTACATGGTGAATGTGATGCTTGCTACATGGCGAAGGTGATGCTTGCTACATGGCGAAGGTGGTGCTTGCTACATGGTGAAGGTGAGGCTTGCTACATGGTGAAGGTGATGCTTGCTACATGGTGAAGGTGGTGCTTGCTACATGGTGAAGGCGATGCTTGCTACATGGTGAAGGCAATGGTTGCTACATGGTGAAGGCGATGCTTGCTACATGGTGCAGGTGGTGCTTGCTACATGGTGAAGGTGGTGCTTGCTACATGGTGAAGGTGGTGCTTGCTACATGGTGAAGGTGATGCTTGCTACATGGTGAAGGTGATGCTTGCTACATGGTGAAGGTGATGCTTGCTACATGGTGAAGGTGATGCTTGCTACATGGTGAAGGTGATGCTTGCTACATGGTGAAGGTGATGCTTGCTACATGGTGAAGGTGATGCTTGCTACATGGTGAAGGTGATGCTTGCTACATGGTGAAGGCGATGCTTGCTACATGGTGAAGGCGATGCTTGCTACATGGTGAAGGCGATGCTTGCTACATGGTGAAGGCGATGCTTGCTACATGGTGAAGGTGGTGCTTGCTACATTGTGAATGTGGTGCTTGCTACATGGTGAAGGTGGTGCTTGCTACATGGTGAAGGTGGTGCTTGCTACATGGTGAAGGTGGTGCTTGCTACATGGTGAAGGTGGTGCTTGCTACATGGTGAAGGTGGTGCTTGCTACATGGTGAAGGTGGTGCTTGCTACATGGTGAAGGTGGTGCTTGCTACATGGTGAAGGTGGTGCTTGCTACATGGTGAAGGTGATGCTTGCTATAGGGTGAAGGTGATGCTTGCTATAGGGTGAAGGTGATGCTTGCTATAGGGTGAAGGTGATGCTTGCTATAGGGTGAAGGTGATGCTTGCTATAGGGTGAAGGTGATGCTTGCTATAGGGTGAAGGTCATGCTTGCTATAGGGTGAAGGTCATGCTTGCTATAGGGTGAAGGTGATGCTTGCTATAGGGTGAAGGTGATGCTTGCTATAGGGTGAAGGTGATGCTTGCTATAGGGTGAAGGTGATGCTTGCTATAGGGTGAAGGTGATGCTTGCTACATGGTGAAGGTGATGCTTGCTACATGGTGAAGGTGGTGCTTGCTACATGGTGGTGCTTGCTACATGGTGAAGGTGGTGCTTGCTACATGGTGAAGGTGGTGCTTGCTACATGGTGAAGGTGGTGCTTGCTACATGGTGAAGGTGGTGCTTGCTACATGGTGAAGGTGATGCTTGCTACATGGTGAAGGTGATGCTTCCTACATGGTGAAGGTGGTGCTTGCTACATGGTGAAGGTGGTGCTTGCTACATGGTGAAGGTGGTGCTTGCTACATGGTGAAGGTGGTGCTTGCTACATGGTGAAGGTGGTGCTTGCTACACGGTGAAGGTGATGCTTGCTACATGGTGAAGGTGATGCTTGCTACATGGTGAAGGTGATGCTTGCTACATGGTGAAGGTGATGCTTGCTACATGGTGAAGGTGATGCTTGCTACATGGTAAAGGTGATGCTTGCTACATGGTGAAGGTGATGCTTGCTACATGGTGAAGGTGATGCTTGCTACATGGTGAAGGCGATGCTTGCTACATGGTGAAGGCGATGCTTGCTACATGGTGAAGGCGATGCTTGCTACATGGTGAAGGCGATGCTTGCTACATGGTGAAGGCGATGCTTGCTACATGGTGAAGGTGGTGCTTGCTACATGGTGAAGGTTGTGCTTGCTACATGGTGAAGGTGATGCTTGCTACATGGTGAAGGTGATGCTTCCTACATGGTGAAGGTGGTGCTTGCTACATGGTGAAGGTGGTGCTTGCTACATGGTGAAGGTGGTGCTTGCTACATGGTGAATTTGGTGCTTGCTACATGGTGAAGGTGGTGCTTGCTACATGGTGAAGGTGGTGCTTGCTACATGGTGAAGGTGGTGCTTGCTACATGGTGAAGGTGGTGCTTGCTACACGGTGAAGGTGGTGCTTGCTACATGGTGAAGGTGATGCTTGCTACATGGTGAAGGTGATGCTTGCTACATGGTGAAGGTGATGCTTGCTACATGGTGAAGGTGATGCTTGCTACATGGTGAAGGTGATGCTTGCTACATGGTGAAGGTGATGCTTGCTACATGGTGAAGGTGATGCTTGCTACATGGTGAAGGTGATGCTTGCTACATGGTGAAGGTGATGCTTGCTACATGGTGAAGGTGATGCTTGCTTCATGGTGAAGGTGATGCTTGCTACATGGTGAAGGCGATGCTTGCTACATGGTGAAGGCGATGCTTGCTACATGGTGAAGGCGATGCTTGCTACATGGTGAAGGCGATGCTTGCTACATGGTGAAGGCGATGCTTGCTACATGGTGAAGGCGATGCTTGCTACATGGTGAAGGCGATGCTTGCTACATGGTGAAGGTGATGCTTGCTACATGGTGAAGGTGGTGCTTGCTACATGGTGAAGGTGATGCTTGCTACATGGTGAAGGTGATGCTTGCTACATGGTGAAGGCGATGCTTGCTACATGGTGAAGGCGATGCTTTCTACATGGTGAAGGCGATGCTTGCTACATGGTGAAGGTCATGCTTGCTACATGGTGAAGGTGATGCTTGCTACATGGTGAAGGTGGTGCTTGCTACACGGTGAAGGTGGTGCTTGCTACACGGTGAAGGTGATGCTTGCTACATGGTGAAGGTGATGCTTGCTACATGGTGAAGGTGATGCTTGCTACATGGTGTAGGTGATGCTTGCTACATGGTGAAGGCGATGCTTGCTACATGGTGAAGGCGATGCTTGCTACATGGTGAAGGCGATGCTTGCTACATGGTGAAGACGATGCTTGCTACATGGTGAAGGCGATGCTTGCTACATGGTGAAGGCGATGCTTGCTACATGGTGAAGGCGATGCTTGCTACATGGTGAAGGCGATGCTTGCTACATGGTGAAGGTGATGCTTGCTACATGGTGAAGGTGATGCTTGCTACATGGTGAAGGTGATGCTTGCTACATGGTGAAGGTGATGCTTGCTACATGGTGAAGGTGATGCTTTCTACATGGTGAAGGTGATGCTTGCTACATGGTGAAGGTGATGCTTGCTACATGGTGAAGGCGATGCTTGCTACATGGTGAAGGCGATGCTTGCTACATGGTGAAGGCGATGCTTGCTACATGGTGAAGGCGGTGCTTGCTACATGGTGAAGGTTGTGCTTGCTACATGGTGAAGGTGATGCTTGCTACATGGTGAAGGTGATGCTTCCTACATGGTGAAGGTGGTGCTTGCTACATGGTGAAGGTGGTGCTTGCTACATGGTGAATTTGGTGCTTGCTACATGGTGAAGGTGGTGCTTGCTACATGGTAAAGGTGGTGCTTGCTACATGGTGAAGGTGGTGCTTGCTACATGGTGAAGGTGGTGCTTGCTACACGGTGAAGGTGATGCTTGCTACATGGTGAAGGTGATGCTTGCTACATGGTGAAGGTGATGCTTGCTACATGGTGAAGGTGATGCTTGCTACATGGTGAAGGTGATGCTTGCTACATGGTGAAGGTGATGCTTGCTACATGGTGAAGGTGATGCTTGCTACATGGTGAAGGTGATGCTTGCTACATGGTGAAGGTGATGCTTGCTACATGGTGAAGGTGATGCTTGCTACATGGTGAAGGCGATGCTTGCTACATGGTGAAGGCGATGCTTGCTACATGGTGAAGGCGATGCTTGCTACATGGTGAAGGCGATGCTTGCTACATGGTGAAGGCGATGCTTGCTACATGGTGAAGGCGATGCTTGCTACATGGTGAAGGCGATGCTTGCTACATGGTGAAGGCGATGCTTGCTACATGGTGAAGGCGATGCTTGCTACATGGTGAAGGCGATGCTTGCTACATGGTGAAGGCGATGCTTGCTACATGGTGAAGGCGATGCTTGCTACATGGTGAAGGCGATGCTTGCTACATGGTGAAGGCGATGCTTGCTACATGGTGAAGGCGATGCTTGCTACATGGTGAAGGCGGTGCTTGCTACATGGTGAAGGTGGTGCTTGCTACATGGTGAAGGTTGTGCTTGCTACATGGTGAAGGTGATGCTTGCTACATGGTGAAGGTGGTGCTTGCTACATGGTGAAGGTGGTGCTTGCTACATGGTGAAGGTGGTGCTTGCTACATGGTGAAGGTGGTGCTTGCTACATGGTGAATTTGGTGCTTGCTACATGGTGAAGGTGGTGCTTGCTACATGGTGAAGGTGGTGCTTGCTACATGGTGAAGGTGGTGCTTGCTACATGGTGAAGGTGGTGCTTGCTACATGGTGAAGGTGATGCTTGCTACACGGTGAAGGTGATGCTTGCTACATGGTGAAGGTGATGCTTGCTACATGGTGAAGGTGATGCTTGCTACATGGTGAAGGTGATGCTTGCTACATGGTGAAGGTGATGCTTGCTACATGGTGAAGGTGATGCTTGCTACATGGTGAAGGTGATGCTTGCTACATGGTGAAGGTGATGCTTGCTACATGGTGAAGGTGATGCTTGCTTCATGGTGAAGGTGATGCTTGCTACATGGTGAAGGCGATGCTTGCTACATGGTGAAGGCGATGCTTGCTACATGGTGAAGGCGATGCTTGCTACATGGTGAAGGCGATGCTTGCTACATGGTGAAGGCGATGCTTGCTACATGGTGAAGGCGATGCTTGCTACATGGTGAAGGCGATGCTTGCTACATGGTGAAGGTGATGCTTGCTACATGGTGAAGGTGGTGCTTGCTACATGGTGAAGGTGATGCTTGCTACATGGTGAAGGTGATGCTTGCTACATGGTGAAGGTGATGCTTGCTACATGGTGAAGGCGATGCTTTCTACATGGTGAAGGCGATGCTTGCTACATGGTGAAGGTCATGCTTGCTACATGGTGAAGGTGATGCTTGCTACATGGTGAAGGTGATGCTTGCTACATGGTGAAGGTGGTGCTTGCTACACGGTGAAGGTGATGCTTGCTACATGGTGAAGGTGATGCTTGCTACATGGTGAAGGTGATGCTTGCTACATGGTGTAGGTGATGCTTGCTACATGGTGAAGGTGATGCTTGCTACATGGTGAAGGCGATGCTTGCTACATGGTGAAGGCGATGCTTGCTACATGGTGAAGACGATGCTTGCTACATGGTGAAGGCGATGCTTGCTACATGGTGAAGGCGATGCTTGCTACATGGTGAAGGCGATGCTTGCTACATGGTGAAGGCGATGCTTGCTACATGGTGAAGGTGATGCTTGCTACATGGTGAAGGTGATGCTTGCTACATGGTGAAGGTGATGCTTGCTACATGGTGAAGGTGATGCTTTCTACATGGTGAAGGTGATGCTTGCTACATGGTGAAGGTGATGCTTGCTACATGGTGAAGGCGATGCTTGCTACATGGTGAAGGCGATGCTTGCTACATGGTGAAGGCGATGCTTGCTACATGGTGAAGGCGATGCTTGCTACATGGTGAAGGTGGTGCTTGCTACATGGTGAAGGTTGTGCTTGCTACATGGTGAAGGTGATGCTTGCTACATGTGAAGGTGATGCTTCCTACATGGTGAAGGTGGTGCCTGCTACATGGTGAAGGTGGTGCTTGCTACATGGTGAAGGTGGTGCTTGCTACATGGTGAATTTGGTGCTTGCTACATGGTGAAGGTGGTGCTTGCTACATGGTAAAGGTGGTGCTTGCTACATGGTGAAGGTGGTGTTTGCTACATGGTGAAGGTGGTGCTTGCTACACGGTGAAGGTGATGCTTGCTACATGGTGAAGGTGATGCTTGCTACATGGTGAAGGTGATGCTTGCTACATGGTGAAGGTGATGCTTGCTACATGGTGAAGGTGATGCTTGCTACATGGTGAAGGTGATGCTTGCTACATGGTGAAGGTGATGCTTGCTACATGGTGAAGGTTATGCTTGCTACATGGTGAAGGTGATGCTTGCTACATGGTGAAGGTGATGCTTGCTACATGGTGAAGGTGATGCTTGCTACATGGTGAAGGCGATGCTTGCTACATGGTGAAGGCGATGCTTGCTACATGGTGAAGGCGATGCTTGCTACATGGTGAAGGCGATGCTTGCTACATGGTGAAGGCGATGCTTGCTACATGGTGAAGGTGATGCTTGCTACATGGTGAAGGTGGTGCTTGCTACATGGTGAAGGTGATGCTTGCTACATGGTGAAGGTGATGCTTGCTACATGGTGAAGGTGATGCTTGCTACATGGTGAAGGCGATGCTTTCTACATGGTGAAGGCGATGCTTGCTACATGGTGAAGGTCATGCTTGCTACATGGTGAAGGTGATGCTTGCTACATGGTGAAGGTGATGCTTGCTACATGGTGAAGGTGGTGCTTGCTACACGGTGAAGGTGATGCTTGCTACATGGTGAAGGTGATGCTTGCTACATGGTGAAGGTGATGCTTGCTACATGGTGAAGGTGATGCTTGCTACATGGTGAAGGTGATGCTTGCTACATGGTGAAGGCGATGCTTGCTACATGGTGAAGGCGATGCTTGCTACATGGTGAAGACGATGCTTGCTACATGGTGAAGGCGATGCTTGCTACATGGTGAAGGCGATGCTTGCTACATGGTGAAGGCGATGCTTGCTACATGGTGAAGGCGATGCTTGCTACATGGTGAAGGTGATGCTTGCTACATGGTGAAGGTGATGCTTGCTACATGGTGAAGGTGATGCTTGCTACATGGTGAAGGTGATGCTTGCTACATGGTGAAGGTGATGCTTGCTACATGGTGAAGGCGATGCTTTCTACATGGTGAAGGCGATGCTTGCTACATGGTGAAGGTCATGCTTGCTACATGGTGAAGGTGATGCTTGCTACATGGTGAAGGTGATGCTTGCTACATGGTGAAGGTGATGCTTGCTACATGGTGAAGGTGATGCTTGCTACATGGTGAAGGTGGTGCTTGCTACATGGTGAAGGTGGTGCTTGCTACATGGTGAAGGTGGTGCTTGCTACATGGTGAAGGTGGTGCTTGCTACATGGTGGAGGTGGTGCTTGCTACATGGTGAAGGTGATGCTTGCTACATATTGAAGGTGATGCTAGCTACACGGTGAAGGTGATGCTTGCTACATTGGTAAGGTGGTGCTTGCTACACGGTGAAGGTGATGCTTGCTACATGGTGAAGGTGATGCTTGCTACATGGTGAAGGTGATGCTTGCTACATGGTGAAGGTGATGCTTGCTACATGGTGAAGGCGATGCTTGCTACATGGTGAAGGCGATGCTTGCTACATGGTGAAGGTGATGCTTTCTACATGGTGAAGGCGATGCTTGCTACATGGTGAAGGTGATGCTTGCTACATGGTGAAGGTGATGCTGGCTACATGGTGAAGGTGATGCTTGCTACATGGTGAAGGTGATGCTTGCTACATGGTGAAGGTGATGCTTGCTACATGGTGAAGGTGGTGCTTGCTACATGGTGAAGGCGATGCTTGCTACATGGTGAAGGCGATGCTTGCTACATGGTGAAGGCGATGCTTGCTACATGGTGAATGCGATGCTTGCTACATGGTGAAGGCGATGCTTGCTACATGGTGAAGGTGATGCTTGCTACATGGTGAAGGTGATGCTTGCTATAGGGTGAAGGTGATGCTTGCTACATGGTGAAGGTGATGCTTGCTACATGGTGAAGGTGGTGCTTGCTACACGGTGAAGGTGATGCTTGCTACATGGTGAAGGTGATGCTTGCTACATGGTGAAGGTGATGCTTGCTACATGGTGAAGGTGATGCTTGCTACATGGTGAAGGTGATGCTTGCTACATGGTGAAGGCGATGCTTGCTACATGGTGAAGGCGATGCTTGCTACATGGTGAAGACGATGCTTGCTACATGGTGAAGGCGATGCTTGCTACATGGTGAAGGCGATGCTTGCTACATGGTGAAGGCGATGCTTGCTACATGGTGAAGGCGATGCTTGCTACATGGTGAAGGTGATGCTTGCTACATGGTGAAGGTGATGCTTGCTACATGGTGAAGGTGATGCTTGCTACATGGTGAAGGTGATGCTTGCTACATGGTGAAGGTGATGCTTGCTACATGGTGAAGGCGATGCTTTCTACATGGTGAAGGCGATGCTTGCTACATGGTGAAGGTCATGCTTGCTACATGGTGAAGGTGATGCTTGCTACATGGTGAAGGTGATGCTTGCTACATGGTGAAGGTGATGCTTGCTACATGGTGAAGGTGATGCTTGCTACATGGTGAAGGTGGTGCTTGCTACATGGTGAAGGTGGTGCTTGCTACATGGTGAAGGTGGTGCTTGCTACATGGTGAAGGTGGTGCTTGCTACATGGTGGAGGTTGTGCTTGCTACATGGTGAAGGCGATGCTTGCTACATGGTGAAGGCGATGCTTGCTACATGGTGAAGGCGATGCTTGCTACATGGTGAATGCGATGCTTGCTACATGGTGAAGGCGATGCTTGCTACATGGTGAAGGTGATGCTTGCTACATGGTGAAGGTGATGCTTGCTATAGGGTGAAGGTGATGCTTGCTATAGGGTGAAGGTGATGCTTGCTATAGGGTGAAGGTCATGCTTGCTATAGGGTGAAGGTCATGCTTGCTATAGGGTGAAGGTGATGCTTGCTACATGGTGAAGGTGATGCTTGCTACATGGTGAAGGTGGTGCTTGCTACATGGTGAAGGTGGTGCTTGCTACATGGTGGTGCTTGCTACATGGTGGTGCTTGCTACATGGTGAAGGTGGTGCTTGCTACATGGTGAAGGTGATGCTTGCTACATGGTGAAGGTTGTGCTTGCTACATGGTGAAGGCGATGCTTGCTACATGGTGAAGGCGATGCTTGCTACATGGTGAAGGCGATGCTTGCTACATGGTGAATGCGATGCTTGCTACATGGTGAAGGCGATGCTTGCTACATGGTGAAGGTGATGCTTGCTACATGGTGAAGGTGATGCTTGCTATAGGGTGAAGGTGATGCTTGCTATAGGGTGAAGGTGATGCTTGCTATAGGGTGAAGGCGATGCTTGCTACATGGTGAAGGCGATGCTTGCTACATGGTGAAGGTGGTGCTTGCTACATGGTGAAGGTTGTGCTTGCTACATGGTGAAGGTGATGCTTGCTACATGGTGTAGATGATGCTTCCTACATGGTGAAGGTGGTGCTTGCTACATGGTGAAGGTGGTGCTTGCTACATGGTGAAGGTGGTCCTTGCTACATGGTGAATTTGGTGCTTGCTACATGGTGAAGGTGGTGCTTGCTACATGGTGAAGGTGGTGCTTGCTACATGGTGAAGGTGGTGCTTGCTACATGGTGAAGGTGGTGCTTGCTACATGGTGAAGGTGGTGCTTGCTACACGGTGAAGGTGATGCTTGCTACATGGTCAAGGTGGTGCTCGCTACATGGTGAAGGTGGTGCTTGCTACACGGTGAAGGTGATGCTTGCTACACGGTGAAGGTGATGCTTGCTACATGGTGAAGGTGATGCTTGCTACATGGTGAAGGTGATGCTTGCTGCATGGTGAAGGTGATGCTTGCTACATGGTGAAGGTGATGCTTGCTACATGGTGAAGGTGATGCTTGCTACATGGTGAAGGTGATGCTTGCTACATGGTGAAGGCGATGCTTGCTACATGGTGAAGGCGATGCTTGCTACATGGTGAAGGCGATGCTTGCTACATGGTGAAGGCGATGCTTGCTACATGGTGAAGGCGATGCTTGCTACATGGTGAAGGCGATGCTTGCTACATGGTGAAGGCGATGCTTGCTCCATGGTGAAGGCGATGCTTGCTACATGGTGAAGGCGATGCTTGCTACATGGTGAAGGCGATGCTTGCTACATGGTGAAGGCGATGCTTGCTACATGGTGAAGGCGATGCTTGCTACATGGTGAAGGCGATGCTTGCTACATGGTGAAGGCGACGCTTGCTACATGGTGAAGGCGACGCTTGCTACATGGTGAAGGCGATGCTTGCTACATGGTGAAGGCGATGCTTGCTACATGGTGAAGGCGATGCTTGCTACATGGTGAAGGCGATGCTTGCTACATGGTGAAGGTGATGCTTGCTACACGGTGAAGGTGATGCTTGCTACATGGTGAAGGTGATGCTTGCTACATGGTGAAGGTGATGCTTGCTACATGGTGAAGGTGGTGCTTGCTACATGGTGAAGGTGATGCTTGCTACATGGTGAAGGTGATGCTTGCTACATGGTGAAGGTGATGCTTGCTACATGGTGAAGGCGATGCTTTCTACATGGTGAAGGCGATGCTTGCTACATGGTGAAGGCGATGCTTGCTACATGGTGAAGGCGATGCTTGCTACATGGTGAAGGCGATGCTTGCTACATGGTGAAGGCGATGCTTGCTACATGGTGAAGGCGATGCTTGCTACATGGTGAAGGTGATGCTTGCTACATGGTGAAGGTGATGCTTGCTACATGGTGGAGGTGATGCTTGCTACATGGTGAAGGTGATGCTTGCTACATGGTGAAGGTGGTGCTTGCTACATGGTGAAGGTGATGCTTGCTACATGGTGAAGGTGATGCTTGCTACATGGTGAAGGTGATGCTTGCTACATGGTGAAGGCGATGCTTTCTACATGGTGAAGGCGATGCTTGCTACATGGTGAAGGTCATGCTTGCTACATGGTGAAGGTGATGCTTGCTACATGGTGAAGGTGATGCTTGCTACATGGTGAAGGTGATGCTTGCTACATGGTGAAGGTGATGCTTGCTACATGGTGAAGGTGGTGCTTGCTACATGGTGAAGGTGGTGCTTGCTACATGGTGAAGGTGGGGCTTGCTACATGGTGAAGGTGGTGCTTGCAACATGGTGGAGGTGGTGCTTGCTACATGGTGAATTTGGTGCTTGCTACATGGTGAAGGTGGTGCTTGCTACATGGTGAAGGTGGTGCTTGCTACATGGTGAAGGTGGTGCTTGCTACATGGTGAAGGTGGTGCTTGCTACACGGTGAAGGTGGTGCTTGCTACATGGTGAAGGTGATGCTTGCTACATGGTGAAGGTGATGCTTGCTACATGGTGAAGGTGATGCTTGCTACATGGTGAAGGTGATGCTTGCTACATGGTGAAGGTGATGCTTGCTACATGGTGAAGGTGATGCTTGCTACATGGTGAAGGTGATGCTTGCTACATGGTGAAGGTGATGCTTGCTACATGGTGAAGGTGATGCTTGCTACATGGTGAAGGTGATGCTTGCTTCATGGTGAAGGCGATGCTTGCTACATGGTGAAGGCGATGCTTGCTACATGGTGAAGGCGATGCTTGCTACATGGTGAAGGCGATGCTTGCTACATGGTGAAGGCGATGCTTGCTACATGGTGAAGGCGATGCTTGCTACATGGTGAAGGCGATGCTTGCTACATGGTGAAGGCGATGCTTGCTACATGGTGAAGGTGATGCTTGCTACATGGTGAAGGTGGTGCTTGCTACATGGTGAAGGTGATGCTTGCTACATGGTGAAGGTGATGCTTGCTACATGGTGAAGGCGATGCTTGCTACATGGTGAAGGCGATGCTTTCTACATGGTGAAGGCGATGCTTGCTACATGGTGAAGGTCATGCTTGCTACATGGTGAAGGTGATGCTTGCTACATGGTGAAGGTGGTGCTTGCTACACGGTGAAGGTGGTGCTTGCTACACGGTGAAGGTGATGCTTGCTACATGGTGAAGGTGATGCTTGCTACATGGTGAAGGTGATGCTTGCTACATGGTGTAGGTGATGCTTGCTACATGGTGAAGGCGATGCTTGCTACATGGTGAAGGCGATGCTTGCTACATGGTGAAGGCGATGCTTGCTACATGGTGAAGACGATGCTTGCTACATGGTGAAGGCGATGCTTGCTACATGGTGAAGGCGATGCTTGCTACATGGTGAAGGCGATGCTTGCTACATGGTGAAGGCGATGCTTGCTACATGGTGAAGGTGATGCTTGCTACATGGTGAAGGTGATGCTTGCTACATGGTGAAGGTGATGCTTGCTACATGGTGAAGGTGGTGCTTGCTACATGGTGAAGGTGATGCTTTCTACATGGTGAAGGTGATGCTTGCTACATGGTGAAGGTGATGCTTGCTACATGGTGAAGGCGATGCTTGCTACATGGTGAAGGCGATGCTTGCTACATGGTGAAGGCGATGCTTGCTACATGGTGAAGGCGGTGCTTGCTACATGGTGAAGGTTGTGCTTGCTACATGGTGAAGGTGATGCTTGCTACATGGTGAAGGTGATGCTTCCTACATGGTGAAGGTGGTGCTTGCTACATGGTGAAGGTGGTGCTTGCTACATGGTGAATTTGGTGCTTGCTACATGGTGAAGGTGGTGCTTGCTACATGGTAAAGGTGGTGCTTGCTACATGGTGAAGGTGGTGCTTGCTACATGGTGAAGGTGGTGCTTGCTACACGGTGAAGGTGATGCTTGCTACATGGTGAAGGTGATGCTTGCTACATGGTGAAGGTGATGCTTGCTACATGGTGAAGGTGATGCTTGCTACATGGTGAAGGTGATGCTTGCTACATGGTGAAGGTGATGCTTGCTACATGGTGAAGGTGATGCTTGCTACATGGTGAAGGTGATGCTTGCTACATGGTGAAGGTGATGCCTGCTACATGGTGAAGGTGATGCTTGCTACATGGTGAAGGTGATGCTTGCTACATGGTGAAGGCGATGCTTGCTACATGGTGAAGGCGATGCTTGCTACATGGTGAAGGCGATGCTTGCTACATGGTGAAGGCGATGCTTGCTACATGGTGAAGGCGATGCTTGCTACATGGTGAAGGCGATGCTTGCTACATGGTGAAGGCGATGCTTGCTACATGGTGAAGGCGATGCTTGCTACATGGTGAAGGCGATGCTTGCTACATGGTGAAGGTGATGCTTGCTACATGGTGAAGGTGATGCTTGCTACATGGTGAAGGCGATGCTTGCTACATGGTGAAGGCGATGCTTGCTACATGGTGAAGGCGATGCTTGCTACATGGTGAAGGCGATGCTTGCTACATGGTGAAGGCGATGCTTGCTACATGGTGAAGGTGGTGCTTGCTACATGGTGAAGGTTGTGCTTGCTACATGGTGAAGGTGATGCTTGCTACATGGTGAAGGTGATGCTTCCTACATGGTGAAGGTGGTGCTTGCTACATGGTGAAGGTGGTGCTTGCTACATGGTGAAGGTGGTGCTTGCTACATGGTGAATTTGGTGCTTGCTACATGGTGAAGGTGGTGCTTGCTACATGGTGAAGGTGGTGCTTGCTACATGGTGAAGGTGGTGCTTGCTACATGGTGAAGGTGGTGCTTGCTACATGGTGAAGGTGGTGCTTGCTACACGGTGAAGGTGATGCTTGCTACATGGTGAAGGTGATGCTTGCTACATGGTGAAGGTGATGCTTGCTACATGGTGAAGGTGATGCTTGCTACATGGTGAAGGTGATGCTTGCTACATGGTGAAGGTGATGCTTGCTACATGGTGAAGGTGATGCTTGCTACATGGTGAAGGTGATGCTTGCTACATGGTGAAGGTGATGCTTGCTACATGGTGAAGGTGATGCTTGCTTCATGGTGAAGGTGATGCTTGCTTCATGGTGAAGGCGATGCTTGCTACATGGTGAAGGCGATGCTTGCTACATGGTGAAGGCGATGCTTGCTACATGGTGAAGGCGATGCTTGCTACATGGTGAAGGCGATGCTTGCTACATGGTGAAGGCGATGCTTGCTACATGGTGAAGGCGATGCTTGCTACATGGTGAAGGTGATGCTTGCTACATGGTGAAGGTGGTGCTTGCTACATGGTGAAGGTGATGCTTGCTACATGGTGAAGGTGATGCTTGCTACATGGTGAAGGTGATGCTTGCTACATGGTGAAGGCGATGCTTTCTACATGGTGAAGGCGATGCTTGCTACATGGTGAAGGTCATGCTTGCTACATGGTGAAGGTGATGCTTGCTACATGGTGAAGGTGATGCTTGCTACATGGTGAAGGTGGTGCTTGCTACACGGTGAAGGTAATGCTTGCTACATGGTGAAGGTGATGCTTGCTACATGGTGAAGGTGATGCTTGCTACATGGTGAAGGTGATGCTTGCTTCATGGTGAAGGTGATGCTTGCTACATGGTGAAGGCGATGCTTGCTACATGGTGAAGGCGATGCTTGCTACATGGTGAAGGCGATGCTTGCTACATGGTGAAGGCGATGCTTGCTACATGGTGAAGGCGATGCTTGCTACATGGTGAAGGCGATGCTTGCTACATGGTGAAGGCGATGCTTGCTACATGGTGAAGGTGATGCTTGCTACATGGTGAAGGTGGTGCTTGCTACATGGTGAAGGTGATGCTTGCTACATGGTGAAGGTGATGCTTGCTACATGGTGAAGGTGATGCTTGCTACATGGTGAAGGCGATGCTTTCTACATGGTGAAGGCGATGCTTGCTACATGGTGAAGGTCATGCTTGCTACATGGTGAAGGTGATGCTTGCTACATGGTGAAGGTGATGCTTGCTACATGGTGAAGGTGGTGCTTGCTACACGGTGAAGGTGATGCTTGCTACATGGTGAAGGTGATGCTTGCTACATGGTGAAGGTGATGCTTGCTACATGGTGTAGGTGATGCTTGCTACATGGTGAAGGTGATGCTTGCTACATGGTGAAGGCGATGCTTGCTACATGGTGAAGGCGATGCTTGCTACATGGTGAAGACGATGCTTGCTACATGGTGAAGGCGATGCTTGCTACATGGTGAAGGCGATGCTTGCTACATGGTGAAGGCGATGCTTGCTACATGGTGAAGGCGATGCTTGCTACATGGTGAAGGTGATGCTTGCTACATGGTGAAGGTGATGCTTGCTACATGGTGAAGGTGATGCTTGCTACATGGTGAAGGTGATGCTTTCTACATGGTGAAGGTGATGCTTGCTACATGGTGAAGGTGATGCTTGCTACATGGTGAAGGCGATGCTTGCTACATGGTGAAGGTCATGCTTGCTACATGGTGAAGGTGATGCTTGCTACATGGTGAAGGTGATGCTTGCTACATGGTGAAGGTGGTGCTTGCTACACGGTGAAGGTGATGCTTGCTACATGGTGAAGGTGATGCTTGCTACATGGTGAAGGTGATGCTTGCTACATGGTGTAGGTGATGCTTGCTACATGGTGAAGGTGATGCTTGCTACATGGTGAAGGCGATGCTTGCTACATGGTGAAGGCGATGCTTGCTACATGGTGAAGACGATGCTTGCTACATGGTGAAGGCGATGCTTGCTACATGGTGAAGGCGATGCTTGCTACATGGTGAAGGCGATGCTTGCTACATGGTGAAGGCGATGCTTGCTACATGGTGAAGGTGATGCTTGCTACATGGTGAAGGTGATGCTTGCTACATGGTGAAGGTGATGCTTGCTACATGGTGAAGGTGATGCTTTCTACATGGTGAAGGTGATGCTTGCTACATGGTGAAGGTGATGCTTGCTACATGGTGAAGGCGATGCTTGCTACATGGTGAAGGCGATGCTTGCTACATGGTGAAGGCGATGCTTGCTACATGGTGAAGGCGATGCTTGCTACATGGTGAAGGTGGTGCTTGCTACATGGTGAAGGTTGTGCTTGCTACATGGTGAAGGTGATGCTTGCTACATGGTGAAGGTGATGCTTCCTACATGGTGAAGGTGGTGCCTGCTACATGGTGAAGGTGGTGCTTGCTACATGGTGAAGGTGGTGCTTGCTACATGGTGAATTTGGTGCTTGCTACATGGTGAAGGTGGTGCTTGCTACATGGTAAAGGTGGTGCTTGCTACATGGTGAAGGTGGTGTTTGCTACATGGTGAAGGTGGTGCTTGCTACACGGTGAAGGTGATGCTTGCTACATGGTGAAGGTGATGCTTGCTACATGGTGAAGGTGATGCTTGCTACATGGTGAAGGTGATGCTTGCTACATGGTGAAGGTGATGCTTGCTACATGGTGAAGGTGATGCTTGCTACATGGTGAAGGTGATGCTTGCTACATGGTGAAGGTTATGCTTGCTACATGGTGAAGGTGATGCTTGCTACATGGTGAAGGTGATGCTTGCTACATGGTGAAGGTGATGCTTGCTACATGGTGAAGGCGATGCTTGCTACATGGTGAAGGCGATGCTTGCTACATGGTGAAGGCGATGCTTGCTACATGGTGAAGGCGATGCTTGCTACATGGTGAAGGCGATGCTTGCTACATGGTGAAGGTGATGCTTGCTACATGGTGAAGGTGGTGCTTGCTACATGGTGAAGGTGATGCTTGCTACATGGTGAAGGTGATGCTTGCTACATGGTGAAGGTGATGCTTGCTACATGGTGAAGGCGATGCTTTCTACATGGTGAAGGCGATGCTTGCTACATGGTGAAGGTCATGCTTGCTACATGGTGAAGGTGATGCTTGCTACATGGTGAAGGTGATGCTTGCTACATGGTGAAGGTGGTGCTTGCTACACGGTGAAGGTGATGCTTGCTACATGGTGAAGGTGATGCTTGCTACATGGTGAAGGTGATGCTTGCTACATGGTGAAGGTGATGCTTGCTACATGGTGAAGGTGATGCTTGCTACATGGTGAAGGCGATGCTTGCTACATGGTGAAGGCGATGCTTGCTACATGGTGAAGACGATGCTTGCTACATGGTGAAGGCGATGCTTGCTACATGGTGAAGGCGATGCTTGCTACATGGTGAAGGCGATGCTTGCTACATGGTGAAGGCGATGCTTGCTACATGGTGAAGGTGATGCTTGCTACATGGTGAAGGTGATGCTTGCTACATGGTGAAGGTGATGCTTGCTACATGGTGAAGGTGATGCTTGCTACATGGTGAAGGTGATGCTTGCTACATGGTGAAGGCGATGCTTTCTACATGGTGAAGGCGATGCTTGCTACATGGTGAAGGTCATGCTTGCTACATGGTGAAGGTGATGCTTGCTACATGGTGAAGGTGATGCTTGCTACATGGTGAAGGTGATGCTTGCTACATGGTGAAGGTGATGCTTGCTACATGGTGAAGGTGGTGCTTGCTACATGGTGAAGGTGGTGCTTGCTACATGGTGAAGGTGGTGCTTGCTACATGGTGAAGGTGGTGCTTGCTACATGGTGGAGGTGGTGCTTGCTACATGGTGAAGGTGATGCTTGCTACATATTGAAGGTGATGCTAGCTACACGGTGAAGGTGATGCTTGCTACATTGGTAAGTTGGTGCTTGCTACACGGTGAAGGTGATGCTTGCTACATGGTGAAGGTGATGCTTGCTACATGGTGAAGGTGATGCTTGCTACATGGTGAAGGTGATGCTTGCTACATGGTGAAGGTGATGCTTGCTACATGGTGAAGGCGATGCTTGCTACATGGTGAAGGCGATGCTTGCTACATGGTGAAGGTGATGCTTTCTACATGGTGAAGGCGATGCTTGCTACATGGTGAAGGTGATGCTTGCTACATGGTGAAGGTGATGCTGGCTACATGGTGAAGGTGATGCTTGCTACATGGTGAAGGTGATGCTTGCTACATGGTGAAGGTGATGCTTGCTACATGGTGAAGGTGGTGCTTGCTACATGGTGAAGGCGATGCTTGCTACATGGTGAAGGCGATGCTTGCTACATGGTGAAGGCGATGCTTGCTACATGGTGAATGCGATGCTTGCTACATGGTGAAGGCGATGCTTGCTACATGGTGAAGGTGATGCTTGCTACATGGTGAAGGTGATGCTTGCTATAGGGTGAAGGTGATGCTTGCTACATGGTGAAGGTGATGCTTGCTACATGGTGAAGGTGGTGCTTGCTACACGGTGAAGGTGATGCTTGCTACATGGTGAAGGTGATGCTTGCTACATGGTGAAGGTGATGCTTGCTACATGGTGAAGGTGATGCTTGCTACATGGTGAAGGTGATGCTTGCTACATGGTGAAGGCGATGCTTGCTACATGGTGAAGGCGATGCTTGCTACATGGTGAAGACGATGCTTGCTACATGGTGAAGGCGATGCTTGCTACATGGTGAAGGCGATGCTTGCTACATGGTGAAGGCGATGCTTGCTACATGGTGAAGGCGATGCTTGCTACATGGTGAAGGTGATGCTTGCTACATGGTGAAGGTGATGCTTGCTACATGGTGAAGGTGATGCTTGCTACATGGTGAAGGTGATGCTTGCTACATGGTGAAGGTGATGCTTGCTACATGGTGAAGGCGATGCTTTCTACATGGTGAAGGCGATGCTTGCTACATGGTGAAGGTCATGCTTGCTACATGGTGAAGGTGATGCTTGCTACATGGTGAAGGTGATGCTTGCTACATGGTGAAGGTGATGCTTGCTACATGGTGAAGGTGATGCTTGCTACATGGTGAAGGTGGTGCTTGCTACATGGTGAAGGTGGTGCTTGCTACATGGTGAAGGTGGTGCTTGCTACATGGTGGAGGTTGTGCTTGCTACATGGTGAAGGCGATGCTTGCTACATGGTGAAGGCGATGCTTGCTACATGGTGAAGGCGATGCTTGCTACATGGTGAATGCGATGCTTGCTACATGGTGAAGGCGATGCTTGCTACATGGTGAAGGTGATGCTTGCTACATGGTGAAGGTGATGCTTGCTATAGGGTGAAGGTGATGCTTGCTATAGGGTGAAGGTGATGCTTGCTATAGGGTGAAGGTCATGCTTGCTATAGGGTGAAGGTCATGCTTGCTATAGGGTGAAGGTGATGCTTGCTACATGGTGAAGGTGATGCTTGCTACATGGTGAAGGTGGTGCTTGCTACATGGTGAAGGTGGTGCTTGCTACATGGTGGTGCTTGCTACATGGTGGTGCTTGCTACATGGTGAAGGTGGTGCTTGCTACATGGTGAAGGTGATGCTTGCTACATGGTGAAGGTTGTGCTTGCTACATGGTGAAGGCGATGCTTGCTACATGGTGAAGGCGATGCTTGCTACATGGTGAAGGCGATGCTTGCTACATGGTGAATGCGATGCTTGCTACATGGTGAAGGCGATGCTTGCTACATGGTGAAGGTGATGCTTGCTACATGGTGAAGGTGATGCTTGCTATAGGGTGAAGGTGATGCTTGCTATAGGGTGAAGGTGATGCTTGCTATAGGGTGAAGGCGATGCTTGCTACATGGTGAAGGCGATGCTTGCTACATGGTGAAGGTGGTGCTTGCTACATGGTGAAGGTTGTGCTTGCTACATGGTGAAGGTGATGCTTGCTACATGGTGTAGATGATGCTTCCTACATGGTGAAGGTGGTGCTTGCTACATGGTGAAGGTGGTGCTTGCTACATGGTGAAGGTGGTCCTTGCTACATGGTGAATTTGGTGCTTGCTACATGGTGAAGGTGGTGCTTGCTACATGGTGAAGGTGGTGCTTGCTACATGGTGAAGGTGGTGCTTGCTACATGGTGAAGGTGGTGCTTGCTACATGGTGAAGGTGGTGCTTGCTACACGGTGAAGGTGATGCTTGCTACATGGTCAAGGTGGTGCTCGCTACATGGTGAAGGTGGTGCTTGCTACACGGTGAAGGTGATGCTTGCTACACGGTGAAGGTGATGCTTGCTACATGGTGAAGGTGATGCTTGCTACATGGTGAAGGTGATGCTTGCTGCATGGTGAAGGTGATGCTTGCTACATGGTGAAGGTGATGCTTGCTACATGGTGAAGGTGATGCTTGCTACATGGTGAAGGTGATGCTTGCTACATGGTGAAGGCGATGCTTGCTACATGGTGAAGGCGATGCTTGCTACATGGTGAAGGCGATGCTTGCTACATGGTGAAGGCGATGCTTGCTACATGGTGAAGGCGATGCTTGCTACATGGTGAAGGCGATGCTTGCTACATGGTGAAGGCGATGCTTGCTCCATGGTGAAGGCGATGCTTGCTACATGGTGAAGGCGATGCTTGCTACATGGTGAAGGCGATGCTTGCTACATGGTGAAGGCGATGCTTGCTACATGGTGAAGGCGATGCTTGCTACATGGTGAAGGCGATGCTTGCTACATGGTGAAGGCGACGCTTGCTACATGGTGAAGGCGACGCTTGCTACATGGTGAAGGCGATGCTTGCTACATGGTGAAGGCGATGCTTGCTACATGGTGAAGGCGATGCTTGCTACATGGTGAAGGCGATGCTTGCTACATGGTGAAGGTGATGCTTGCTACATGGTGAAGGTGATGCTTGCTACATGGTGAAGGTGATGCTTGCTACATGGTGAAGGTGATGCTTGCTACATGGTGAAGGTGGTGCTTGCTACATGGTGAAGGTGATGCTTGCTACATGGTGAAGGTGATGCTTGCTACATGGTGAAGGTGATGCTTGCTACATGGTGAAGGCGATGCTTTCTACATGGTGAAGGCGATGCTTGCTACATGGTGAAGGCGATGCTTGCTACATGGTGAAGGCGATGCTTGCTACATGGTGAAGGCGATGCTTGCTACATGGTGAAGGCGATGCTTGCTACATGGTGAAGGCGATGCTTGCTACATGGTGAAGGTGATGCTTGCTACATGGTGAAGGTGATGCTTGCTACATGGTGGAGGTGATGCTTGCTACATGGTGAAGGTGATGCTTGCTACATGGTGAAGGTGGTGCTTGCTACATGGTGAAGGTGATGCTTGCTACATGGTGAAGGTGATGCTTGCTACATGGTGAAGGTGATGCTTGCTACATGGTGAAGGCGATGCTTTCTACATGGTGAAGGCGATGCTTGCTACATGGTGAAGGTCATGCTTGCTACATGGTGAAGGTGATGCTTGCTACATGGTGAAGGTGATGCTTGCTACATGGTGAAGGTGATGCTTGCTACATGGTGAAGGTGATGCTTGCTACATGGTGAAGGTGGTGCTTGCTACATGGTGAAGGTGGTGCTTGCTACATGGTGAAGGTGGGGCTTGCTACATGGTGAAGGTGGTGCTTGCAACATGGTGGAGGTGGTGCTTGCTACATGGTGAATTTGGTGCTTGCTACATGGTGAAGGTGGTGCTTGCTACATGGTGAAGGTGGTGCTTGCTACATGGTGAAGGTGGTGCTTGCTACATGGTGAAGGTGGTGCTTGCTACACGGTGAAGGTGGTGCTTGCTACATGGTGAAGGTGATGCTTGCTACATGGTGAAGGTGATGCTTGCTACATGGTGAAGGTGATGCTTGCTACATGGTGAAGGTGATGCTTGCTACATGGTGAAGGTGATGCTTGCTACATGGTGAAGGTGATGCTTGCTACATGGTGAAGGTGATGCTTGCTACATGGTGAAGGTGATGCTTGCTACATGGTGAAGGTGATGCTTGCTACATGGTGAAGGTGATGCTTGCTTCATGGTGAAGGCGATGCTTGCTACATGGTGAAGGCGATGCTTGCTACATGGTGAAGGCGATGCTTGCTACATGGTGAAGGCGATGCTTGCTACATGGTGAAGGCGATGCTTGCTACATGGTGAAGGCGATGCTTGCTACATGGTGAAGGCGATGCTTGCTACATGGTGAAGGCGATGCTTGCTACATGGTGAAGGTGATGCTTGCTACATGGTGAAGGTGGTGCTTGCTACATGGTGAAGGTGATGCTTGCTACATGGTGAAGGTGATGCTTGCTACATGGTGAAGGCGATGCTTGCTACATGGTGAAGGCGATGCTTTCTACATGGTGAAGGCGATGCTTGCTACATGGTGAAGGTCATGCTTGCTACATGGTGAAGGTGATGCTTGCTACATGGTGAAGGTGGTGCTTGCTACACGGTGAAGGTGGTGCTTGCTACACGGTGAAGGTGATGCTTGCTACATGGTGAAGGTGATGCTTGCTACATGGTGAAGGTGATGCTTGCTACATGGTGTAGGTGATGCTTGCTACATGGTGAAGGCGATGCTTGCTACATGGTGAAGGCGATGCTTGCTACATGGTGAAGGCGATGCTTGCTACATGGTGAAGACGATGCTTGCTACATGGTGAAGGCGATGCTTGCTACATGGTGAAGGCGATGCTTGCTACATGGTGAAGGCGATGCTTGCTACATGGTGAAGGCGATGCTTGCTACATGGTGAAGGTGATGCTTGCTACATGGTGAAGGTGATGCTTGCTACATGGTGAAGGTGATGCTTGCTACATGGTGAAGGTGGTGCTTGCTACATGGTGAAGGTGATGCTTTCTACATGGTGAAGGTGATGCTTGCTACATGGTGAAGGTGATGCTTGCTACATGGTGAAGGCGATGCTTGCTACATGGTGAAGGCGATGCTTGCTACATGGTGAAGGCGATGCTTGCTACATGGTGAAGGCGGTGCTTGCTACATGGTGAAGGTTGTGCTTGCTACATGGTGAAGGTGATGCTTGCTACATGGTGAAGGTGATGCTTCCTACATGGTGAAGGTGGTGCTTGCTACATGGTGAAGGTGGTGCTTGCTACATGGTGAATTTGGTGCTTGCTACATGGTGAAGGTGGTGCTTGCTACATGGTAAAGGTGGTGCTTGCTACATGGTGAAGGTGGTGCTTGCTACATGGTGAAGGTGGTGCTTGCTACACGGTGAAGGTGATGCTTGCTACATGGTGAAGGTGATGCTTGCTACATGGTGAAGGTGATGCTTGCTACATGGTGAAGGTGATGCTTGCTACATGGTGAAGGTGATGCTTGCTACATGGTGAAGGTGATGCTTGCTACATGGTGAAGGTGATGCTTGCTACATGGTGAAGGTGATGCTTGCTACATGGTGAAGGTGATGCCTGCTACATGGTGAAGGTGATGCTTGCTACATGGTGAAGGTGATGCTTGCTACATGGTGAAGGCGATGCTTGCTACATGGTGAAGGCGATGCTTGCTACATGGTGAAGGCGATGCTTGCTACATGGTGAAGGCGATGCTTGCTACATGGTGAAGGCGATGCTTGCTACATGGTGAAGGCGATGCTTGCTACATGGTGAAGGCGATGCTTGCTACATGGTGAAGGCGATGCTTGCTACATGGTGAAGGCGATGCTTGCTACATGGTGAAGGTGATGCTTGCTACATGGTGAAGGTGATGCTTGCTACATGGTGAAGGCGATGCTTGCTACATGGTGAAGGCGATGCTTGCTACATGGTGAAGGCGATGCTTGCTACATGGTGAAGGCGATGCTTGCTACATGGTGAAGGCGATGCTTGCTACATGGTGAAGGTGGTGCTTGCTACATGGTGAAGGTTGTGCTTGCTACATGGTGAAGGTGATGCTTGCTACATGGTGAAGGTGATGCTTCCTACATGGTGAAGGTGGTGCTTGCTACATGGTGAAGGTGGTGCTTGCTACATGGTGAAGGTGGTGCTTGCTACATGGTGAATTTGGTGCTTGCTACATGGTGAAGGTGGTGCTTGCTACATGGTGAAGGTGGTGCTTGCTACATGGTGAAGGTGGTGCTTGCTACATGGTGAAGGTGGTGCTTGCTACATGGTGAAGGTGGTGCTTGCTACACGGTGAAGGTGATGCTTGCTACATGGTGAAGGTGATGCTTGCTACATGGTGAAGGTGATGCTTGCTACATGGTGAAGGTGATGCTTGCTACATGGTGAAGGTGATGCTTGCTACATGGTGAAGGTGATGCTTGCTACATGGTGAAGGTGATGCTTGCTACATGGTGAAGGTGATGCTTGCTACATGGTGAAGGTGATGCTTGCTACATGGTGAAGGTGATGCTTGCTTCATGGTGAAGGTGATGCTTGCTACATGGTGAAGGCGATGCTTGCTACATGGTGAAGGCGATGCTTGCTACATGGTGAAGGCGATGCTTGCTACATGGTGAAGGTGATGCTTGCTACATGGTGAAGGTGGTGCTTGCTACATGGTGAAGGTGATGCTTGCTACATGGTGAAGGTGATGCTTGCTACATGGTGAAGGTGATGCTTGCTACATGGTGAAGGCGATGCTTTCTACATGGTGAAGGCGATGCTTGCTACATGGTGAAGGTCATGCTTGCTACATGGTGAAGGTGATGCTTGCTACATGGTGAAGGTGATGCTTGCTACATGGTGAAGGTGGTGCTTGCTACACGGTGAAGGTAATGCTTGCTACATGGTGAAGGTGATGCTTGCTACATGGTGAAGGTGATGCTTGCTACATGGTGTAGGTGATGCTTGCTACATGGTGAAGGTGATGCTTGCTACATGGTGAAGGCGATGCTTGCTACATGGTGAAGGCGATGCTTGCTACATGGTGAAGACGATGCTTGCTACATGGTGAAGGCGATGCTTGCTACATGGTGAAGGCGATGCTTGCTACATGGTGAAGGCGATGCTTGCTACATGGTGAAGGCGATGCTTGCTACATGGTGAAGGTGATGCTTGCTACATGGTGAAGGTGATGCTTGCTACATGGTGAAGGTGATGCTTGCTACATGGTGAAGGTGATGCTTTCTACATGGTGAAGGTGATGCTTGCTACATGGTGAAGGTGATGCTTGCTACATGGTGAAGGCGATGCTTGCTACATGGTGAAGGCGATGCTTGCTACATGGTGAAGGCGATGCTTGCTACATGGTGAAGGTGGTGCTTGCTACATGGTGAAGGTTGTGCTTGCTACATGGTGAAGGTGATGCTTGCTACATGGTGAAGGTGATGCTTCCTACATGGTGAAGGTGGTGCCTGCTACATGGTGAAGGTGGTGCTTGCTACATGGTGAAGGTGGTGCTTGCTACATGGTGAATTTGGTGCTTGCTACATGGTGAAGGTGGTGCTTGCTACATGGTAAAGGTGGTGCTTGCTACATGGTGAAGGTGGTGTTTGCTACATGGTGAAGGTGGTGCTTGCTACACGGTGAAGGTGATGCTTGCTACATGGTGAAGGTGATGCTTGCTACATGGTGAAGGTGATGCTTGCTACATGGTGAAGGTGATGCTTGCTACATGGTGAAGGTGATGCTTGCTACATGGTGAAGGTGATGCTTGCTACATGGTGAAGGTTATGCTTGCTACATGGTGAAGGTGATGCTTGCTACATGGTGAAGGTGATGCTTGCTACATGGTGAAGGTGATGCTTGCTACATGGTGAAGGCGATGCTTGCTACATGGTGAAGGCGATGCTTGCTACATGGTGAAGGCGATGCTTGCTACATGGTGAAGGCGATGCTTGCTACATGGTGAAGGCGATGCTTGCTACATGGTGAAGGTGATGCTTGCTACATGGTGAAGGTGGTGCTTGCTACATGGTGAAGGTGATGCTTGCTACATGGTGAAGGTGATGCTTGCTACATGGTGAAGGTGATGCTTGCTACATGGTGAAGGCGATGCTTTCTACATGGTGAAGGCGATGCTTGCTACATGGTGAAGGTCATGCTTGCTACATGGTGAAGGTGATGCTTGCTACATGGTGAAGGTGATGCTTGCTACATGGTGAAGGTGGTGCTTGCTACACGGTGAAGGTGATGCTTGCTACATGGTGAAGGTGATGCTTGCTACATGGTGAAGGTGATGCTTGCTACATGGTGAAGGTGATGCTTGCTACATGGTGAAGGTGATGCTTGCTACATGGTGAAGGCGATGCTTGCTACATGGTGAAGGCGATGCTTGCTACATGGTGAAGACGATGCTTGCTACATGGTGAAGGCGATGCTTGCTACATGGTGAAGGCGATGCTTGCTACATGGTGAAGGCGATGCTTGCTACATGGTGAAGGCGATGCTTGCTACATGGTGAAGGTGATGCTTGCTACATGGTGAAGGTGATGCTTGCTACATGGTGAAGGTGATGCTTG